>NC_133647.1:46438846-46804113 GCF_009905375.1 Apium graveolens | reverse complement strand
CCGAATGAATATTCAAAATAATATTCATTAATAAAATAAACGGAGTCATAATCCCCGAATGAATATTCGAAATAATATTCATTAAATAATATAAACTGAGTCATAAGTCCTCGAATAAATATTCAAAATAATATTCATTAATAAAATAAATGGGGTTATAAGCCCTCGAATGAATATTCAAAATAATATTCATTAATAAAATAAAGTTATCGAATAAACCTTATTCGATTAATAGTTTTGAAAACTATATCAATATATATATAACTATATATATATCATATACTCAGGAACATCTACTCCCGGTTTTAGAAAAGGGTTCACCTTTGGGTCCCCTATCCTCAGGGTATACGCAACTACTGCTTATCCCTAGCATAGGTATTATGCAACTAATAAGCATTTGTACCAACAGATATATAAATCAAGAATACGAAACAGGCATGCATATATACCATATCACATGCTACAATATATCGTAAGAATTTGCTAATAACAAACATGCATTTATCACAAGATCATGCATATACACATATACATCACAACAACAGTTATACGGGTAGAAAACTTGCCTGAGCGACTGGGGGTTACAAATGGCTTGGGACGAGTCTGGTAACCTATAAACAACATATAAGTTGGAATTAAACCAAAGTCGCTTATGAATCTATACTTTAACCAATTAGACCCTAACGTTCGCTTTTGCGCTTAACGATTCACTTAAGTTGCTCGAGTACCCTTGGCTTCACCATTTTTAATAAATTAACCATTAAGGGTTTTAAGGCGATTCTTTCGCGAGTGCCTTACCAACTGCCTAATACACTTTACATAAATGTTTCATACTCCAATTAGTCCTTTAAGGTCTTTAACCTATGTTTCAAAGTAAGGCGAGGGGTAATGGTTCGTTCGCGAAACGCCGTTACTTAAAACAGTCGTTTCTCCTAAACCGTACATCGGAATCAAACGAACCACATATCAAAACGAAGCTCGTAACATGAACTATCTAATCATGGCAATGGTCAAAACCTAGCAGTGAGTTCACGGGTCCTAATGTTAAGAGCAAAAACAGTCTAAAGTCAATCGGACATTACGACGGCTATGTTTACGCGATTACCAAATTTTAAACTACTCCAATCAACCACAATCAACCACAAATCAACCTATAACCACCAATACCACCAAACTTCATCCAAACCTTACTAACTCAGTCCATAACCTCATAATTTTTCCAACTTATTCAATCTCAAACAAGAGCTACTAATTATACTTAAGGTTCATCAACCAACAACCAAGATTTATAACTTAAAATCAATATAATTCCATCCAAACTCTAAAAATACAAGAATCATGCTCTCATGAACTATAACAAACAAAATCAAACCTAATACTCAAAGTAAATTTAGGGTTTGGAGGGGTTATACCTTCCTTGGAGAGTGGAGAATCACTTAGGAAGCCTTAAATAACCACTAACTATCTTTACTAAGCTTGGATCTTGAAGAAAACATAAGAAAACACAAAGTTAGTTTCTTGAAAACACTATTCACCAAGAACTTTGATGAATTGATTAGCTATATTAAACATGGAATCTTGAGCTTAAACTTATGGCTCATCTTAGTTATGAATTATGGAAGCTAAAGAAACAAACCTCTTCAATTATGAAGGTGTGTAGCTTGATTTTTGAAATTTTCTCCTTTGCTTTTCATGGAAAAGCCGAGAGCAAAGAGTAGGGGAAGAAGAAAATGTTTTTGTTTTGGTTGCTTTTGATTTTTGTGTTTGTTTTTCTTGTTAATTAGGTTGTTACCATGGTAAATATTGTGTGGCTCACAATCATCCAACAACACACTTGCTTGGTCATGCTTATGTCACCATGTGATGTCACCCTCCCTCCTTTGTCCTCTTCTCATTGGTTTGATGACATCATCCCCACTAATCTATTTGATTAGCTTTTAATTATTTGTCTAATGACCGCTGATCTGTTATACGGTTCGCTTAACTTTCGTTTTCATTTATCGTTTGAGGGATCATACCCGGGATCTTATTACTTGGGTTCCCTTAACCTTTCTCAATACATTATATTCCTTTTATGATCCTCTCTCATAACTTGAATTTAAATCCTTTTAATCATATTACCTTATACTCAATTCTTTCGGTATCTGGTGGATTTTCGGGAAAAATCAAAGTGTTCGGAATCGGATTCTGACGATCTTTACATACACTTATATACCATATATAGTCCTAATAAAATCTCAGAATATCAATAACAGAACCCCTACTTAGTGTGGCATGAAAAGCTTTCTTATTCAGCATAATCTGCAAAATCACTATTCATAAGGGTTTCAAAAATTTCCAAAAATTGGGGTTATTACAATTCATATCTAATTACTAGCTGCTACTTGGTTTATATATCACCAAGTTTACAAGTGAAGACAAAACTGTAAAATACAATTAAAAAGTTCTTCACATGTTTCTTCTTCATTTCTCTATCCAATACAATTTAGGTTTGGTTGTGAATCTTTGAATACTTCCTTGTTTGCACCAGAATGGAAATGCTGCATTTTTTTGATTCCTCCAAGAGGCTGCCACATTCCAGTTTGTCTCTGTCAACCCATGTGCCTCTATCAGCTTATGAATTGTCACTATCAACTGCTATTTGAACTAAGCATCCGTTGAAGCTTTTATCCGTTGATGCATTAGCAGTTGAAGCATTATCCGTTGAAACACTCATCCGTTGATGGATGTTATCCGTTGAAGCTTTAGAGACATCCGTTGAAGCTTTGTTTCTCATCCGTTGAAGGCCTTTAATATCAGTTGATGCTATTTCACTTATACAAAATTACAAGACATAAAATATTTACAATTAGCCCTCCTATTTGCATATCCACTAGTAGTCAACATGACTAATAATTTCCCACAACATCTAAGAAGTACAACTTAAATACAGAGACTGAAATGTGCTACAATACTAAACTCATTTCTAAGTAAAGCTACTCCTTCAACGGATAGCCAAGATGGTCTTATCCGTTGAGGCTACAAACAATAGATTTCTACTTAAGTGTTTTGTCTAACTTATCATCGAACTAATACACATATTCCTAACAATCTCCCCCTATTTATGTCTACTAGAATTGTTAGGCATAAATTTGGGTTTAACTTGATGATAACAAAACACTTAATAAATATATGAACTGTAATAAAGCAGAAATTCAAAAGTGCTAATAAAATGTGTATGCTGAGATGGAATTGAAGAATTACATTGTTTCCAAGGGTGCTCATTTAACCTGAGCAGATTAATTTCTTTTCCTTTGACCCATTGTTTTCTTTCCTAGCCTCCTGTCATTCTCCTCCATTTGGAGTTGGAGTTATCTGTAGAACTCAGCTTCATCTTCTTCATTGATGTCCAACTTAGATTGCATATCCTTGAGAGTTTCATTACTGACAATCTTGAGCTGATCTTCAAGTCTGAAAAATCTTCTGACTCCTTTATTGTCTCTGAACTCCATCAACCAGTGAGGTGATTTATGAACTGTAATTCCTCTTTCTTGGATGAGTAATGTTTTAGGCAAGGCATTAGGCTCCCACCAAGTCTTCCTTATGCTGGAAATCTTGTTGAGAATCTCAGTCTTGGCAGTCCTGGTAAAGCCAGAATCCCTTTTTATAGCTGAGTAGACTCTAACCAAGGTAGAGTAGCCTTCATTCAGAATCATGTAGAGAGGCCAAGTCATTTCCCCACTTCCTTTGTATTTGAACACTAGTCTTTATGGAAGCTGTCTGTAGGCATCTATTCCTCTTACTTCCTCCAGCTCATCCAGATAGAGTTCAATGTCTGAAAATTTCTTTATGTCACAAATGTGAACATAATCATCCTTAAAGGCTTGTGGCTTAGGCTTAGGCTTCTGAGTGAATTTGATTGAGGTTAGAGGAGGTGTTGATTTGATTTTCCTTTTCTGTTTCTTTGATGGTGGAGAAGTGGTTAAGAAGGTGGGCAATTTGATGGTGTCCCAATCAATTGGTTCCTCCTTAGGAGTGATTGTTTCACCATGGATGTTTATGAAGGGGTCAGGCACAATGGGTTCAGGAATAGAAGGTAGTGGTTTGGATTTTGATTGGGTTTCTTCAGTCTCATCTACCCTATTTCTTTTTGCATTGGCCTTCTTTCTGTTCCCTTTCTGCCATTCCTTTCTTTCCTTACCCCTTTCTTTCACATCATCACTAATCATGTCCCCCATACATGCATCTTCACTTTTGTCCTCAATTTCTTTCTTATCTTCAGCTTGACTTGACTTTAGTTGTTGTTCAAGCTTTGCTTGTGCTCTTTTTTCAGCCTTTAGCTTTTTAGCTTCTTCCTTCAACCTTCTGGCTTCTTCCCTCTTGGCTATTAAGAATTTGGGATGTCCTTGTATCACACAGATACTCTTTCCCTCTCTAAAGATAATAGACATGTTCATCCTTTCAACCACATCCTTGGTCTCCTTGTGCTTCATGATATTACCACCCAAAACCTTGTCTTCATCAGGCTTTGGAAGAGGAAAGTCCACTTCTTTCAGCTGAGCAAGGCTTAGAGGGTTCTTTGTAGAGTCCTTATTGGATCTGTTGTTGTGCTTGAGAACCAGATGTTTCAGATTCTTGGAAGAAGTCTCTCCAACCTTATTCCTCCTAACTGGCTTGAGCTCCATAATGATTGGCTCCACCTTTGTGCTATGCTTCACAAATTGTGATTTAGAAGTTGTAGAACCAAAGATTTGTTGCATCCTTTCATCAATTTTCTTCTTTTGCTCTTTGACTTGCATCTCAGCTGCTGCTATCTGGATTAGATCAATTTCATCAAACTTTCCTTTGATTTGAAGAGTTGGAGAAGTGGTGATGGCAGGAACTAGCACTTTAGATATTTGAACTATTGTTGATGGCTCTCCTTCCCCTTCCCTTTTATTCTCCCCCTTTTTCTTATCATCAAGGATAGGGGTCAAGCCTTGTGCTTTTGCCAGCTGTATTAGAAGATTTGTCTGAGATTGTTGATTCTGAAGAATGGTGACCAGAGAGTCTTCAATGATTTGAACTCTGTTTTCCAACCTGGCCAGCCTCTTGTCAGCATCAGATTCTCTCCTCAATCTCACCAACAAATCTTGCATAGTACCATAAGGCATAACTGAATCCAACTTCTCAGCATTGTAGGATTTCAGATCAGCAATATCCTGCTTGAGTTCATGCACACTTAAATTCTGTCTTAGATGCTACAACTGCAAGAGATGCAGAGAGTCTAGATGAGCTTGAAGTATAGCCTTTGTACCAGCATCTGTAGTCTCCTGAAGGGCCTTTTGAATAGTCATTACTTGTTTGACAAAAGCTACACCAAACTGTCCTGGTGTAGATTCCTTTGCCCATGCCCATTCAGGTAGATTTGGAACAGAACTTGGGCCTACATCTCCCCCTAAGTTCATGCTCCCATCCAAAGAATTAGAGTCATCATCATTAGAATTTGCTCCAAATTCTTCAGATGGCTCACCAGCTTGAGAAGGCAGGCTATTAACAGCAGCTTTGTCTCTTAGAAGAGATTCTGAAGTGTGTACAATGTTCAAAGTCTGCTCTACCTCCACATTGCCCTGAGCAGCCAACATTTGATAGGCTGAAACAGGATGAGTAAAAGTGTCAGCATCCAAGGAAATGTTATAAATTTCAGCTTTGTAATGTTGCTGAAATTGTCTTCCCTTGTCAGCATCATCCACAATCATTGACTCACTAGCAATGGCTGGATCCACCCTTATAGCTTCTGTACCTGCCTTTCTCTCATTTTCTCTATATTCTTGCATCAGGGGCTCCCCCGGGCTCACACACACCCTCACACCCTCACCCTCACCTACTAAGGTGGCACTCCCCTCACTTACTTTTGCCATGCTGGAAGAAGTAGCATGCATGTTTTGACTCTCAACCTCTCCTTTTGCCTGGGAGCAACCCAGCCTCTCACTTAAATTATCATTCCCTTCCCTCAATCCTAGAAGTGATTGCACATTAACCATGTCTTCTACACTTGGAATTGAATCAGTTATGTGTGTAGAGACCATCAACGGATATGGAGTATCCGTTGAAGTGGAAACTGATGATATCAACGGATAACTGCTGTTAAGCTTATCCGTCGAAGAACAACCACTTGTCAACGGATGAGAGATATCCGTTGAAGAAGGAAAAGATGTAGATATTGAAAGTGACATAATTGTTGAATCTGTGTGAATTGATTTTAAGTGAGGTGACACAGATTCTTCAACTAAGTCCGAAAGAATTGGCGGATGATCCAACAAGTCATCTAATAGATGATGATCACCAGGATTTGAGTGGGGCTCCTCCCTTAGTTTTAAAGAGGGAGAATCAGGAATTGATGTGAATATCATATCCACATCCAGAGAGGGTGATGGAAAATTTGGTGATTGATGTGTGTCTATTATGAGAGAATGGGGCTGTGACTCCACATTTGCTGGAGCCACATCAAGCTGAATTTGAGAAGGCAAAGATACAGGTGGATGTATCTGTGCAGTGTGTGCCCCCTGTGTGGAAACTAGAGTTTTAGCCTTCTTTCTTCTTGAAAAAGCTTTGACAGGTGAATGTGTGGCTTCAGTGTCCCTCCCTCTTTTGTTCTGTGTCTCTGGTTGGGGACTATTTTCAATAGCTGCATCCTTTTGGGATGATGCAACTAGGGATGTGTTTGACTCCTTTTGAACCACCACAGTCTTTTGAGAAACTGTGGCTTGGTTGGTTAGGGTACCACTCACCTCTCCCACCTTATCCTGGGGGGTTTCTTGATGTTCACCCCTCCCCTCACCACTCATACCCTGTTCACTCCCTTCAGGGTTTTTGGTAGTTGTTACAACTGTTGTCTTTTGAGAAACAACAGAGGTGGTTTTCTTTGACTTGTGTTGTGGAATTTTATTTTTGGTGGCTTTGGTAGGAATCTGTTGGGACAAAGACAGATTCCATAGCCACACTAGAAGGAAAAGAAACAATGGGGTTGGAAAAAGTAGGAGTTGCAGAAGTATTTACCTCACTTACCTGAGGTGCATTCATTATTGGTAAATATACCAATGGCACCTGGCTGTTGAGGTTGATTCTCAAAAGGTCTGCAAGGACCCTTTTCTCTTGTGCCCAACATTTTAGTTTATTGCTCTCATTAGTTATGACCAAACCTTCAGCAACATGGTTAGCCAATAACATAAGGAATCTAGCATAATAGATGTTATGAGGTCTATTAGCTTTATTACCTAACCTGGAACCTAATTCTAGCATGACATAGTTGCTAAAATTAAAGTACCTATCAGAAACTAGCATGTAGAGCATATTAACAAGAGATGAAGTTATGGCATCAAAATTGCTAATCTTCCCAGAGAAAACCTTGATAAAGGCATCTCCAAGAAAGCTCCATTCTTTCCTAAGGCCCTTTCTTCTAATGCTTCCTAAACTAGCAGAATTAAAAGAATAACCTATGGAATCTAACATAGCAAATACATCTTTATCAGTGTGTGGTGTCATGGCATTATTCTCAGGCAACTTAAAGCAAGACTGTATATCATCACAGTTAATGCAATAATCCTTACCTTTGAGAGAGAAAGCAATGGTCATATCTGTGGAGTTGAACTCTGCAGTTGTCCAAATCTCCTCAACTACCTCACAGTAAATGGTTGGGGCTTCCAGCATTGCATAGCTTAGTTTGCAGTTTTTGATGAAGTCCATCATCCTGTGATAATTAGAGTGGGCTTCATTCTTTTCAACCAAGGCTACGAAATTGTTCTTTTCATAAACAAATCCAGACTGAGACATAATTTTGACTACTGGTGCCATTGTTGTGAGTAGAGGTTGCAGAGAAAAACTTGAGAGTTTTGGGAGAGAAAGAGAGTAAAATTTGCAAGAAAGCGTAAAGTGAAAATAAGAATTCAATGGGCTTTTATACTTTCTTGAATTAAAACGTAAATAAAATGATTAACTGATACTTTTAAATAAATTACAGTCGTTTGAGAATAAAGAAAACTGTAGAAATTATGAAAACTGCCTTTAATACAAATACATACAATTGTGTATATATGTATCAATGGGTAAGTAAAAGAATCAACGGCTGTGACTCACTTAAAGTAACTGATATGACACTTCAACGGATGAGGTAAATAATGAACATCCGTTGATAGAACAATTTTGGCTTTCAACGGATAGGGAATATCCATTGATAGAATAATCTTTACTTAAAGCCAACTTTGTTCTTGCAGCAAATTCATTTCAGGCTTCAAAGCAAATTATAAAGAGGACATAAATTTATTAATAATTAAGCATACCTAGCTCACTTACTAATCTTGTGAATGTTGATTCTTCAAGTGGCTTGGTAAATATGTTTGCAATCTGCTTTTTACTTGGAACAAAATGAAGTTCCACTGTACCTTTCATCACATGTTCCCTAATGAAGTGGTACTTGATGTCAATGTGCTTGGTTCTTGAGTGCTGCACTGGATTTTCAGTAATGGCAATGGCACTTGTGTTGTCACAGAATATAGGAATTTTGTCAACAGTTAGTCCATAGTCAAATAATTGATTCTTCATCTACAGTATCTGTGCACAGCAACTACCAGCATCAATATACTCAGCTTCAGCTGTTGATGTAGAAACAGAATTTTGCTTCTTGATGAACCATGACACAAGCTTATTCCCTAGAAATTGACAGGTGCCAGTTGTGCTTTTCCTGTCTATTTTGCAGCCTGCATGATCTGCATCTGAGTAGCCAATTAGATCAAAACCAGACTCTCTAGGGTACCAAATTCCTAGATTTGGAGTCCCTTTGAGATATCTGAAAATTCTTTTAATAGCCACTAAGTGAGATTCTTTAGGGTCAGCTTGAAATCTAGCACAGAGACATGTAGAAAACATTATATCAGGTCTACTAGCAGTTAAATATAAAAGTGAGCCAACCATGCCTCTATAACTTGAAATGTCCATAGACTTTTCAGCCTTGTTTCATTCAAGATTGGTAGCAGTGGCCATGGGAGTTTTTGCAGATGAACAGTCCATTAGGTCAAACTTCTTTAAAAGATCATAAATATATTTAGTTTGACTAATGAAAATTCCACCACTAACTTGTTTAACTTGTAAACCAAGAAAATAAGTTAGCTCTCCCATCATGCTCATTTCATATTTACTTTGCATTAGCTTAGCAAACTTTTTACAAAGCTTATCATCTGTAGATCCAAATATAATATCATCTACATAAATTTGAACTAGTATTGTAGAGCCATTAACATTTCTAAAGAAAAGAGTTTTGTCAACAGTACCTCTTGTGAAGTGATTATCTAGAAGAAATTTTGACAAAGTCTCATACCAGGCTCTAGGTTCTTTCTTTAGTCCATAGAGTGCTTTCAACAGATAATACACATAGTCTGGAAAATTTGGATCTTCAAATCCTAAAGGTTGGCTTACATAAACTTCTTCCTCCAATTCCCCATTCAGAAATGCACTCTTGACATCCATTTGATAGACCTTAAAATTGGCATGGGCTGCATAGGCTAGAAATATTCTGATGGCTTCAAGTCTGGCAACTGGAGCAAATGTCTCATCAAAATCTATTCCCTCTTGTTGAGAATAGCCTTTAGAAACCAATCTGGCTTTATTCCTTATGACAATGCCATTTTCATTCATCTTGTTTCTGAATACCCATTTTGTGTCAATAAAACTCTTGTTCTTTGGTTTGGGTACCATCTTCCATACTTTGTTCCTCTCAAATTGGTTTAGTTCCTCTTGCATTGCTAAAATCCAATCTGGATCCAATAGAGCTTCTTCCACTCTCTTAGGTTCCTCCTATGACAGAAAGCTACTATACAGACATTCATCTTGAGTAGCCCTTCTAGTTTGCACTTTAGACGTAGCATCACCAATGATCAGTTCAAAAAAGTGATCCTTGGTCCATTTCCTTTGAGGTGGTAGATTAGCTCTAGATGAGGTTGCCTCAGTATTGCCATGATGTGAGATAGAATGTTGATTGGTTGAAATTACCCCTGAGTTGCTGATCCTTTGAAAAGAATTGGGAGTTCTATCAACTGATGAAGTGAATTGATTATCCGTTGGCAGACTATGATCAACGGATGCTTCATTATGAACTTCAACGGATGATGCACTTTGTCTTCCAACGGATGCTGCATTGCTTCTTTCAACGGAAGCTGAATTAAGACTTTCAACGGATGCAGCATTCCGTGCATTATCCAAAGGCAGATTTTGTATTCTTCTCGAGGCGCCTTCTTCATCATTCTCATCTTCACTATCATCACAATATATCTCAATGTTGTCAAATTTGAGTCCTTCATGATGTCCCTCATCTGTCAGTCCATCAATCTTTTAATCATCAAACACAACATGCACAGATTCCATGACAATGTTGGTTCTTAGATTGTAGACCCTATATGATTTTCCAGCAGAATAACCAACAAATATTCCTTCATCAGCCTTTGCATCAAACTTTCCTTTGTGATCAGGGTGATTCCTCAGAATGTAGCATTTGCAACCAAAGACATGCAGAAAGTTTAAAGTTGGTTTTCTTCTCTTGAACAATTGATAGGGAGTCATGCCTTTTGCCTGACTAATTAGAGAAATATTCTGAGTGTAACATACACAGTTAACAGCCTCAGCCCAAAAGTATGTTGGGAGTTTTGACTCTTCAAGCATTGTTCTTGCAGCTTCAATTAGTGATTTGTTCTTCCTTTCCACCACACCATTTTGTTGTGGAGTCCTTGGAGCTGAGAACTCATGCATGATCCCATTTTCTTCACAGAACAACTTCATGGTTGAATTCTTGAACTCAGTTCTATTGTCACTCCTAATATTCCTTACTTTGAAATCAGGATGATTGTTGACTTGCTTGATATGATTAATAATGATTTCACTAGCTTCATCCTTTGATCCAAGAAAATGAACCCATGAAAACTTTGAGAAATCATCTACAATCACTAGGCAATATCGTTTCCTTGAAATTGAAAATACATTGATTGGTCCAACAAGATCCATGTGTAGCAGTTGTAGTCGTTCATCAATTGCAGATTCAAGCTTCTTACTGAATGATACTTTCTTTTGCTTTCCTTTCTGACAAGCATCACACATCCCATGCCTTGTGAATTCTACTAGGGGAAATCCTCTAACTAAGTCCTTTTTGACTAGATTATTCATTGTTTTGAAATTCAAATGGGACAGCTTCTTGTGCCATAGCCAACTTTCAACTGGACTTGCTTTGCTGAAAAGACAAGTAATTGATTCTGCATCTGTAGAGTTAAAGTCAGCTAAATACCCATTCCCTTTTCTAACTCCAGTTAGAACCACTTTGTTGTCCTTCTTACTTGTGACAACACAGGCTTCAGAATTGAAGGAAACAGTGTTCCCTCTGTCACATAGTTGACTGATGCTCAATAAATTATGTTTGAGACCATCAACTAATGCAACTTCATCAATGATGATATTTTCTTTTGAAATCAAGACATATCCCATAGTGAACCCTTTGTTGTCATCTCCAAAGGTTATGCTAGGGCCAGCTCTCTCCTTAAACTCTGTGAGCAGGGTGAAATCTCCTGTCATGTGTCTTGAACAGCCACTGTCCAAGTACCATAGATTCCTTCTTTTTCCCTGCACACAACAAAATCAATCAAGTTGATTTTGGTACCCAAGTTTCCTTGGGTCCAGCCTTGTTGGTCTTTTTCCTAGACTTCATTCCTCCTGCATCTTTTGACTTAGTTAACTTTGGGTCAACCTTGATCTCAGATGTAGTTGGTTGAAGAGTAGGGTTAGTCACAGAATCATTTAGCACATTTGATTGAATTTGATAAGGCATGGAGTGTGCAAACATATTATTCCACATAGGCATGTTGTATGGCATCTTAGGCATACTGAATGCAGTAAAATAAGGATTATTAACATATGGCATGTTCGCAAAATTTGCATGAGGATTCTGATGAGACATAACAGGCATAGCATGCAGAGGTGACATAGACATGTTAGGCGTGGAGGGAGTTAAAGGCATGGGAGCATTTTTAACAGATTTGCAGTTATCAGATAGATGATTAACACTTTTACAATGAACACAGCTTTTTCTAGGAGCATACTTATCAGGTGTGTAATTGTTGTGTTTATTAATCCCTACCTTCCCATTTCTATTAGATTTTCTTTTAGTTTCCTTTTTATCCTCAACCAATTTAAGCCTATTTTTCAGTTGATCTAAAGTCATGTGTCCTATGTTCACCTTACTGACATCTTTGGATGTGCTAGCTCCTTCTTTGACAAAGTTCTTGAAAGTTGAACCATCCTTCTTATTGAAATTTTTCTTTTTAGAATCACTCGCCTATTTTAATTGATGAGCCTTCAACGGATTCTCTTTTTCTTCCTTCAACGGATAACTTTCATCATCCGTTGATTCCACATCCGTTGATAATCCATCAATTAATTCTAACTCTTTTTTGTTTTTCTTCCAGGCATTCTCACAGAATGATTCAATTCCCTGAACATTGGCAATCTGAACACTAACATCCCTAGATGTTTTCCAGGCCTTGATTACCTCTTGCTCATTTTCTAACTATTTAGAAAGAATTTCTACTTTCTTAACAGCTTCTTCTAGTTCACTCTCAACAATCAAGCATTTAAGTTTAATCTTTTCAAGCTCAATAACCCGATCCTCTAACACATCATTCCTATCACTTAAAAACACATTA
Source organism: Apium graveolens (assembly GCF_009905375.1). Lineage (NCBI taxonomy): Eukaryota > Viridiplantae > Streptophyta > Magnoliopsida > Apiales > Apiaceae > Apium > Apium graveolens. The sequence goes on along the minus strand of NC_133647.1, from coordinate 46,791,418 downwards.
TTCTCTTTGACCCTAGTGTTTTCTTTAGCTAGTGATTTAAGGGAAACACGCAAATGATATAATTCATTGGATATATCATTTATGGCTTCATTGCATTCATTTTTATAAAGCTGAGAGAGGTCAGTGGTAATTACCTGGTTGCTTGATGAACTAGTTTCATTTTAATCAGAATTAGCCATCAGGGCTAGGTTGACATATTCCATATCATCATCTTCATTGGCTCCATCAGCTGCCCAATCATCTTGAGTGAGAAAAGCTCTTTCCTTTTGTTTGAACAAATTAAACTACTTCTTTTTGTAATCAACTTGCTCAAATTTCTTGTTATCAGAGGTTGGCTTCTTGCACTCATTTGCAAAGTGTCCACTAATGCCACAATTATAACATTTGAACTTAGATTTGCCCACCATGTTTTTGTTTGACTTAGTGAATTTTGTATTTTTCCTGAATTTCATCTTTGCAAACCTCCTGGACAGAAAAGCCAGATGTTCATCAACATCATCAGAGTCATCTTGACTGGAATTGTCTTCATCTTCAGCTACTTGCTCTTTTCCCTTGCTTGATTCTTATTTGCTTGTGCCAATTTTGAGACTTGGTATTGTGTTCTCCTCATTCCTGGCTTCAATTTTCTCATTGTCAGCTACAAGTGCAACTGATCCTCCTTTTTTCTTTCCCTTTTCCAACAGCTCATCTTGCTCCATCTCAAGGTCATAAGTCTTCAAAATTCCATATAATCTTTCAAGTGTGAAGTTCTTATAATCTTGAGAATTTCTTAGAGAAACAGTCATAGGCTTCCATTCCTTTGTTAGAGACCTCAGAAATTTTAAGTTGGAATCTTTGACCTGGTACACTCTACCATACAACTTCAATCCATTTAACAGTTTCTGAAATCTGTTGAAGGTATCATTTAATGATTCTCCTTCTTCAAAGTGAAAATATTCATACTGTTGAATAAGAAGCTGCATCTTGTTCTCTCTAGCCTGCTCAGTACCTTCATAGATGATTTGCACAGTATCCCAAACTTCCTTTGCAGTTTGGCTATTGATGACATTGTCAAACATATCTTGATGTAAGCCATTAAATAGAATGTTCATGGCTTTCTTGTCCTTGCGAATTTCTTCCGTGTCTTCAATAGTCCATTCTGCTTTTGGCTTGGGAATGGACTGTCCAACAGCAACTGTTGCAGTAGCTGTTGTGGCCACTTTGTAAGGAATGTGAGGACCATTTTCAATGCAGTTGATGTAGCTTTCATCCTAAGACAGTAGATGTAAATGCATCTTCACTTTCCAGTGATGATAGTTATCTTTTTCCAGGACTGGAATCTTTAAACCAATATCCTTCCTACTCATGTTGGTAGCAGGAGGATTCTTCTGTGCACTCATGATATTAGCAGAATAGATCTTTAAACTCTTTGTATGTTAAGAGCTTGTTCTGATACCAATTGTTATTCTGAGTGAACTAACAATGAGTTTTATAGAAGGGGGGATTGAATATAAAACTCAAAACTTTTTCAAGTTTTGAACAGTTTCTAGTCTATGTGTTTTGATGAGCAAGTGTGTGTGAATTGCTTTGAGCTAATGCAGACAAATATATATTCAAACACAAATGTAAAGAACACAACAGACTTAAAAACTTTTCTGGTGGATTTGTTGTTCCACCAGAGATGTGTTATTTCAGAAAATCTGTGATTCAAAGAATTAAATCACAACTGCTTCCTAGTACAAACTAGATGATTTTCTCTCTGGATTTTTCTAAACAGCTCTGGAAAATTCACATCTAATTACTAGCTGCTACTTGGTTTATATATCACCAAGTTTACAAGTGAAGATAAAACTGTAAAATACAATTAAAAGGTTCTTCACATGTTTCTTCTTCATTTCTCTATCCAATGCAATTTAGGTTTGGCTGTGAATCTTTGAATACTTCCTTGTTTGCACCAGAATGGAAATGCCGCATTTTTTTATTCCTCCTAGAGGCTGCCACATTCCAGTTTGTCTTCGTCAACCCATGTGCCTCTGTCAGCTTATGAATTGTCACTATCAACTGCTATTTGAACTAAGCATCCGTTGAAGCTTTTATCCGTTGATGCATTAGCAGCTGAAGCATTATCCGTTGAAACACTCATCCGTTGATGGATGTTATCCGTTGAAGCTTTAGAGACATCCGTTGAAGCTTTGTTTCTCATCCGTTGAAGGCCTTTAATATCAGTTGATGCTATTTCACTTATACAAAATTACAAGGCATGAAATATTTACAATTAGCCCTCCTATTTGCATATCCACTAGTAGTCAACATGACTGATAATTTCCCACAACATCTAAGAAGTATAACTTAAATACAGAGACTGAAATGTGCTACAATACTAAACTCATTTCTAAGTAAAGCTACTCCTTCAACGGATAGGCAAGATGGTCTTATCCGTTGAGGCTACAAACACTAGATTTCTACTTAAGTGTTTTGTTTAACTTATCATCAAACTAATACACATATTCCTAACAAAATATGACATAATTATAATAATGCCAAGTGGGCACGTGTTGAACCATAAGAAAGTATAGATCGACCCAATGAAGGTTGAGATTGGTGAAAACGAGAAGGACCCAAGATAAGAGACGTCCTAAGTATGATCGAGAGTCAGTCGTGACAATGTTCACATCTAAAGACTAAGACAATGACTTATGGAAAAAAAATGGTGATTTTTTTTTCTCACCAGGACTTAAGAGAAGCATTTTCACATAAGCAGAGATTGAAAAGAGGTAGAAAATTTAGGTGGAGGTGCTTAAAATGACATTGATTGTAAGGAAATTTTACTATCAGGAAAGGCCAAAGAGGTGGCCAACACTTTAAGTGTAAGAGGACAATTATCGGCGCTCGTGCCAGAGGAATACAGTGATGATGGTTGAAGCCGTAAAGGTTGTATTATGGTTTGGAAGATTGACATTCCTTTTGATGACTGTGCATTACCCAACTGTAATAGTAGTTTGGTAAAGGATTAATTCGTGTAATCGCCATGAGCGGGCTATCTATCTTAGAAGGTACTATCTTGAGATAACCTTTGAGATAAATGTCTCCTAATAAAGACATATGATTAAGAATGGTATTAACCTGCTATCGTTGCTTTCATTGAAATTTTTCTAAAATTTTATCTGCTTCATGTCATATGTGCGTCAAGTTCAGGAGTGTTCTTCATGAATCATGAGCGGTGATCATGTTACCTCCTTAGAAGAATTCGATACGACAGGTATGGACTCCGTATGGTTAGCTATTAAGATTCCAAGGAAAACGAATGACGACAGTAGGTCAGTGGTGGACCATAGTAATGCAACAACGATTCTTTGAATAATGAGCCGATTACAACCGTGAGAGTTGTAGTGTAATGGATGTTGAGATTGGGTACCACTAATCGGGTTGTGGTGATGTATAAGTAATCATCGGTAGACTAACTAAGGTGATCATTTACCTATGATATATTTATTCCTTCTTATCGATAAAGAGTAGTATTACTATACGAAGAAGGTTACGTAATAGCAATGGATTCTAGTAACTATGATGTCTATAATGAAATCCGAGATTCGATTTTTGCTGTCAAGGGAGTTTCAAAGGTGATTGAGTATAAGCTCGAGGAAGAGCATAGGTCCATAGAATGATGGACGGAATAGCAAAAATATTTAAGCATGTGAAATGCGATGTGATAATACTGGATATTGATATAGATATATATGTTTTGTTCTCTTGTGACAAACCTCTATAGTTCAGAGGTAGATTCCAAGCCAGATCTTTTGTGGTAATATTTTTTTTATATATACAATTCTCTTCAATTCGTTCTTTTCTTTTCATTTTGTATAAGCTGAGAAGAACAACCCTTCCAGAAGGGGAGGTATTGGCGAATGACTATCTATCTGTGTGATAGAAGCCTAGTAGGATACCATTTATTGTTTAATTGCTTGTCAAGTACTAAAGGCTGGCCACCTTCTGTACTAACTATGCAATAGAACAAGTGTTCATGATCATAGTGATCTCTCAACAAATTCCTTTACTTCTATATGATTGATCAAACTTTGGAAAATAGAACAGCTGAAAAAGGAGTAGTAAAGTTATGGTGGTATTCGGAATGGAAACACGTTCGTGATACTAAGGTTGACGTGGTTATTAAAAGGTTATAGAACGCTAACGAGCAAAAGTATAACCAGTATAATATTAGGAATAGAAGATAGTAATGACTACAAACTGGAAAAGAATGGGTATTGAGAAGCAAAAGCCATAGTGCTAGAAGCTATGATGAGAGTCTGTGCAATAGACTTGAATGAATTTAGAATGATCACTTAACGCGGATTGAGTTTTCTTACGACAATAGATCATATGTCATTATCGAGATGTCACCCTATGAGATCCTTGAGGGAAGACAATGTCGATCTCCCTTATGTTAGGATGAAGTTGCTCTAGCGCAAGATGCTCAGACCTGCAGTAGTCCAAAGGACCAAGGATATAATAGATCTAATCAGAGGACGGCTGGTAGTAGCCCAAGATGGACACACGAAGTATGTTGATTTGACACGAAATGACAAAGAGTAGGAAGTAGGGGACCTAGTGTTGTTATAGGTATTCCTTTGGAAAGGATGGATGTGGTTCCGAAAGAAAGGAAAGCTAAGCCTACGAATTGTTGGACCCTTGGAGGTATTAAGACGTATTGGGAAGTTAGCATATGAGCTATCCCTACCCCCGAACATGTAGCAAGTTCATAACGTGTACCACGTATTAACGTTAAGGAAGTGTAATTCGGATGCCAGGAAAATAGGGGCATATGAGCGCATAGACATGTAACCAGGCGTAACCTGTATGGAGCAAACAGGAAGGATTATAGATTGAAAAGGAACAAGTGCTTAGGAAAAAGGTTATCGTGCTAGTCAGGGTGTTGTGGCAGAACCACAATGTGGGAAAATTGACTTGAGAGTTAGAAGGCGCAATGCTAGGAAAGTACCCCCATTTGTTTTCTATCTGATTCCGGGATGAAATCCTTTTGAGGAGGGGAGACTGTAATAACCCCAATTTTTGGAATTTTTGAAACCCTTATGAATAGTGTTTTGCTGATTATGCTGAATAAGAAAACTTTTCATGCCACACTATGTAGGGGTTCTTCTATTGTATTGTTATTCTGAGATCTTATTAGTACTCTATATGGGATATAAGTGTATGTAAAAATCGTCAGAATCCAAATCCGAACACTTTGATTTTTCCCGAAAATCCACCAGATACCGAAAGAATTGAATATAAGGGAACAGGATAAAAAAGGATTTAAATTCAAGGTTTATAAGAGAGGATCATAAAAGGAATATAATGTATTGAGAAAGGTTAAGGGAACCCAAGTAATAAGATCCCGGGTATGATCCCTCAAACGAAAGTTAAGCGAACCGTATAACAGATCAGCGGTCATTAGCCAAGTGATTAGGAGTTAATCAAAGGGTTAGTGGGGAGTGATGTCATCTCACCAACAAGAAGAGGACAAGTATGGGAGGATGACATAGCATGATGACCTAAGCATGACCAAAAGAGAAGTGTGTTGTTGGTTGATTGTAAACCACACAAAATTTACCATGGTAATAATCCAATTAACAAAGCAACATCAACCAAGCCAAGCAAATCATAAACACAAACTTAACATTTCATTTCCAAGCAAGAGATCTCGGCTTTTCTTGTTTTTCAAAGGGAAAAATTTCAAAATCCAAGATCCAACCATTGTTAAATTGCAAGGTAATTATCCAAGGTTCCTTATGATTAGTTATGGCTATCCTAGGAGTTTAAGCTCCAAATTCCTTTACAATCTCTTTCAATAAATCATTTAAGAAAAGAGTGAATAGTGTTTTCAAGAAATTTGAATTGTTTGATCTTGTGTTTTTGGTTAGATTAAGCTTTGGTAAGGACTTTCAAGGGTGATTCCAAGCTCCTTAGTCACTCTTACTCACCAAGGAAGGTATAATCTCTTAACCTAGCATTTTTATTGAATATTAAGAGCTTATTATGAGTAGGATAGTTCATGAGAAGCATGGTGATTGAATATGTAGAGATTAGTTGGTTTTGTGATGTTTTTGGAGTTGTAAATCTTGGTTATTAGTTAATGAACTTAAGAAAAGTTTTAGTTCATGTTTGAGAATAATATAAATTGGAAAACTTGAGGTGTTGGGGCTGTTGTAGTGATGTATGGATGGAGTTTAGTTGTATGGTTGATTTGTGGTTGATTTGGAGTAGGATAAAATTTGGTAATCGCGTAAACATAGTCGTCGTAATGCCCGATTTACTTTAGACTGTTTTTGTTCTTAACATCAGGACCCATGAACTCACTGTTAGGTTTTGACCATTGCCATGATTAGATAGTCATGTTACGAGCTTCGTTTTGATAATGTGGTTCGCTTGAATCCGATGTACGGTTTAGGAGAAACGACCGTTTTAAATAACGGCATTTCACGACCGAACCATTACCCCTCACCCTCCTTTGAAACCTTGGTTAAGGACTTTAAATGACTAATTGGGGTATGAATCAATTATGTTAAGTGGATTAGGAAGTTGGTAAGGTACTCGCGAAAGAATCGCCTTAAAACTCTTAATGGTTAATTTATTAAAAATGGTGGAGCCGAGGGTACTCGAGCGACTTAAGTGAGTCATTAAGTGACCATAAGCGAGCGTTAGGGTTCAATTGCTTAAAGTCTAGATTCTTAAGCGAATTTGGTTTAATTCCAACTTATATGATGTTTATAGGTTACCAGACTCATTCCAGGACTTTTACCACCCCTAGTAGCTCAGGCAAGTTTTCTACCCGTTATACTGTTATTGTGATGTAAATATATGTATATGCATTATCTTGAGATAGATGCATGATGGTTAATTAGCAAATCTTGCGATATATTGGAGCATGTGATATGGTATATATGCATGTCTATTTCGTAATCTTGATATATATCTGTTGATTCAAATGCTTATTAGTTGCATAATACCTATGCTAGAGATAAACAGTAATTGTGTATACCCTTAGTATAGGGGACCCAAAGGTGAACATTTTCTAAAACCGGGAGTCGATGTTCCCGAGTGTACTATATATATTTATTTATATATATATAGATATAGTTTTCAAAACTATTAATTGAATAAGGTTTATTCGATAGCTTTATTTTATTTAATGAATATTATTTTGAATATTCATTCGAGGACTTAAGACTCCGTTTATTTTATGTAATGAGTATTATTTTGAATATTCATTCGAGGACTTATGACTCCGATTATTTACTAAATAATATTCTTTATTTTATTAAAGAATAATGTTTCGATAATCAAACTTATTTTCAATTATTCAAATAAAGATAGTACTTTCGTATAAGTATATCTTTGGTTATTTAATATTCATTTCAAGTATGAGTTTTAAAACTTCTACTTCAAATTATTTTTATAGAGATTATCCTAATGGGAATATTATTTAAATAATAATATTCAGATATTTTCTAATATATTCGGACTGATTTATTTCATTAAATCAGCATTACTCCAAACATTCTTAAAAATGTTTTCGAGTCTTCAAAATGATTTTTAAAATTTAGAGCGGATCCCAAAACTCATTTTTATATTTAAGATCTTCCTTTCGAAGGGGATTTAAATACTCCTCAAAACCTGAGGGATCCGGCTCTGTTGTGTGTTTTATATTCACAACAAGGTTGCTATTTTGATAAAAGATTTTTGATTACTTACCCAACACTCGGAAAGTAAAATTTTTGGAACAAGTTAATCCATTAACAGGCATCGCCTGGGAAATATCGGTGAGTTTTCCTTTCCAACTAGATACGACTTCTTGGTGGAGCCGTATCAACAAGTTTCTACTTGGGGAAAGTGGGGACGAGCTTTACGTTTCAAAGTCATGGATTTCATCTGAACTAGGAGTGGCATAATTGGTCGAGTGGCGCCGGCCCAGCCTTATTATATTGGCCCAATTGGCCTGGAAGTTCCTCTAAGACGGTCCATTCCTTAGGAGTCCAGTGTTCGGTTGACAAGTAAATCCGACAGGTTCTCCTCTACATGTAGAAAATGGTGGGGTTGCACTACTACGACTGATCATCGTAAGTGGTCTTCCTGGCTCGGTAAACTCCCGTAATGAGTTCATCATCCAGTTGGATATTTCTGTAACACTACCCAGAGCACTTCGATAGAAAGGCTACAGCTGGGCGATTGTTGAGTGTTGGCAGGGTCGAGTTTTCAAAATGATGTTTCCATCAAATGAAGTATCTCGTAACTTCATTTCTTTTGAATGATATTTCAAAGATTGATTTTATACAAGTTATGCCTTGTAGCTTCATATATGTGATGAACTAATTATAACTTGAACGGTGGTAGTTCAAGTAGTATTCGGGAAAGATATAAGTATATTGGAGTATCTTGTAACTTCATCTTTTAACTTATATCTAGTGAATGATTATCTTATGTATGGCAAAGATTTTCAGAAAAACGTTGAGACAAGGTTAGATATATGAGATCACCTTGCAACGATATTTTTATACAAGTTATAAACCGGAACTCTATGTATATTATGCATGGAAGAGGATTATAAGATTTTGAAAAGTATATATACTTATAAACTGAATATTTTGCGACTTGGTCACGTTAAGATATCAAACTTGGTTCATTTCTTCTTGACCAAGACTTTCATGAGTACTATGGGAATGCTCATATATTGTTAATTATTATACATATTATTTCGGTGGGCTTGTTGCTCACCCTTGCTTTCTTCTTCATCACACAACAACAGATAGAAAGGATGAACACGACCAAGCTCCCAATTCGCAAGCGGTTAGGAAATGTTCCGCAGTTTTCTGGAAGCGTTGATGTCGCCGTAGCTGAGGTAGGAGCTACCAATAGGCTGTTTTCAACTATTGATGAACCAGACTTATGTATAATATGAATTATAATAATGGCAAGGAATATGTAAATTATTCAGAAACCCTTTTAAGGTGTAACGGTTTATAATTGTGGAATAAAATGACTTGTGTTATTTTTGGTATTCATCTCTGAGACTATAACTTGTGGTGTGTGTGTGTATATTGTGGGGTCACAGTACTCAGTAGTTGGTTGACTGTTAAGATTAAGTATTGATAAGAGAAATGGAACTCGTGATAACCCGAATCCCCGACCCCGGATTTGGGGGTGTTACATGTCTCCTCAGCAATTTCCTGTTTAATCTTGAGCAAGTGCTGATTATAATATGCTTTGATCAGTCTTCTTTTCTTTGGCCTTGGGCTTGTACCAGCATCAGTAGTTGTGCCCTCTTCAGTTGGTAGAAAAACTGGTCTTGGAGAAGAACCAGACGAAAGGTTTGGAAATCTAGAAGACAAGGTAGCATTGTCCTCATCTGAATCTTATTCTAATCCAGCAAGCACAAGTTTCCTCTTGACAAGTTCTGAAGGTTTAGAAGAATAAGGAACTTGAGTTGCTTCAACTTTTGACTTAGCTACAACAGGATTTATAGCTCTCTTTGCCAAATCTTTCTTTCTTTTTATAATAAGTGTCTTTTGGGAGACACCTGAGGTGGCTTATGTTTGAGATTGTTGTGGTGGTTGAGTTTGTGTTTGGGTTTTTGTGTGGGTTGTTGTGCTGAGGTGAGCTACAGGGGGTTTTCAATGATAATTTCCTGCAGCTTAGCAATCTAGCTGTTAAGTAAACTATAAGTCACATGGAGCCTTGTAATGAGCAAGTTTCTAGCAACCAATGGAAACCTCAAGGGAGCTAAATTCAACAACTTTTCATCTTGTGAAATTAAGTCAGAAAAATCCCTTTTTGTCAATTTAAACATTGACACTATTTGATTAGAGGGGATAGGGGTATCAGGAAAACAAACATTGAAAATCAACTAACAGAATCTAGCATAATATACTATATTTTTATCAGCATTTATTATATCACCTATAAAAGACAAGACTACTCTACCATAATCACAATATGAATCATGAACTAGAGAGTACCTTACATGTTGTATCATGATGGGCAAGACATCAAAATTAGAAGATTTGTTATTGAAGGCCTTTGTGATGCAGTCAAAGAAGAAATTCCATTCTTTCCAGAGCCCATTCCTTTTTAATTGACCAAGGTTCTTCAAATCCTTGTCATATCCTATCTCGGTGAAGAATCTTCTCATTTCAGTATATCCCATGAATCTAGTGTAGAAGGTATGAGTAGGAAACTGCAATGCATCCCTTACAGTTTGATGAGTTACAATCCTTGTCTTATTATCAAATTCAAATACAAGGTTTGGAGACCCATTAGCTCCTCCATCATCATAGACTCCAGTCTTCCAGATAGCAAGCACCTGGTCACCAGAGATTATGGGTGGAGCTATGAGAGCAAACCCAATCTCACTGGATCTAAGAAAGTCCTGATAAATATGAAAATCAAAATTCACACTGTTATTATTCAGGATAGCAGAATAGTTGTTAGTCACAAACTTTGCACCACCATTATCAGATGGTTTAGAAGCAACAAGTGAAGTCATGGTTAATTTGCACAAAAAAATTTTGAACAGAATTTAGGGTTTTAGGATTTATGAGTAAGAAAAGGTAAAGTAACAGAGAGAAAAGAATAGAGATAAGTAAAGTATTATTTGAAATTAAAAATTGATTTTATATAACACATCACTCCACTAATTCGTATACAATTCAGTTTAATGGGACACATGGCAAAATGCGATTGACCGTAAAAGTAATCATATAAATGTGTGTTACTGTATGCACAGTTTCCGAGAATAAAATTTTGCATTAACTGAACGTGTTTCATATTCTCATGTCATCATGTAAACACCTATACCCATGAAAAATTATCCACTTACAGCTAACTTCAAACCTGCAATTAAAAATACCGACTAAAGCAATAATTGAATTAATTCAAAAATTATCATCAGAGAATATTAGTCAATCAAAGTTTGACCATTATCAGTATTTAATCACAACTATCAGGATTTATCAATCAACACTAGTTTGACCAATATCAGGATTTAACAACTACTATAAAGATCTATTAGTGAAAACAGGTTCGACCAATATCAGAGCTTATAGACATAATCAGAATTTAACATGCAGATACTGAATGAAATTAATTGCATGCCTGCATGGCATCAGAATTTAACACAATTATCAATAACTAGCAAGTATTGATACATAAAGATAAGATACCATACTCTAACTACTAGTATTTATTCCTTAATTATCAAAGTTTGAGAAATTTCCTGATATCATTTCCAATTCATTCACCAATATTGTGAAAGTAGCTTCACAGAGAGGCTTGGTGAATATATCTACTAATTGTTGATCTGTTGGAATAAAGACAAATTCCACTATACCTTCTTCCACATGTTCCCTTATAAAATGGTACCTAATACTGATGTGTTTAGTCATTGAATGTTACACTGGATTTCCTGTCATTGCAATAGCACTTTGATGATCACAATATATAAGAATAGCATAATAGTCTAACCAGTAATCCAGTAACTGATTCTTCATCCATAGATACTGAGCATAACAACTTCCTGCAACAATATATTCAGCTTCTGCAATTGATGTGGAAATTGAATTTTGTTTCTTGCTGTACTAAGAAACAAATCTGCCACCAAGAAATTGGAAGCTTCCAGAAGTGCTTTTCTTGTCTATTTTGCATCCTGCAAAATCAGCATCTGAATATCCAATTAACTTAAAATTTGAATCTCTAGGATACCATAATCCCAATTTCATGGTGCCTTTGAGTGTTGGATATAATTGATGATATCTGAACAGAAATTATCAGAAGTTCTTATCATGACTTATATCAGTATTTACTGAAGAGTGACGTCATCAGTACTTATATCAGTACTTGATGATCAGCAGATGATGTCATCAGGATTTGTCACTTTAGTAGATATTCGAGGAGGAAAAGAAAGAAGGAATTCAAGGCGGTGAAGGACTTTATCTCGGAAGCAATAATACATGGATATGTAATAGGTTTCCTTATCGTAATAGAATAGGATTCCTTATTGATTGTGTAACTATGCTCTATATAAAGCATAGATTAGATTCATGCTATAAGCATTACGAACATTGTTATATCATTCGCATAACCTAGCAGCTCTCACGGATATTTGTTCATCCTTTTGAGAGAGTACGTTTGTAATCAGTTTTTATCTTTTAATATAAAAATTGTTGATTATGTTGAAGCTTTGTCAAATTTTTTGCATAAACTGTATTCACCCCCCTACAGTTGATTACGAACCTAAAAATTAGTATCAGAGCTTGTTGTTGACATACAAACAGTTTAAGATCTGAAAATCAATCCTTAATGGCAGAAAAAGAAGCACCACAAAATTCACAACCACCTCCCTCAGCTACATCACAAATTAACAGGAATATGAGTAGGTATGAAGCCAACAAGGTACCAATCCCGAAGATACATGAATATCCAATCTGGAAAGTCAGGATGGCCATGTGCTTGGAAGCCACGAATCCTGAATATCTAAGCAGGATTTATGATGGTCTCATAAACCAATGAAGGTATTTGTTTCTGTTACAGGAGAACTAGAAAAAATGGTTGACAAAGAAAGGAAGGACTACTCTCTTAAAGATCTTTCATCTATTATGAAGGATGCAAAAGTCAGACACATCTTGCACAACAGTCTTGATAGTGTTATGTCCAATAGAGTTATTAGATGTAAAACAACAAAAGAGATATGGGATGCTTTAGAAGTAAAGTATCAAGGCACAACTACTATCAAGAAGAACATGATGACTGTACTTACTCAAGAATATGAGAACTTTGACTCAAGAGATAATGAGTCCTTAACTGAGATCTATGACAGATTTCAGAATCTGTTGAATGACTTGTCTCCTATCAACAAGGAATATGATTTAGAGGTCTTAAACTTTATGTTTCTACTTGCTCTATCTGAAAAGTGGGACTATAAGGTCACATCAATAAGGGATAACTATCACCTTGATGACACACCTTTAGATGAGATCTATGGAATACTGAAAACTCATGAACTAGAGATGGATCAAAGAAGTAAGAGAAAAGGATCCAAATCTAGACCCGTTGCACTCAAAGTTGAAGAGAAGCCAAAGGAGAAAGCTAGGAGAAAAGTCTACTCTAAAGGAAAAGCTATAATTGCAAAATCTGATACTGAATCATTAAACTATGACGATGACTCAAATACTGACAGTGATCATGACAACAATGAAGATATGGAATAAATGGTTGCTCTACTGGTTAAGAACTTCAAGAAGATAGTCTACAAGAACTTCAAGAAAGGGAAAAGATTTTCCAAAAAAAGGTTCCAGTTCCTCAAACTCTGATAAGAGGAACAACAGAAAAAATACTGACTAGAAGGAATCAAAGTCTGGAAAACTTGACAAGTCAAAAAAAGATGTTACAACTGTGACGGAATTGGACACTTTGCAGCTGATTATAGAAAACCCAAACCTGAGAAAAAACAAGCCTTGATCTCAAAGAAGAAAAATTGGGATAATTCATCAGATTCAGATGATGGGGTCAATTGTGCTCTCATGGAAAATGCTGATATTGAGGCTGACAATGCTGAATTAAAGGTACCTCAAAATACCCTTGCTTTTGATACTGATGATATATGTGAATTAAGATTGTTTCTTAAATCTCTGCATGATAGTTTTAAGGTTTATATTGAACTATTCGTTTGAAGTATATTCTATTATAATAATCATTTGAGAATCTTGAATGCATGTTTTCACATTGTCTATATATTATATATTGTAGACAATCTAGTATTAAATGGGATAACAGAAGATTAGATTGTCAAGCTCCTTATATAATATAATAAAGGTTCACAGTCTAAGTGGTGTTAGAAAAACCACTAGAAGGGTTGAAGTATTATTTAGAAATAGTATATCTTTACTATTGAATAATGCTTGTATACTTTGTGTATATTGAATGGGATCAAAATAGTAGAATAATTCTTTCTTTTATTCTGACAATAAAAAAGAATTAAGATTTTATGATATTATTATTTCTTAGGTTCTTAATCTGGATATAGTGATTGACACTTATTTTTTATGCACATACCTTGATTCATACATTAAGTAATTTATTTTAAATTACGAATTTATGTATTGGAAATGACATTATATACAAAGTTGGATATTGGCTATAAAAGGAAACTGTTTATGAAAAATATATTCAGGTGATGATGTCCTCTTGAAAGCTTATAAAGATAATTGTGCTTTAGTCCTGCAGGCAGATTTGTTCTTGCACAATTATAAGGTTGACTAGATGATCAAGGATAAAAGATATTGATTAAATTAATTGTCAGAAATTAATTTAATTAATGGACATAAAAATGGGGAATTTAATAAGAAAATAATACGAGAGCCGAATTAAATAATTAATTTACGGAATTAGGAAAGGTAGTGCAAATATTAATTCTTTAGTGGATTGAATTAATATTTAATGATATTGGGCATGGCCCAGAATGTCATTGGGAGGCCCGACCTAATTTTCCATGATCCATACTGTAGCCTATAAATATTCTAATTTTCCTAAAGCTAAAAGAAGTGAGAATACGAGAACACAAAAATAAAATAAGATCCTAGGGTTTGAGAGAGGAAGTTGTTTTTCTCAAGGAGCCAGCTAGGGTTTTGGATTTTTGGAGCTTTAAGGAGAGGTACACCTTGGGAGATCGAAGCCACACTTCGTCCAAGGAGAATCAGGGAATACAGTAGAAGACGTGGATTTGACTCGCTTGCGTCGTAGCGATTAAGGTTAATGTTCAGTTCATACTCATTAAATTTATATCATAAAACGCAGGTCCGAGATTATATTGTTCCAATAATTGGCATCAGAGCCTGGTTCTAGGCTCGGCATTTTATGATATGAAGTCCATGTCATAATTATATATGTATATATATAGTGGTATACTTGTATTGATTATGTGATGCAGGATGATATTCATTATTATGGCCATATTTTAATTATGTATTTGGATCCCACGTGGTTTAATTGTGGTTATTTTGTTATGGTTAAGATCCCACGTGGTTTATCGTGGTTTTGTTATAAATCATATAATAGTGAATGTGCTTTATTATGTTTTACATAATTTCTGCTATTATTGATTATTGCTACTATGTGTTTCTTATTTGTGTTATTATGCCATGTGATACTAACCCTTAGCATGCTAGAATGACATGGACATGGGAATGTATTAATTAATATTTTAATCATGAGAGTATGCTGCTATGTTATGTGTTCTTTGTTGTCGACATACTACATGTGGAATTCAAAGAAATAACATAGGACGATGCTTCTAGATTAAAATCCTCAAAGTAAATACTAAGTGGGAGAGGGAATTAATATGAAATTAAATCACATGGTCTCCATTATTGTTTGTATGTAAGTTAACATAAAGATAAATATAAATTATATATAAGTCACCCATCGTGGCATATAATTTATAGTGTCTAGAATGTTAAAGAAATTGCTGGAACAAACTTCTTAAATTAATAACGAATATTGAAAGGTATACATGTCATCCATCGCGGCATACCAAGTTTCATAGATTTTGGATAATTATAAGATATCATTTGATGGCATCTGGTATAATTATGTTTAAATTAAGATTTGATGATGGTATACACTTAGCTATGAAAAATAATATAGACCACCCCAACGTGGCGTATTGTTTAGTAATAGGACCAAAGTAACATTTTAACAAATTTATGTGGTATACATGTCACATATCGTGACGTACCAGAAACTTACGGTGTTTAAATGTTAGTGCATTAATTTTAATAATTGTTAGAGGAACCAATAGGTCTTAATATTTAATGTACCCTTTATGTGTTATGTGATGTTTTTATGCATGATTCTTAGGATACAATGGGCTTTAATCCACTATTCACCATTCTTAAGGATAACAAACTTACCGGACCTAACTATATTGAATGAAAACAAAATTTGGATATTGTGTTGACTGCTAAGGAGTACAAGTTTTACACTTATGAACCCAAGCCAGATCAGCCTGCTGCTGATGTTTCTAAAGATGAGAAAGAGTATTATAAGCGGTGGATTAAGGCTGATGAGATGTCGCGATGTTACATTCTGGAAGCAATGTCGGGTGTTTTGTAGCATCAGCATCAGTCTATGGCCACTGCTACGGATATGGTCTTTAATCTCAAGGAAGTTTTTGGAGATCAGAATAGGGATGCTAGGCAAGTAGTCATGAAGGCTTTAATGAACACTCAGATGGCTGAAGGAATGCCTGTAACGGATCATGTTCTCAAGATGATATCGCATCTGAATGAGATAGAGATCCTTGGTACTGAACTTGACAGGGAAATCCAGATTGCCATTATCCTTATGAACTTATCCAAGAGTTTTGAGTAGTTTTGCTTGAATTACAACATGAACAAGAGGTTGTATAGTCTCGCAGAACTCTTGACAGAACTTCAGGCAGCTAAAGGATTATTTCGGAAAAGTGTTCAAGTGAATGTGTTTGAGAAAGGTTCTTCCTCTACGCCGAAAAGTATGAAGAAAAAGAAAAAGGCTCAGACACAGAACGTGGTGAAGGTATTAGGAGTTCAAGGTGGTGTGAAAAAGCCTAAGGGAAAGTGTTTGTGGTGCAAACAATCAGGTTACTGGAAACATGATTGTCCTCTTCCTAGGAAGACAAATAATACTGGTATGTCTCTTTCTCTAGTTACAGAAACATATGTAGTGGCTATATCTACGAGCACTTGGTGTGTAGATACATGAGCCACTGATCATGTTTATAATTCTATGCAGGGATTCCAGCTATCCAGAATGCTTAGAGATGGTGAGATACATGTATTCATGGGAGATGCTACGAAAGTAGCAGTAGTTGCAGTAGGAGTTATTCATCTATCTTTTGGATCTGATAGGATTTTCGTTTTGAACAATTGTCTTTATGTACCTTCTTTTAGAAGAAATCTGATTTTGGTTTATAAGCTTGATATTGATGGTTATAATGTTTGTTTGGATCATAATGTTTCTGTTATGACGAATAAACGAATTATATGCTCCGGTACATTGCAAGGCAATTTGTATATATTTAATCCTAGTCAACCTGCACTGCAACTATAATATAGGGTGTTGAACAACACGTCTTCTACCTCTACTAAAAGAAAGGAACCTTCTAGTTTGAACAAAACATATCTTTGGCACTTGAGATTAGGTCATATTATCTTGAGGATGATTCAAAGACTAGTAGCAGACGGACCTTTAATCTCATTGGCAGTGGAGCCATTTCCAGTTTGTGAATCCTGCTTGGAGGTAAAATGACTAATAGGCATTTCAAGGCAAAGGGGAATAGAGCCAAAGAAGTGTTAGAATTGGTTCACACTGATTTATGTGGACCCATGAATATCTAAGCAAGAGGTGATTATGAGTATTTCGTAACATTCATTGATGATTATTCTAGATATGGGTACGTTTATTTGTTGTGCCGTAAATCTGAGTGCTTTGAGAAGTTCAAAGAGTACAAAGCTAAAATGGAGAAGCGACTTAATAAAAGTATCAAGTCACCGCGATCAAATCATGCTGGCGAATACTTGCTTGGAGAATTTAGGGAATATTTATCAGAAAATGGGATAGAATCCAAGTTAACTACACTAGGTGTAACATCTCCAAATCCGGGGTCAGGATTGGGTTTCACTAAACAAGTTTAAACAATACAATCCTGTATATTAAAACAAATGTACTGACAACCCCTCATTATTCCGGATCACTTACAAGTTATGGTATGAAACAAGAATCTAACCTTCTAAAATTACAATAAATGAATACAATTTCATTAATTCTTTACTAACTTCCTCGTATTATTCAGTCTGACACCTCCAAATTCCTTCAGCTAGAATCTCTCCACTTATGTTGTCCATTAAAAGTTATTCACTCTTGTCCTCATTTGATGCTGAAAGAAATAAGAATTCATAAAGCAAGAGTGAGCCAAAAATGCCCAGCAAGTATCATAAATGGTTTCCAGGTATCAGATCAAAGAAACTTCTGGAAACAATCTTTAAAGGATATCAAAACACTTTTATTTATATAAAACAGTTGAGCGAATAAAACATGGGCCCATATTGGCCTTTAATCATAAATCACATTTCTCTGTAAAGGAACAGTGAACATTTCACTGATTCATCTCTTTGAACCAAATCTTTGTTTGATTTTTTAATCATAAACTATTCAAGAAGGAACTCTGTTAATGGCGATCAACAATAAATTAGACTGGACACTATAAACCAACATATGCACTATAATCTGCTGATCAGTCAGGATATAATACGGATCTATACCCAACTGCATAGACCCACCAACATATGGGGTACCCAGAAACTATGGCCTAATAATCAAGGGTCCAGCTATCCCTGGCCCTTAGGGTCCAGCTCATTCCTGGCCCTCATCGTAACCATCCAGTCCGTAGAGTATTTTGATGTCAAATTACTTTGATTTCAAAATATCCCAATTCAGGGTTCGTAAATAACCCGAAATAATAGGTATTTTCTCAAGAGATCAATCGATAATCAAGGAACAAGATCAAAGAGGTACTTTCATAAATAAGAGTAATTACAGCGAAATATAAAAACATTTAACTATTCTGAACTTAGAATATGAATGAAGAAATATTTGCAATATTTTAGAAGAAAGTTTAGGAATACTTGCCTCAATTGATAACCCTCTGATCTTTAACAATCTGCCATATTACTCAGTCCTGATGTGTCTGCATTTTCATTGACAGACCACTTGACATTTCTTATCATTCACCATTTCAGGTTTATCTCTATTCTGAATCCACTCGTTTCATTACTACATGTAATCAGGCTTTACTTTTACAATCTATGTCTGGCTTTGAATGCCTCGCACTATTTGTATCTATCATAAAAAGATACCATTCAACTAACTAACAATATATAATTGTCTAGTCTATACGCTTATCCTTATCGTCTACCCTCCCGATAATAACATATAAGGATCGACTTTAATCATATAAAGTTTAATAGACACGTGGACTCGTAATTCACATAACACATATGCACATAAGGCACGTATCATATTTTTCATATCACATATAACTCAATTTATCAAAACATTCGACCCGGTATAATCAAAATTGAAATCGAATCGACATACAATTTTACAATAATTACGTGACTCAGAAACATTTTCAAAATGAAGCGACCTTTTGAAACGAAAGATTTTATATCTCAAAACTATTTTTTGACGGAAGCAGAATATTTTTCTGAGTTTAGACACGTTCGTTTCGTATTAAACGAACGAACAGTCTATTTAATATGAACTTTTTAACATTTTTCGGAATTAAAACAAGTCTCCGAATAATTTTATAATTTAATAACATGGTTCGAACACCCGAATCCAACTTTAAAATCATTTAATATTAATTATCAAGCCTTGAAAATAATTTAAAATAATATTTTAAAGCTCGAAACTATTTTTCGGAATTTTTAAATCTAAATAAATAATTAAATTTAATTAAATAATCAGTTAAAATTAATTAATAATTAATTAAATTAATTAATCAAATATTATTTAAATAATTGACTAATTAAATAATTAATTATCAACTATAATTAATTTATTAATTAATTAAGATTTATTTTAAAATTAAAAATAATTTTCAAAATAAAAAAATATTAATTTTTGGGAATTTAAAATAAATAAAAACACTTTCTGAAAATAATTGTAAAAAAAATATCATTTTTATAAATAACTAAAACTGGAATATAATTTTTGAATTTTCTGGAAAAGCGAGGGACCGTTTTGCAAAATTGAACAAGCTAGGGGGTCAAACAACAATTTTGCTGTCTTCCCCACCTCCTTGCCGGAGACGGGTGGGGAAGCCATTAGCGGCGACCCGCCACCGTCTGAAGCTTTCCGGCGAGTAAAAAACATACCCAGAAATCACTCAAATTTGTAGGGAATGATCCTCTCGACTACAGGAACATGTATCCGTAAACAATTAGAGCAAATAATCACTGAGTTGCCCAGAAAATCCAATCGAAAATCCTGATCTCGGCGAGCGGTGTTTTCCGTCCAACACCAACCAAGAATCGTTCGTTAACAAGCTATATAACAATCGAATCATTGTTCAACGATCTAAAACTTGGTGCAATCAATTTCAATTAATAACCCTTAAATCAAAAACACCCAAATTTCAATTAAGAACATTCAAACTCTATAAACCCTAATTTTTGAATTCGAGAATCAAACTCAATTTTCTATATGTTATTGAACTCCAAATTAGTCATATAATATACCAAAATGACCAGGAAGAAAAAATCTACATGATTCTAGCATCAAATCACACCAACAACTTCAAGAACAAAAATTCATATTTTAATTATCAAATAATTTGAATTAAAATAAATAAATAAGAAAATCACCTTGATTTCTGCACTAAAATGGTTGATAGATTCAGAAAGTACTTTTCGAGAGCTTCGATTTGATATATGGCACGCCTGAATCGGAGTTCGATAACGTCTTCGTTCGAGGGTTTGATTTTCAAGAACGTAATGAATAATTATGGTTTTCTATGTTTTTATCTGTTTTAACTGACTGATTATGATTATACGAATAAAATAAAATAAGAAAAGGGCTATTTCTATTTATGGAATATTGGTTAGTGTTGGATCATATTGGATCGATAAATTAGTTACTTAGCCGCTAAGTAACTGCAAAAATGATCTGATTTGATACTCGTATTGGTTAATTATCCAAACCGGGCTTTTTATAAACACTTTATATGAAAATAATGTAACATTATCCCGTCTTTTGAGAATAAGGGTTTTTTTGCTTTATCGAAATGATTATTGTATCGAAATTTTTTGCGTTGGGCCGCACACGGGTCAAACCGTAATTCGGATCGAAAAAGGTAAAACACGGAAAATGTCCGGAATTATCAGATTAGGTTAGGAAGGAGTTTTCGGAAGAGTTTCGGGTTGTAAAAACGTAAAAACGGTTGAATTTGGACAATTCCCGACTTTATAAAACATTTTTATAATTATTCATAAAATAATTAATAAATTCATAAATCAATATAAATCATATAACGTTCCAAAAATTACCATAAAAATACCTTAATTACCTATATTTTATTCTGGACATAATAAAATTAATATACTCACATTTTATCATATATAAACATCCAAATATTATTATCAATCATCAGATAATTCACCAAAATTCGTATAATAATCACATAATAATCATTTTTGATAAAAATAATTACATGCTATGTCCCAGATGTTACATCCTCCCCCCTTAAAAGGATTCTGTCTTCAGAATCATACTAAGGATCAGATAATGATATATTCAAGTATTTAACTTCCACTTTCTCAGGTTGATCCCTCAATCTTACAACTTTTCATAAACTTTTACTCGCAGCATCACTCATTACTTAACAGTTTCTCGCTGATATCATATTCTATTTGTCACACCCCCAACTTAAATAGCGAAATAAATATAGCTATTACATCTTTTTAATGAAGAATACACAACCAAAATCCAAGATCTTACAGTTTAGGGTTTGGAACAGCCCAACACTACCAACTATTACATCTGATTACAAATACCGAGTCCTCTCACAACTATTATTACTTATTCTACCCGAGCTCGAACATAAGCATCAGCATCACAGGTCTTACGGGCAGTCTGCTTGAATCTAACCATAGCTGCTAGCTGTAATATAAGGGTAAAGCAAGAAGTGAGCCAAAAGCTCAACAAGTGCTAACAGTACAACGCAAAACATAAATCGAGATATACCTTTAGGAATAACAATGGAAAGACATAATCAATGATAACGAGAGATAAAACTTATGTGAGTTGGCATCATTTTGCTTGCATCAAAACAAATTTTAAAAATCATTCTTAATCAAAATCATTTTATGACGCTACGGATTACAGCCGGTAATCAGCCGCGAAGTAATCCCGAACCTCGCTGGGTTCTAAAACATTATTGGGAATCCCTAGGCAACTTTTAAGCCTAATATAAGTGTGGAAATGACTCGCGTCTCAGTCCAGATCCACCATTCAAAGAAAACATTTATCCCCCTTTGGGACTGAAAAACCCACATTTTTATTTATTTCAAAAACTGATGCCGAATTATGACAAAATCTCTTTTAACAGTAAACATTTTTATTAAGGAATTATAGATCAACTCGAAACACGGGAAACATGGTACTGAATATCAGAGCCATGATTCACAAAACTATTCTCTATTCAAGTAATTGAATGGTTTTCATATATCAAAGATTGGACAAGAGGATTTAGTGAGGCTAATGGATAATATGAAGGGTAATGCCAATTTGGGCTCAAAGCAATGGTTTCTCATCAAGGTTCGAGTGTTGGATCATCAAGAATGTAAGCTTTATGAATACTAAGGGTGTTAAGGTATGAAGAAATGATTTTTAACTCAGGACATATCAGAATTGTCAAGCTTTAGGATAAGAAATAGGGTATCAATCAATGAGGAATCAAGCTGGTAAGTATCTGACTATCAGAATTCAAAGTAAGGTTTTATAGGGGTTCAAGTATCAGGAGAGATATTAATACTTAGGAAACATCAACATGTTAATCAAGAGGATCCATCAAGTAATATATCAACTCTTCATTTTATCATGGCATTAAACTATCATGAAAGACTTTTGAACTACTTGCAATACGTACTCGAGGGTTCATGGCATCTCTATGAAACTCAAGGATAAACAAAAGATACGCTTGATTTAAATATATCAAAATGACTCAGGATAATTGCATCGATGTATATATGAACTGATTATAGTAAATACGAAGGTCAAGTTGAATCACTTGCCTTGAGATAGGCTGGTCTGGTCTGACTGGTAGGAGCAACTGGAGCTTCACTCGACTTTTATGGCAAGTTTTCCCTCGTCTCGAGATCCTACATAAATAATAATAATCCTCATTATAATATATTCTTACCATCTCAACCTATTTACAACCCGAAATTAAACACGGATGGCACTTAGGCCTATATGCACTTAATCTATATTCTCCTTTAAATTATAATTGTACACACATAGCCACATATTCACATATCATATATTAACACCAAATAACACCATATATACCATAATGCAATACTAGGCTTGGATGATCTCGACTCACAACTTAAGTCACTTGGTCGCTAAACTAGACAAGGTCTTCAAATTTCGGCTTCCTAACTCGATGTGCCTTTCCTAAATTATCCAAAACCTATTGACCCTCACTTGTGCCTTTTGCTCTAATGACCTTATACTATCTTAAAACTATGGTGGTCGACCTAATACTCACTTCTAAGTGTTCTAAAACTATGTAATAAGTGATAGTGCTCACTGGTGCAAATTTCAGAATGACAACTATGGTTTCTTGAGTACATTAGACACTCTTAAACTACAATTTTTCCTTCAAAACTTTTACACAAAACTCTCCTGACCTAAGGGCATCTCACAAACTTGATTTGTCTCAAGGGCCTGTCTTGGGCCTTCTTGGGCCTAAGCTAAAAGTCCAAGGTTCCCCTGTTTTTCTGGGCAGAAAATGCCCTGACTTGAATTAACTTGTGACACATGGTTCTAGCTCATATCCTATGAACTATGGTTGGAAAAACTTCTCTGACACTCCCTCTAACTAAGGCCCAATTGGGCCTAATGAGGGCCTACCCATGACATGGTCAAATCTCCCTATTTCTAAGTTGCAACAAAACTGTCCCCTGCTGGACAAATTTTGTGATTCTACTTGTGCACCTAACCAAATGACATGCAAACCTCCAACCAACTCCTAAAACCTTTTATATACTCCCAATACTAACTTCTGGTAGCTTGGGCCTCAAAGTGCACACCAATGACATGGTCAAAACTCACTCTAAACCTCAGGGTGCTATACTGATTTTTCTGCAGAAACTATAACTCTCATTTTCCAAGGTTTTGACTTGACAAACTCAACTAACAACAACTCAATACTTAAACCAAGACTTATACATGGTGATCTACTGAAATAACTCTCTTATTCTCAAAATAAACTTGGGTGAGATCATCCATGCCCAAAAACAACAACATGCAACCAAATATATAACATGCAACTCATGGAAAGCACATAACAAGATTTCGGCTAGGCATAA
The DNA here is from genome assembly GCF_009905375.1 of Apium graveolens. Classification (NCBI taxonomy): domain Eukaryota; kingdom Viridiplantae; phylum Streptophyta; class Magnoliopsida; order Apiales; family Apiaceae; genus Apium; species Apium graveolens. The sequence goes on along the minus strand of NC_133647.1, from coordinate 46,767,260 downwards.
AGTTTTAAATGCTTGCAAAATTGACTTGCACCTAATAATCATCCTTAATAATCATGAAATATAACTTCTTTTAAGTATTAATAAGAAATTTATCATGAAAACAATCTATTTTAAGCACACATATTTCGAATTTATAGATTTTTAAATATAACTACATGATTTCGAAAAGAGTAGCATGCAAAACATGGTTGATCATCATTTTAATGTCTTAAAACTAACATGCATGGCTAAACATAAATATATAATGAAATTTCAGTAGCATGCAAAGGATTTTAAAGCATGATATCTCCATAAAACACTTAGTTAGCACATATACATAATATATCTCATAGAGAGATCTTGAATTCACAAGAATCAAGAGTTTCTCTTTGGAGATCACATAAGAACTACACATGCATACATGGAACTTCAACTTCCAAGTCACAAAACACTTGGAAAGTATATAAGATGAATGTAGGTAAAAGATTTACACTTGGGAAGATGAAGAATGAATTGAAAAATGGAAGGGAGTGGGGGAAATGGGGTTCGGCCGAGAGCAAAAGGGAGGGAGGGGAAGAGAGAAATTTTTGTGGTGTGTTGGAGTGTGAAATGATGAATGACTTCTCTCCACTTTGATTTGTTTGTTTTATGCTATTTGGTTGACAAGTAATGAGTGGAAGTGAGAACTTACAAAAATGTCCCTTGGCTAAAGTTAGGCCATTTTGCATGCAAGGCTAAGGTAGTAATTTGGTAATAATCAAATGAGTTAGTGGGGTTGGAAAAGTCTTGTTTGCCCTTTGAGAGAATAGAAGGGTGATTTGCATGCATGGTCTATTATGTAATTTGATAAATATGACCACTAAAATTTATAATGATTTATTTTTATAAAATAAAATACAAGTTCAAAAATTATAAAATTTATATCATAAAATAACTTGGATTTTTAGAGACTTTATAAAATCATTTTCAAAATTTGTGAACAAAATACCTTTTAAAAGAAAAAATTTCCAAAGCTTAGAATATTCCTTATAAATCAAAAATAAAGAAATTAAATAAACTCTTGCTTTGAAAAATCATATACTACACAAAGCAAATTTATAATGCAGAAACTTTCACTTACACTAGCGTACAATCATTGAATATATTTTCATTTGACTTTAATATTATACCCAATCCACAAATAATATTACATAAAATGCCGGTCGTAACATCCTCTCCCCCTTAAGGGATTCTGTCCCCGGAATCTAAGAGAAAAGATGAGGATGCCGGGAACGCATATCAGACTCTAACTCCCAAGTCGACTCTTCGACCTTAGGGTTCCTCCAAAGTACTTTTACTAACTTTACTGACTTATTTCTAAGACTCTTTACTTGCCAGTCGAGTATTTTAACCGGTTGCTCCACAAATGACAGGTCTGCCTGAATTTCTACAGGTTCATATTCTATCACATGGCTAGCGTCAGGATTGTACTTCTTAAGCAACGACACATGGAACACATTATGCACATGCTGATACTGAGGTGGTAAGGCCAACTCGTAGGCCACCTTTCCCACTTGACTCAAAATCTCAAGAGGACCTATGTATCTAGGTGCTAACTTCCCTTTCTTGCCAAATCTTATCAACCCTTTTCTAGGTGACACCTTTAGCAACACAGCTTCGCCAATTTGGAATTGAACGTCCTTACGTGCTGGATCCGCATACTTCCTCTGTCTATCTTGAGCAGCAAGCAACCTTTTCTAAATTAACTTGACCGAGTCATGCAACTGTTGTACCAAATCTGGGCTGAGAATTCTTCCTTCTCCTACTTCATCCCAACTTGTTGGTGATCTACATATTCGCCCGTACAAAGCTTCGTATGGTGGCATGCCGATACTGGAATGATAGCTGTTGTTGTAAGAGAATTCAATCAACGGCAAATGGTCGTCCCAACTTCCTGCAAAATCGATTGCACAACTGCGCAACATATCTTCAATTGTTTGAATTGTCCTTTCACTCTGGCCATCAGTCTGCGGGTGGTACGCCGTGCTCATATTCAACTTCGTGCCAAGACATTCCTGAAATTGCTTCCAGAATCTTGAGTTAAATCGGGGATCTCTGTCTGAAACTATTGATACGCGTACTCCATGCCTTAGTACGATTTCGCGCACATACAAATGAACCAATTTGTCCAGTGACGACTTCTCATTTATTGGAAGGAAATGCGCCGACTTCGTAAGACGATCAACTATAACCCATATTGCGTCATGTCCGGATTTCGTTCGCGGTAGTCCTACTATAAAGTCCATAGCGATATTTTCCCATTTCCATTCTGGAATCTTCCGGGGCTGAATTAATCCGCTTGGTCGTTGATGTTCTGCCTTTACTTTCTGACAAGTATAACACTTCACAACCCATTCTGCCACGTCTCGCTTCATATTTGGCCACCAAAAGTTCTTCTTTAAGTCTCGATACATCTTGGTGCTTCCCGGGTGGATTGAAAATTTCGAATTGTGGGCTTCATGGAGGATCTCATTCTTTAATTCAGGTACATGGGGAATCCATATTCTGGATGAAAACCTTAGTATCCCTTGCTCATCCCTTTGAGTATTAATCTCCTCTCCAGATAACTGATTCTTCTCTTTTTCTATTACTTCCTCTTGACACTTCTTTATCTTTTCCACTAGTGTTGGCTGAAAGGTCATTGCACGACAAACTTCCTCGACTTTTCCATAAGCACAAAGTTCCAATTCCAATTTTTCGATTTCTTCAGATAACTCTTTTGATGTTATCATCATATTCAATCTCTCCTTCCTACTCAGAGCATCGGCCACTACGTTCGCCTTTCCAGGATGGTAATTTATCGAGCAGTCATAGTCCTTGATCAATTCCAGCCATCTCCTCTGCCTCATATTGAGCTCTTTCTGAGTAAAAATGTACTTTAAACTCTTGTGATCCGTGTAGATTTCACACTTCTCTCCATAGAGGTAATATCTCCAGATCTTGAGTGCGAACACTATGGCGGCTAGTTCCAAGTCATGCGTCGGGTACTTTAACTCATGCGGCTTCAACTGTCTTGACGCATATGCGATCACTTTACTGTGTTGCATCAACACACAACCCAAACCCTTATGTGAAGCGTCGCTGAATATTACAAAATTCCCTTGATCATCTGGTAGTACCAACACCGGAGCTGTTACCAACTTCTGCTTTAATTCTTGAAAGCTATCTTCACATTCTCCACTCCATTCAAACTTTTGATTCTTTCTGGTTAACTTGGTCAATGGCGTGGCGATCTTCGAGAAATCCTTGACGAATCTTCTATAGTATCCGGCCAATCCTAGAAAACTTCGCACTTCCGTAGAAGTCTTTGGCCTCTCCCAACTCATAACTGCCTCAATCTTTGCCGGATCCACTTTTACTCCCTCATTTCCAATAACATGCCCCAAAAATTGAACTTCCTTTAACCAAAACTCACATTTGGTGAACTTGGCATACAACTTCTCTTGTCGGAGTATCTCCAAGGCTATCCAGAGGTGCTACTTATGTTCTTCTTCCGACTTAGAATAAATAAGGATGTCATCAATAAATACCACGACAAATTTATCCAAATACTTCTTAAATACCCGATTCATCAGATCCATAAATACAGCCGGAGCATTGGTCAATCCAAACGGCATTACTAGGAATTCATAATGCCCATATCTGGTCCTGAATGCGGTCTTAGGAATATCTTCTTCTTTGATCTTTAATTGATGGTATCCCGATCTCAGATCAATCTTTGAAAAGCATTTTGCTCCCTTCAACTGATCAAAAAGGTCATCTATCCTTGGTAGTGGGTAGCGGTTCTTGATCGTTACTTTATTCAACTCCCGGTAATCTATGCATAGACGCATACTCCCATCTTTCTTCTTCACAAAGAGAACAGGTGCTCCCCATGGTGACATACTTGGTCGTATCACTCCCTTATCCAATAATTCTTGTAGCTGGCTCGCCAACTCTTTCATTTCTGCTGGTGCCATCCTATATGGAGCCTTTGAAACTGGTTCCGTGCCTGGAGCAAGGTTGATCTCGAACTCAATTTGTCGATCTGGTGGTAAGCCTGGTAGTTCGTCGGGAAACACATCGGGGAACTCATTAACTACAGGAATATCTTCCATGCTGGGGCTGCCTCTCTCTGAATCCACTACATATGCTAGGAACGACTCACAACCTTTTCTAAGTAACTTCTTAGCCTGAATAATTGTAAGAAATAGTTGCCCTTGCCTCTGCCCCTTAAATACTACCTTCTCTCCACTCTTCGTCTTTAAATACACTCTCTTGGTCTTACAATTTATCTGAGCGCTATTCTCTCCTAACCAATCCATTCCTCAAATTATATCAAACTCTCCCAGCTTGAAGAGTATCAAGTCGGCTGAGAACTTATATCCCGAAATATCAATCTCACATTTTGGACAAAAATTGATTCACAGGAATCTTCTCTTGGTTCACAATTACCACATTTACTACCTCACTCATAACCGTTTTATCACATTGGAGCTTATCAAAAAAGATTCTGGTATAAAAGATCTTGTTGCTCCCGAATCAATCAATACTTTAGCTTTGACATTATTGAGTAAAAGTGTACCTGCTATCACCTCAGAATTCTGAACAGCATCTTTCATCTTTAGATCAAATGTCCTTGCTGTTGCTTGCGGGGTTGGTGCGGGTGGTGGAGGTAACGCCAATACCTCAGCTGGCACGCTTGCACTGGTACTTGCCACGTTCATCAGAGCTCTGACTGGTCCTGTTTCCTTACACTCCCTAGCCATGTGTCCAGTCTTCCCACACTTGTAACACGTAACTCCTGGCTTCGGCATCTTGCACTCGTTTGCCAAATGTCCCTTCTGATTGCACCTATAACAGGTCATACTCAGCTTATTGCATACTCCGGGGTGCCTTCTTCCACAGTGCTTGCATTCCGGTCTCTGGAACCTGTTTTCTCCAACTTGCCCTTGGCTTGCCTGATTGTTCCCTTTTGATTCTTGCCTTTTGCCCAAATTTCCCTTCTTTTGAAAATTTCCGCCCTTCTGAAAACCAATCCTCTTTACATTCCGATCTTGCGAACTTCCAGCTTCAGACTTTTCTCTATAAAATGGAACCTTCCTCTTCTTGTTATCCCTCTTTTTCCTTGACTGCATCCCATTATTCTCAATCAGAGCAGCTTTCTGTACTACTCCCGCATAAGTTTCAAGCTCAAACATAGCCACCCTATCTCTGATCCAAGGCTCCAATCCTTGCTGAAATTTCTTTGCTTTTTCCTCCTCAGTGCTGGTATACTTTGTCACAAACCTTGACAACTCAGTGAACTTCTTCTCATACTCCAATACAGTCATGTTCCCTTGCTTCAACTCAAGAAATTTTAGCTCCATCTGATTCTGCATGTACTTAGGGTAATACTTGTCCAGAAATAACTTTTTAAATCTCTCCCAAGAAACCTGCTGAGTGACTTCCATAGCTTTTACTGATTCCCACCAATAGATGACTTCTCCCTTCAAGAAGTAAGTGGCATACGGCGTCTTCTGATCGTCTCCTAACTGTACCAACTCAAAAGCCCTTTCCATCTCCTTGATCCAGGTGTTTGCTATCACTGGATCAGTGGTATCATGAAATACAGGTGGATTCACATTCTGAAAAGCTTTGAAAGTGACAATTTGTCTAGGTGGTACTGGTGGTTCAGGTGGTTGGTGTGGCTCACGGTTATCTTGGTTTTCAATTCGTTGTTGAAGGGTTAGTTGTTGTTGAGCTATAGCATTGGTTTGCTGTTGCAAGGTTTCCAGTAGTCGAAGAATATTTGGGTCTGTGGTGAAGGTGGTTGTTGGGTTCTTCTTTTTGGGAGGCATGATCCTGAAATAAGAGTTGTGTCATAACAAATATGAATGATAAAATGATTCGAGGGTATCGCATGGCATTCTCATTTACATATGGGGTCAAGTTTCCAAATTAAGCAGATATGATGATAAAAACATAAAATAACAGTTGAGAGCAAATGGAACAATAGCACATAATTATTGAAATTTTTAAAGGTCACAGTACATAGGATTGGGACATAGTCTGATTCTAGGAATAACAGGCTTATTTAAAGGAAAGACGGAAACAACTGGGGATTCCATAGAGTCTGATAGTACAACAACATGAAAGGTAAATGGAAAGAACTAAGGCTCCACTCCATCTGAACGGGGCTTGGTAGTCTTTTCCTCTCGAAGCGTCTTCACAATGCTCTGGAGCTCATCCGCCACCATCTGAATGACATACTGGCTGGTACGGTCCCGGTGCGCTGGCATCTCCTCAAGCTTAGTGTTGACGTACTGAACCAAGGTCTCAAGTCTCGCAGTCATCTGCTCCTTGGGCTTCCCTTCATAGTTTCGGCTGTCCGGATACACGTTCTTCAGTCGGTCTATCAGTCGGTCGTACTTGCCCTGAAGCATGTCGAACTCGCGCCTCAACTCAGCATACACGGAGAAAGCAATAGTGTCGTCCGACCCAGAGGATGACGAGGAATGCGCCCTTTGCTGACAACCAATAAGAGGAGTATTAATAATAATTTACTTAACCTACTCTCTCGCATAATATCTATAACCTACACACAAATCCTATAACCTATTTGGGCTGTCCAGGGACTCTAAACCGTAGCTCTGATACCAAAACCTGTCACACCCCCAACTTAAATAGCGAAATAAATATAGCTATTACATCTTTTTAATGAAGAATACACAACCAAAATCCAAGATCTTACAGTTTAGGGTTTGGAACAGCCCAACACTACCAACTATTACATCTGATTACAAATACCGAGTCCTCACACAACTATTATTACTTATTCTACCTGAGCTCGAACATAAGCATCAGCATCACAGGTCTTACGGGCAGTCTGCTTGAATCTAACCATAGCTGCTAGCTGTAATATAAGGGTAAAGCAAGAAGTGAGCCAAAAGCTCAACAAGTGCTAACAGTACAACGCAAAACATAAATCGAGATATACCTTTAGGAATAACAATAGAAAGACATAATCAATGATAACGAGAGATAAAACTTATGTGAGTTGGCATCATTTTGCTTGCATCAAAACAAATTTTAAAAATCATTCTTAATCAAAATCATTTTATGACGCTACGGATCACAGCCGGTAATCAGCCGCGAAGTAATCTCGAACCTCGCTGGGTTCTAAAACATTATTGGGAATCCCTAGGCAACTTTTAAGCCTAATATAAGTGTGGAAAGGACTCGCGTCTCAGTCCAGATCCACCATTCAAAGAAAACATTTATCCCCCTTTGGGACTGAAAAACCCACATTTTTATTTATTTCAAAAACTGATGCCGAATTATGACAAAATCTCTTTTAACAGTAAATATTTTTATTAAGGAATTATAGATCAACTCGAAACACGGGAAACATGGTACTGAATATCAGAGCCATGATTCACAAAACTATTCTCTATTCAAGTAATTGAATGGTTTTCATATATCAAAGATTGGACAAGAGGATTTAGTGAGGCTAATGGATAATATGAAGGGTAATGCCAATTTGGGCTCAAAGCAATGGTTTCTCATCAAGGTTCGAGTGTTGGATCATCAAGAATGTAAGCTTTATGAATACTAAGGGTGTTAAGGTATGAAGAAATGATTTTTAACTCAGGACATATCAGAATTGTCAAGCTTTAGGATAAGAAAGAGGGTATCAATCAATGAGGAATCAAGCTGGTAAGTATCTGACTATCAGAATTCAAAGTAAGGTTCTATAGGGGTTCAAGTATCAGGATGAGATATTAATACTTAGGAAACATCAACATGTTAATCAAGAGGATCCATCAAGTAATATATCAACTCTTCATTTTATCATGGCATTAAACTATCATGAAAGACTTTTGAACTACTTGCAATACGTACTCGAGGGTTCATGGCATCTCTATGAAACTCAAGGATAAACAAAAGATACGCTTGATTTAAATATATCAAAATGACTCAGGATAATTGCATCGATGTATATATGAACTGATTATAGTAAATACGAAGGTCAAGTTGAATCACTTGCCTTGAGATAGGCTGGTCTGGTCTGACTGGTAGGAGCAACTGGAGCTTCACTCGACTTTTATGGCAAGTTTTCCCTCGTCTCGAGATCCTACATAAATAATAATAATCCTCATTATAATATATTCTTACCATCTCAACCTATTTACAACCCGAAATTAAACACGGATGGCACTTAGGCCTATATGCACTTAATCTATATTCTCCTTTAAATTATAATTGTACACACATAGCCACATATTCACATATCATATATTAACACCAAATAACACCATATATACCATAATGCAACACTAGGCTTGGATGATCTCGACTCACAACTTAAGTCACTTGGTCGCTAAACTAGACAAGGTCTTCAAATTTCGGCTTCCTAACTCGATGTGCCTTTCCTAAATTATCCAAAACCTATTGACCCTCACTTGTGCCTTTTGCTCTACTGACCTTATACTATCTTAAAACTATGGTGGTCGACCTAATACTCACTTCTAAGTGTTCTAAAACTATGTAATAAGTGATAGTGCTCACTGGTGCAAATTTCAGAATGACAACTATGGTTTCTTGAGTACATTAGACACTCTTAAACTACAATTTTTCCTTCAAAACTTTTACACAAAACTCTCCTGACCTAAGGGCATCTAACAAACTTGATTTGGCTCAAGGGCCTGTCTTGGGCCTTCTTGGGCCTAAGCTAAAAGTCCAAGGTTCCCCTGTTTTTCTGGGCAGAAAATGTCCTGACTTGAATTAACTTGTGACACATGGTTCTAGCTCATATCCTATGAACTATGGTTGGAAAAACTTCTCTGACACTCCCTCTAACTAAGGCCCAATTGGGCCTAATGAGGGCCTACCCATGACATGGTCAAATCTCCCTATTTCTAAGTTGCAACAAAACTGTCCCCTGCTGGACAAATTTTGTGATTCTACTTGTGCACCTAACCAAATGACATGCAAACCTCCAACCAACTCCTAAAACCTTTTATATACTCCCAATACTAACTTCTGGTAGCTTGGGCCTCAAAGTGCACACCAATGACATGGTCAAAACTCACTCTAAACCTCAGGGTGCTATACTGATTTTTCTGCAGAAACTATAACTCTCATTTTCCAAGGTTTTGACTTGACAAACTCAACTAACAACAACTCAATACTTAAACCAAGACTTATACATGGTGATCTACTGAAATAACTCTCTTATTCTCAAAATAAACTTGGGTGAGATCATCCATGCCCAAAAACAACAACATGCAACCAAATATATAACATGCAACTCATGGAAAGCACATAACAAGATTTCGGCTAGGCATAAAGTTTTAAATGCTTGCAAAATTGACTTGCACCTAATAATCATCCTTAATAATCATGAAATATAACTTCTTTTAAGTATTAATAAGAAATTTATCATGAAAACAATCTATTTTAAGCACACATATTTCGAATTTATAGATTTTTAAATATAACTACATGATTTCGAAAAGAGTAGCATGCAAAACATGGTTGATCATCATTTTAATGTCTTAAAACTAACATGCATGGCTAAACATAAATATATAATGAAATTTCAGTAGCATGCAAAGGATTTTAAAGCATGATATCTCCATAAAACACTTAGTTAGCACATATACATAATATATCTCATAGAGAGATCTTGAATTCACAAGAATCAAGAGTTTCTCTTTGGAGATCACATAAGAACTACACATGCATACATGGAACTTCAACTTCCAAGTCACAAAACACTTGGAAAGTATATAAGATGAATGTAGGTAAAAGATTTACACTTGGGAAGATGAAGAATGAATTGAAAAATGGAAGGGAGTGGGGGAAATGGGGTTCGGCCGAGAGCAAAAGGGAGGGAGGGGAAGAGAGAAATTTTTGTGGTGTGTTGGAGTGTGAAATGATGAATGACTTCTCTCCACTTTGATTTGTTTGTTTTATGCTATTTGGTTGACAAGTAATGAGTGGAAGTGAGAACTTACAAAAATGTCCCTTGGCTAAAGTTAGGCCATTTTGCATGCAAGGCTAAGGTAGTAATTTGGTAATAATCAAATGAGTTAGTGGGGTTGGAAAAGTCTTGTTTGCCCTTTGAGAGAATAGAAGGGTGATTTGCATGCATGGTCTCTTATGTAATTTGATAAATATGACCACTAAAATTTATAATGATTTATTTTTATAAAATAAAATACAAGTTCAAAAATTATAAAATTTATATCATAAAATAACTTGGATTTTTAGAGACTTTATAAAATCATTTTCAAAATTTGTGAACAAAATACCTTTTAAAAGAAAAAATTTCCAAAGCTTAGAATATTCCTTATAAATCAAAAATAAAGAAATTAAATAAACTCTTGCTTTGAAAAATCATATACTACACAAAGCAAATTTATAATGCAGAAACTTTCACTTACACTAGCGTACAATCATTGAATATATTTTCATTTGACTTTAATATTATACCCAATCCACAAATAATATTACATAAAATGCCGGTCGTAACACTATTAGTTGCTCATATAACTCAACTCAACCCTCCATCTTCTATATATAATGGAGCTAAACTACTCTTCCTGAGTATACACATATAAACACCCTATGAACCTGCCATGCGTGTGGCGGTGAAACCAACTTACTTACACTTATCCTGCCTATTTTATTGTCTCAAAAGGACCAGCATAATGCGTATAAATTTTCTTTTCTTTCTAATTCTAGTAATTTATGTTCATAAACGTTTCCAATAGTTATTGGTTGTTGAACCTCATTCTCACATGTTTCTTTATTCAGTTAACTTAGTTCGTAATCACTTCCAATTGTATTCGAGGTTCTTTCATCGTTCTCTTTAATCTTCTTGTCCATCTGTGAATGATATACGGAAACCCTAGCAAATTTGATTTCTAACGTTCTCGAAATTAATTCAGAATTAAGAATCAATGAGAAAATCTTGATTGGATATGATTGACGCACAAACGTATTATCATACCTTAATTTCCTTGAATCACAATCAAGTATATTTGCCGAGCGACAAGCTTTTACTATTTAGGAGAAAATATTCTAACCTGGAAGTACTACCCGCATATAAGAACCCATATTATCAGAAAGTCTTTTTTGACATCTAGATCTTGTATTATATTCTTGGAATAACTTGAATCCCTTAAGTCAATGATGTTTAGCCAAATTCCCCTCTTTTAGTTCTGCCTTACTTAATATTCGTTCATCTAGGAGTGGTATATACTATTCTGGTTTGACATAATTCACCGTATTCTATATATTTATGGCAAATCTTCAATCAAATAGTATTGATCATTTACAATCAATTTCTGGATCTGATGACGTACCACCATTTCTTCAAACAGCAACTAACCAACTTATTGGATAAGTTGTTCATTAATAAAAGAGAATGACTAGGTTTGGGATAACCTATCAATAATGATTCAATTGATGCTTTCCCCCATTTTCTCTTCATGTCGGGTCACTAGATGTTTCTTTTAGCCCTCGGTACTTAATCATATTCCTGGGATGTATTCCCTATCTCGATTTACAAATGTTTCATCAAATTCTTCACTTTACAGTTGTCCAACAATATTAGATTAAGTGATAATATCGATCAATTTCAATCTATACTTGAATCTGATAGCGCACCACAATCTCCTTGTAGCAACATCAACTTATTCCTTAGATAGAGTATTCGTTAATAAAAGGATGGTTAGGTTTAGTTAACCTATCCTTAATAATTTAAATAACGCTTGCGTCATCTCTGGTTTTCAAGTGATTCTCTATATTGCTCCTTAACGAGCTATACTCCTTTTTGAAAAGATTACGGTAATAGGTTCATCCTTTGATGCTAGCTTTGATTCTTCAATAAATATGACATTTACTTATATGTCTATCTATTTCCATTCTTATTCCATGTCAATCAATACCTTCATATAAATTTCCGTATTTAATCGCAGTCTTCGAATGAATTTCCTATCTCCAAATATAGGCGTCTCACTCCATGCCTTCCATTAGCTCTGGCACTCTGGCGTTCATAACTTTCTTATATCCTGGACAATCTTATAAAATTTCTTTATCATCCTTTTGATTCCACTTTCCTTTCTAGTCAAGTTCTCCATTCTCATGACCCATTGTCTCTTCTTAACATAAGAGATTCCTTCTTTCTAATTATACTGATTTGGTTATTATTAGATAAGCCATTCAGTGGCTAACACCGGAATAAAAGCTTTATATTAATAAATATTTGAATTCTTGTTAACAAAATTTTCAAAATCCATTGACAGCTATTTCCTTAGCCGTACTCACATAATCACTAATCGCACAACTTTTATTTTTAAATAACTTAAACTATCCTCTGTCACATCTTTGGCTTCTTCGCATTGAAAATAGGTCTCAAATTATTGAGGTCTATACTCGCTATACATCGTCTCTCCTGCATAATCAAGATATCTTCTTCTTTAGTACACATGCCAACATTGTCAGCTTATATGATACATCAAATACTTGTATTCGCGAGTTCTCCGGTATTTTGGAATAATTCTTGTTACATTGTCATTCTATATTGATATACCTTTAAATCCTTTAATAAAACTTTATTGTAGATGATAAAATTTCTTTATTCATCTAACAACATCCATATTGGCGTAGTTTCCAATCTCTTCTTTATTCAACCTCTCTTCTTCATTCTCTTTCTTCCTTCTCTTGGTTCTTATCTTGGCCCTTTAGTTCTTGAAAACATTCTTCTCACTGTTATGCGCAAATAACCTTTTTAATTCTCTTATCTATCACAAAGGGCATATTTATCCAATTAAAGCCTCGCACACTTCCAATAACATCGCGCTAATTTCGCTAAACTTCTGAATTCTATTGGTGTCCTTAGTTTCTCCAAATTCCTCATTGTTTTGGTTTCGGATCTGAAAATTCACATCAAAATTTGACTTAATCTAATTGGAATCGATTTCCATCTAAATGACAATAAGTTGGTAAAATTAACCAATTAAGTTTTTTAATTGATCAATCGAACCAAGTGATGACTAGCTAAATGAAATCAGAGACCAATTATTTAAAGTCAGTTTGGCTACAGCCACTTCTTTCAAGAATCGAGATCACAATCATTTGGAGTATCAACAGGAATATTAATAACATACGGAAGTATACTTTTTCCTTTAAAATTAGGGTATTTCTAAAAATTTGGGCAGCATATCCTCTACATTATGGACTACCAGTCGGACTCAAGCCGACACCAACAATCAACCAAACATTCAACCAGCCTAATCAATCCACCACCATGTACTCATCATTTCACCATACTTCAGAAAATATCATACTGATATCTACATATACTACTAACTAAAATAGCATACATCTTTTTATCAAACCAGGGACATAAACATACCTTTCTTTTATTCCTTCAAAATATATCGGAACTTCACTAGTGAATGTAAAATTATTTTGTTGTTTCTCAAAAACTTTATTCCAAAATTCTTCTAGTTCATCATTTTTTTTCAAGTTCTCTAATTAACAATTCATATCACTTATACCTTTTCATAAATCCGTTCTAAAGAAATCTTTTAATCTTACTCCCCACGACTCATACTTGTATATGGATACTTTTAAGATCCTATACCGCATCTTTTAACCGATCAAACAAATTCACTACCCTTGAGAATATACGCTTTATTTATTTGTTAACTTGTCTAATTTCTGACAACCAATACATGGTCTGCATCCACTCTATTATATTCTATGAAAACTCATTTGGTTTTACAGTGTTACTTCTTAAAAGATTTGACGCAGTTGGATCACCAGTTCTTTATCTCTATTTATATTTTCCTATAAGGAACCTTCATTGCAGGCTCAGTCATGAGCATCAAATTCACCATAACTTATTCACTCAAATTGAGAATCCTAACAATTCCTTGAAGAGCACGCTCAAAATTTTTTATAACTATAATTTCTTTGATCTTGAATCTTCATGACAAGTATCTTTCACACGATTGAGGTACGCTTCATCTTCACAATGTATTAATCGATTGTCTGGATAATCTTAAGAATTTCTTCATTCACTTCTGTTGTCCTGTCAATTGGTTTCCTCGTCTGGTGTACGCAACTTTACTTTCTAATTTCTATGGTTAATTTACCTCACACGGTTTGCTAACTACTCCAATTCACGCCAAAGTCTCATACTTGAAATGTATCATGTATACAGATTTTTGCTTCCGATTTGATGTCTTCATAACAACCACGTTATTTGCATAGTGATTCTTCTTTGCACGAAAATTTTCACCATTTATTGGCTTGTAATCATCTTTATACTCAACAAGTAATCCCATCTGCTACACGAGGTTATTTCACTTCTTTTAGAACGCTCAAAGAGTAGACTTTACACAAGAAGAGAATTTGTGTATATGATTATGTCTGGAAACCTTTTGTAAAGAATAAGAGTACAAGGAAACAATCGGAAGGATCCATAAATCAGTAAGTCACAATTGAAGAGGAAAGAATGAATGATGATTTAGATATGAATGAGACAACCATATTTGTACTCAAGATGGCCAGTTTTTCATACTATATAGCATACAACACATGATTAGGTTGCGTCCCACCAGACTCCTCGTCATTTCGACAAAGCGTCACATCATAACATTGTTTGTCTCGATCAAAAAGAAATATTCTGAGAAGAGAAATAATTTGAAAGGGATATAATAAACTTTCTTTTCTTCTTGTCTCATATATTTATTACAGAGAGAAGCTCACACGTATTCAAGTATCAAGAAGAGTATACGCAGTCGTGGAAAAGAATGACACCATTGGTCGCTATCTACGTTTCGCTTCTGCATACTTTCAGGGCTCGTTCGAGTAACAGATTCCAGATCCATGTCAGATGATAGATTCGGAATGTCTTCTGGAAATACCTTTAACGTTTTAATAATTTGAGCATAATTGTCTTCTCGTTGGATTTGTTGTCATCATTTTTTGCTTCATCACTTCTTGCTTCATCCCTGTAATGTAAGTCTGGTATTTTTTTAGCGTCATGCTTCCCTGTTTGATAATTTAGTAATTCGACCCTAATCGCGTTCTTACAAAATTTATAATCCTAATTTCTAATTTCTTCTATGTCGCATAGCGTAACCATTGATCCTGCACTGCCTCAACTCCGTCGATAGAAATATTCTTCTTCTTCAATCATCTGGAAGATTTCTCCATTTTCTTCAATCATCCTCGGGCTTCTTTTGGGTCAACGAACTCATTTTAAACTTTAATAATTCCATAAATTGGATAAATAATGTTTCCACACATTGATTCGATTGTTGATACTATTAAACAAGGTTTGCACTCTTCTTTCGAGAAAATTTTAAACTTCTCCGTATTAGCTACTCTACTTGGCCCTCTGAACTACAATACTGAGTTCAATCAAGTATTCCTCCAAGTAATCTAATACTTATAGCAACAAGAACTCAAGTAGTAATTTGACAACCAAAATTTTAAAACTAATTTTGTATAAAGATCTTTTAGAAATTCTGTTAAGAAAGTTTTTTTCAAAAACTTGTTTTAGAATATTGAAAATCAAATATCCGGTCGTCCTCACTATATAAGTTGGTTGCTATTTTCTTCAACCACAACAAGGTACCTAATTGAAGAAATGACCACCTAAGGGTCCATCTACTTCAGTACATCTTTTACCCCTTATTGGGTTCATTTCGCCTTCATTAGTCGGAAAAAACTTCTTTTACCATTGCATACCATTTTATTCATAACTCTAACTCCAGTGCTGGCATCTGGTACTATCTTTGATATTTTCATCATCATCCTTGATGTCATATTTACAACCAGTTAACGCAATTCAACATTCTATCCGTAAATAAAAGCGTATCTTCTTGTTAATCTTTAGTATATCTGATAAAGTAGATATCATTCCTTGCGCGGCGCCTGAAAATGATAAAAAGCTTTTCGCCACGATGGTGCCTTTAAACTCGCGACGTTGGCTCTTCGTCAGCTTCAATCAACTCATTACCTTCAGTCTGAAGCTTGTCCTACTACATAATTCTATGTTGGATCTTCCTGAAACTCATCTATCTTTTCTTATACGAAGTTCTAACGCGAATCAATCTCCTTCTTCTTTAAAACCACATAAAAGTAGGGTAATTTACCCATTCTCCATCGATTTGTTAACTCTTCGCAACCATAGGATCTGGGAACTTAATATATCTATATCGGATCCGCTAATCTTAATTCACACTCAACTCGAACTCAGAATGAGTCTACTTAGGGTCTTCCTTATCTTACATGACCTGTCAATCATATCTTACTACCACCTATTCTTATTTCAGGGACCAATAACCTGTGGCTCTGATGCCAACTTGTAATAACCCCAAATCCAGGGTCAGGATTGGGTGTCACTAAACAACTTTCAACAATACAATCCTGCATATTAAAACAAATATACCGACAACCCCTCATTATTCTGGATCGCTTACAGGTTATGGTATGAAACAAGAATCTAACCTTCCAAAATTATAATAACTAAATACAATTTCATTACCTCCTTACTAACTTCCTCGTATTATTCACTCTAACACCTCCAAATTCCTTCAACTGGAATCTCTCCACTTTTGCTGTCTATTAAAAGTTATTCACTCTTGTCGTCATTTGATATTGAAAGAAATAAGAATTTACGAAGTAAGAGTGAGCCAAAAATGCCCAGCAAGTATCATAAATGGTTTCCAGGTATCAGATCAAAGAAACTTCTGGAAACAATCTTTAAAGGATATCAAAACACTTTTATTTATATAAAACAGTTGAGCGAATAAAACATGGCCCCTTATTGGCCTTTAATCATATATCACATTTCTCTGTAAAGGAACGGTGAACATTTCACTGATTCATCTCTTTGAATCAAATCTTTGTTTGATTTTTTAATCATAAACTATTCAAGAAGGAATGCCGTTAATGGCGATCAACAATAAATTAGACTGGACACTGAAAACTAACATATGAACTATAACATGCTGATTAGTCAGGATATAGTGCAGATCTATACCCAACTGCGTAGACCCACCAACATATAGGGTACCCAGGCACTATGGTCTAATAATCAAGGGTCCAACCATCCCTGGCCCTTAGGGTCCAGCTCATTCCCGACCCTTATCGTAACCATCCAGTCCGTAGAGTATTTTGATGTCAAATAACTTTAATTTCAAAATTTCTCGATTCAGGGTTCGCAAATAACCCAAAATAATGGGTATTTGCTCAAGAGATCAATCAATAATCAAGGAACAAGATCATATATAACGACTCGTACATTTTTGTAATATTTAAATGTGTAATTATTGCGTAATTAATTGAATAAAGAATTGTATATTGATTTTGATCTTTATGCTTTATTTATTACTATTTATGTGTGATTGTTAGGTTGCGTGGATTGTTCGTATGGTTGTTTGTTGAACCATATTATTTTTGTTTCGCTTTTAAAAGTGGTTTTATGGCAAATTTATTTTCAAAAATATTTGGATTGTCTCTAAAATTGTTTTTATGATTTTATAATTTCAATAATTATTTTTGGGTACTATAAAATTTACAAATCAATATATTATCAATTTTTTTTCTTAAAATGATTTTCTGAGTTTATTTAATTGAAAAATTAGTATTTAATTCCTGAATTTCTCAAAAATTACGAAACTCATATTTTATTAAGTGTTTAATATTATGAGAATTTTAAAATTATTTTGGAAATTTTTGGGATTAAATTTACTCGCGTGTTGTTTCATTTTAGTATTAAATGCGGGTCTAAGTTGCGTTTCAAAATTTTTTTAAAAATTAAGAAATTTATGTTTTATTAATTTTGGGATGTTTATAAAATTTTAAAACTAGTTTGGTAAATTTTCCGATCTTTATCGCCCGCAAATCATTCATTAAAAATCAAATATCGGAGTAAATCGGGGCCAGAACTTTCATGATTATCCGCTTATACAAGTGTCAGTCATGAAGAATTGTTAGCTACATGTTGCAAACTTGGTTAAGGAAAAAAAATAAAAAATAAAAACACACACACACCCGAACCACCCCTGTTCTACCCCCCTTCTTCGACCCTGTTCCTCGTTTCTCTCTCCCTCTGAAATTTCTCATCTCTCTCTCCAAAATCTCCTGGTCTCCCATCTCTATTTCTCTCCCATTTCCACTTTTTCTTTTTCCTCCCTCTGTTCTCCCGATTTCCCCCCAGTTTCTTGCCTGTCCGGTGAGTTTCCGACCGGATTTTCCCCGGTGATTCCCTTGCTTCGTTCCTGTTTGAGTTGATATATATATAATTGTATATATATGTGTGTGCTGATATGTGTTTGTGCAGTGTGTGTTGAGTGTGTGTGTGTGTATTGTGTGTGTGTGTGTGTGCGTGTGTTGCGCGTGGCCGCGTGATTGTGACTGTGATTCATGTGTTGTTGCTTCCTGTGTTAATTTGGTTATCTTTTTTATTTAAAAATTTTATTGTTATTCTGCAGGAAATTGTTTTGAATAATATTTATGATATGAATAATTGTGAGCGGAAATTATAATAATTAATCAGTGAAATTCGTATAGAAACCCGGAATTTATCGGGCACCGACGAATTTTGTTACCGTCGATGATGAGCCTCGGCGAGTCAACGGTGGACGGTGATGACCTGTATCTGAGTCCTAAATATTTTAAATAATTAAAACGACCCGTGTAAATTATTTTCGGAATGTAAACAACTTTTCATGTAACGAGTTGTAGTGGATTATAAATTATGAAATTAGATTTGTTGGAAATTGACGTCGATTGATGTTTCGACGGGTAGGTCTATAAATTGAGGAGTCATTGTCCAAATTTTCTGAAAATTACTGTTAAATATGACTCGAGTATATATATCTAAATAAATACAAATCGAACCCTAAATGTTACGTGTATTATTATTACGTGTACAATATTATACAAATATATACGAGTCGGGAAATCATCATCGTTGGGTAAGAAAAGTGACTTCTGAAAATGCCTATCTCTAGATTGTGATTAAAACTGGAAAGATTTTGGAAAGTGTGCTGTGGTATAATTGTTTAAAAGGGATAGGTATAATTGATTTTGTAAACTAAATAAAAACGGATCAGATATTGGATGGTTGCGTAAGAGCCCCGTAACGGCCCAACAAGTTTGCGTAAGTGGCTAAGTGAGTTGCGCGCCCTATTTAAACCACTTAGTTAAACGTGACAGAGACCTAGCTAGAATCTGAGTTCCAGAACAGGTTGTGGTGGGATAGACTGATCAGCTGTACCTAGGATTCGTCCAATTATATATCTGATTTTGGTTTAGTAGTTCCCGTAACGGAACAAATGGTTTTGTGGTCCCCGTAATGGGACATATGATTTATGGTTCCTGTAATGGGACAGTTGTTTTGGAGGAAAATAGCATGCTAGAATTTGGATTCTGGAATTTATACACAGCACATAATTGATGATATTGTTTTACAGAGCATGCTAGTTTTGATATCCAGTTTAAATCTGTTTTGCTTGTTTTCATAAACGAGTTATGATATATGTTCCTGTACTATTTTATATACACTGCTTTACTTGTTATTCATATAGTAGTACTGTTGAGCAATTGATTGCTCACCCTTGCAGCTTGTTTTGAATTTATATATTACAGATGTCTAGAAGACCAGTCAGACCAGGGCAGAATAGGGTGTCAGCCCCCTCCGGTCCCGGCTCCTCTGAGGTAGTTTGTATCAGACCCTGAGGTCTGATGAGTTGATATAATAAGTTAGAGTGTCGGGTTGTGGAATAAGTTAGTTGTAGTGTTATGACCTAAATAATATTTCAACCTGTATCTGATCCTGGTTTGGGGTAATATTTATATAATAATGTTTAAATAGTAGTTTATATTTGTGGTTTGTTTTATTTAATAACGTCAGCCTCTGACCCCGAGGTTGACGCCGTCACATCAGAGAGGTACTTGCATAAATAAGAGTAATTGCAGTGAAATATAAAAACATTTAACTATTCTAAACTTAGAATAGGAATGAAGAAATATTTACAATATTTTAGAAGAAAGTTTAGGAATACTTGCCTGAATTTATAACCCTATGATCTTTAACAATCTGCCATATCACTCAATCTTGATGTGTTTGCATTTCCATTGACAGACCACTTGATATTTCTTATCATTCACCATTTCAGGTTTATCTCTATTCTGAATCCACTCATTTCATTACTACACGTAATCAGGCTTTACTTTTACAATCTCCGTCTGGCTTTGAATGCCTCGCACTATGTGTATCTATCATAAAAGATACCATTCAATTAACTGACAATATATGATTATCTAGTTTATACGCTTATCCTTATAGTCTACCCGCCCGATAATAACAGATAAGGATCGCCTTTAATCATATAAAGTTTAATAGACACGTGGACTCATAATTCACATAAGCACATAAGGCACGTATCACATTTTTCATATCACATATAACTCACTTTGTCAAAACATTTGACCCGGTATGATCAAAACTGAAATCGAGTCGAGATACAATTTTATAATAATTACTCGACTCCGAAACGTTTTCAAAATGAAGCGACCTTTCGAAACGAAAGATTTTACGTCTCGAAAGTATTCTTAGTGGAAGCAGAATATTTTTCTAAGTCTAAACACCTTCCTTTCGTATAAAATGGATGAACGGTCTATTTAATACGAATTTTTGAATATTTTTCAGAATTAAAACGGGTCTCCGAATCATTTTATTATTTAATAACAGGGTTCGAGCACCCGAATCCGACTTTAAAATCATTTAATAATAATTATCGAGCCTTGAAAATAATTTAAAATAATATTTTAAAACTCGAAACTATTTTTTGAAATTTTTAAATCCAAATAAATAATTAAATCTAATTAAATAATCAATTAAATTAATTAATAACTAATTAAATTAATTAATCAATTAATATTTAAATTAATTAACTAATTAAATAATTAATCATCAACTATAATTAATTAATTAATTAATTAATTAAGATTTATTTTAGAATTAAAAAAATTTCAGAATTAAAAAATATTGATTTTTGGGAATTTAAAATAAATAAAAATATTTTCTGAAAATAATTGTAAAAAGAAAATATCATTTTTGTAAATAACTAAAACAGGAATATAATTTTTGAATTTTCTGGAAAAGCCGGGGACCGTTTTGCAAAACTGAACAAGCCAGGGGTCAAACAACAATTTTGTTATCTTCCCCACCTCCTTGCCGGCGACGGGCGGGGAAGCCATTAACGGCGACCCCCCGCTATTTTAAGCTTTCCGGAGAGTCAAAAATTGACCCAGAAATCACTCAAATTTGCAGGGAATGATCCTCTCGACTACAGGAACATGTATCCGTAAACAATTAGAGCAAACAATCACTGTGTTGCCCAGAAAATCCAATCAAAAATCCCGATGCCGGCGAGCGTCGTTTTTCGGCCAACATCAACCAAGAATCATTCGTTAACAAGCTATATACCAATCGAATCGTTGTTCAACGATCTAAAACTTGGTGCAATCAATTTCAAGTAATAACTCTTAAATCAAAAACACCCAAATTTCAATTAAGAACATTCAAACTCTATAAACCCTAATTTTTGAATTCGAGAATCAAACTCAATTTTCTATATGTTATTGAACTCCAAATTAGTCATATAATATAGCAAAATGACCAGGAAGAAAAGATCTACATGATTCTAGCATCAAATCACACCAACAACATCAAGAACAAAAATTCATATTTTAATTATCAAATAATTCGAATTAAAATAAATGAATAAGAAAATCACCTTGATTTCTGCACTAAAATGGTTGATTGATTCAGAAAGTACTTTTCGAGAGCTTCGATTTGATATATGGCACGCCCGAATTGGAGTTCGATAACGTATTCGTTCGAGGGTTTGATTTTCAAGAACGTAATGAATAATTATGGTTTTCTCTGTTTTTTATCGGTTTTAACTGACTAATTATGATTATAGGAATAAAATACAATAAGAAAAGGGCTATTTATATTTATGGAATATTGGTTCGTGTTGGATCGTATTGGATCGATAAATTAGTTACTTAGCCGCTAAGTAACTGCAAAAACGATCCGATTTGATACTCGTATTGGTTAATTATCCAAACCGGGCATTTTATAAAACACTTTATACGAAAATAATGTAACATTTCCCGTCTTTTGAGAAACGGGTTTTGTTGCTTTATCGAAATGATTATCATATCGAAAATTTTGCGTCAGGCTGCACACGGGTCAAACCGTAATTCGGATCAAAAAAGTTAAAACACGGAAAATGTCCGGAATTATCAGATTAGGTTAAGAAGGAGTTTTTGGAAGAGTTTTGAGTTGTAAAAACGTAAAAATGGTTGAAGTTGGACAATTTCCGGCTTTATAAGACATTTTTGTAATTATTCAGAAAATAATTAATAAATTCATAAATCAATATAAATCATATAACGTTCCAAAAATTACCATAAAAATACCTTAATTACCTATATTTTATTCTGGACATAAAAATTAATATACTCACATTTTATCATATATAAATATCCAAATATTATTATCAATCATCTGATAATTCACCAAAATTCATATAATAATCACATAATAATCATTTATTGATAAAAATAATTACATGCTATGTCCCAGATGTTACACCATGCACGCCCCAGCCAAAACGGTGTAGCAGAGAGATGGAACCAGACTCTTTTAGAGAGTGTTAGATCGATGATGAGTTATTCAGATTTACCCAAGTCATTTTGGGGACATGCCTTAGAAACAACAACTTATCATCTGAATCTAGTCCCTTCTAAATAGGTTCCTAAAACCCCCTTAGAATTGTGGACCGGGGATAGACAGAGTCTAAGGCACATTCGGATATGAGGTTGTCCAACACATGTGCTGAACAAGAACGCGACTAAATTAGAATCTCGTACAGAAGTAAGGTTGTTTGTAGGCTACCCCATGGGAATGAAAGGTTATTTATTTTATATTCCGAAGAATCGGGATGTCATTGTTAGCACCAATGCTAGATTCTTAGAGCAAAACTATATAATGAATTACAAACCCATGAGTAGTATTATTTTAGAGGAACTAGTGGGAGGGATACATAATACGCAGAAACCTATAGTACAGGTGGAACAACCATGCCAAAATGCACAACCTGTCACTAATACCGCACCAGTGCCTCCTCGTAGTGGGAGGGTTGTTCAACATCCTAATAGATTCATCTTTTTTGGAGAGTCTTCGGACTTGGTCTTTGGTGAAAGTGATGATGATCCCAGGATATACGTAGATGCACTGCAAAACAAAGATGCAGGTCTTTGGAAAAAGGCAATGGAATCTGTTAGGTCACACACACACTGTAGAGGGGGTGATTACATTGTAAAGTACAATCAAATTGAACTTTAATAACTCAAGTAACAGAAAACAAACTTTATTGAAACAATAAACTATGTTATAGTATGGAACTGTTACCTCTCAGTGATGAACAAATATCACGAGAGCTGCTAGGGTTACAATGAATAATCTTCTCGAATATGATAACACTTATAGTGTAAACCCTATGTCTGTGTTTATATACTACACAGTTACAAGATAATCGCTAATTGATATGGAATATAGTTCTGCTTCCTAAAATATATCAATCAGATATCTTTTCTTCCAAGTATTCTATTTTTCATAGAATTCCTTCTTCATGCATATCTCTTCCTATGTTTGTCTCGATCTTCTTTCCTTTAATCAGCTGTTGTCCTTATCTGAACGTCCTTCAGTACTTAAGTTTTGATATCCATCTTCTGATGATTATCTCCTGATAATATAAGTACCGATATCCTTAAGTCCTGACTTCCAGTAAGTACTGATTTATCCTGTTTAAGTAAGATCTGAAAACTAAACATAAATCATATTATCCATGACATTATCAAATATATCTAACAGAATCTGAGATGGAATCGATGTATTCTAATCAGTTCTGGGAGCTCGTGGAACGACCTAAAGATATAAAACCTATTGGATATAAGTGGATCTACAAGAAAAAAAGGGGATCAGATAAAAAGGTGAAGGTTTGGAAAGCAAGACTTGTTGCGAAAGTGTATACTCAGAAAGAAGGTATCGATTATGAGGAAACCTTTTCGCCAGCGGTCATGCTTAAGTCAATCTGTATTCTTTTATCTATAGCAGCTTATCTAGATTATGAGATTTGGCAAATGGATGTCAAAACAGCTTTCCTTAATGGAAGTCTTAAAGAAACCATTGATATGCAGCAACCAAAGGGATTGATTAAGGAAGGCTAAGAGCATCTTGTATGTAAGCTTAAGAGGTCTATTTATGGACTTAAACAAGCTTCTAGGTTTTGGAAAATTCATTTTGATCAGGGAGCCCAGTCGTATGGTTTTGATCAAAGTCCAAGCAAAACATGCGTGTATAAGATATGTGAGGAAATTGCAGTGGTTTTTCTAGTGCTATATGTTGATGAAATTTTACTCATTGGAAATAATTTTAAGAAGTCGTTTTCAATAAAGGCATGGTTGTTCAAACAATTTGAAATGAAGGACTTAGGTGAAGCATCATACATCATTGGGATCAAAGTTATAAAAGATTGCAAGAAAATGATGTTGGCTTTATCTCAAGAACCCTACATAGATGAGGTATTAGCTCGTTTTAACATGCAATACCCCAAGAAGGGTAATTTACCTTTCAGACATGGATTTTCTCTATCAAAGAGTCAGTGCCCTTCGACGCCTAAGGATATGGAGATCATGAAAGCAGTTCCTTATGCTTGGGCATGTGGAAGCCTAATGTATGCTATGTTATGTAATAGACCTGATATCTGTTTTTCTGTGGGCATGGTTAGCCGATACCAGACAAAACCAGGACAGGAACATTAGAGTGCAGTAAAAATAATACTTAAGTACTTGCGTAGAACTAAGGAGTATATGTTAGTTTACAAGTCCTCGGATATGTTGCCTCTGGGATATACCGATTCAGATTTCCAGACAGATAAGGATAAGAGAAAGTCCACCTCGACATATATTTTTACTTTGGGAGGTGGAGCCATAATATGGAGGAGTGCGAAGCAGAAATGCATTGCAGATTCAACCATGGAAGCCGAGTATGTGGCAGCCTCTGAGGCAGCCAAAGAGGCTATGTGGTTCCGAAACTTCTTGCTGGATTTGGATGTAGTTCCTAATTTTCCATGGCAAGTCACGATTTATTGTGATAATACTGGTGATGTGGCGAATACTAAAGAGCCACGGGCCCAAAAGGCAATAAAACACATAGAGTGTAAGTATCACCTCATACGGCAATTCGTTAAGCGAAGAGATATTATTGTGGCTGATATAGCATCATAAGATAACCGGGCAGATCCTTTCACGAAGAGCTTACCAGCTAAGGCTTTCAAGAGCACGTGGAAGCGATAGGAGTCAGACACTTGGTCACATAATTATATAGTTGATAGTGGATTGATTGTAATAACCACTGATATACTCAAAGATTAGCTTGAGTATAAGTGGGAGATTGTTAGGGTTTATACTGAACTATTCGTTTGAGGTATATACTATTATAATAATCATTTGAGAGTCTTGAATGCATGTTTTCACATTGTCTGTATATTATATATTGTAGACAATCTAGTATCAAATAGGATAACGGAAGATTAGATTGTCAAGCTCCTTATATAATATAATAAAGGTTCACAGTCTAAGTGGTGTTAGACAAACCACTGGAAGGGCTGAAGTATTATTTAGAAATAGTACATCTTTACTATTGAATAATGCTTGTATACTTTGTGTATATTGAATGGGATCAAAATAGTAGAATATTTTTTTTCTTTTATTCTAACAATAAAGAAGAACTAAGTTTTATGATATTATTATTGCTTAGTTTCTTAATCCGGATTAGTGATTGACACTTGTATTTAATGCACATACCTTGATTCATACATTAAGTAATTTATTTTAAATTGCGAATTTATATATTGGGCAATGACATTATATACAGAGTGAGATATTGGCTATAAAAGGAAACCGTGTATGAAAAATATATTCGGGTGATGATGTCCTCTTGAAAGCTCATAAAGATAATTGTGCTTTAGTTCTACATGCAAATTTGTTCTTGCATAATTATAAGGTTGAGTAAATGAACAAGGATAAAAGATGTTGATTAAATTAATTGTCAGAAATTAATTTAATTAATGGACATGCGATATCTTAAACATAGGGAATCTAATCTGGAAATAATATGAGATCCGAATTAAATAATTAATTTACAGAATTTGGAAAGGTAGTGCAAATATTAATTCTTTAGTGGATTGAATTAATATTCAATGACATTGGGCATGGCCCAGAATGTCATTTGAGGCCCGATCTAATTGTCCATGATCCCTACTGTAGCCTATAAATATTCTAATTCTCCTAAAGCTAAAAGAAGTGAGAACACGAGAACACAAAAATTAAATAAGGAGCCATCTAGGGTTTTGGATTTTCAGAGCTTTAAGGAGAGGTACACCTTGTGAGCTTGAAGCCCATACTTCGTCCAAGGAGAATCAGGGAATACAGTAGAAGACGAGTATTTGAATTGCTTTCGCCGTAGCGATTAAGGTTAATGTTCTGTTCGCACTCATTAAATTTATATCATAAAATGCAGGGTCGAGATCATATTGTTACAACAGTTAATTATAGGGATCAAACCGTGAAGAATAATAGAATCAAAAGTGAAAACTCTGAGTTAAAGAAAAGGAATGATCACCTAGAAATTGAGTTGTTTTCCATGCTAGAAATTCAAAAAGAAAGAGATAATGATGTTTATGTTAAATAAAAATTATTAGAAAAGCATGCTTATCTAGAAAAAGGAGTAATCTAAAGAAAGAGAGGTTATTAAACTTTGGACTAACTTAGGAAAAACAACTCAGGAAATTTTAGAAAATGGTTATTGGGGATCAAGATTAGGATATGCTAATGGATCTAATTCTGAAAAGGAAATTAAAAAAGAAACTGAGAAAAATAAACAAATAAATATTGATGCAAAGGTCAAACTGAACAAGGTTCAGTTGAAGACCATTAAGTTTAATCCGAGTGTTGAAGCTGTTAAATCAGTTAATGAGGCAGGTTCAACCTCAGTACCTAGATCAAACTTAATTACTGATAAAAGTGAACAAGTTCACACAAAATCAGTAAATATTGGTTTGATGACTCAAAAACAGCTTAAGCACAAGCTGAAGGATTTACACATAAAAAAACAAGGAGAAAAGGCTTGGGAAAAATAGAATTGGCAAGGTAGGTGTTAATAAGAATGGTAATTATGTAACTCCTCCCAATGCACCTAGAAAGGCATGTTTGAACTGTGGTAGCACTAATCATCTTGCTAATTCTTGCAGGTAGAATAAAGAGATATATACCGTTCCTCCCAAATTAGAGTTTAGGAATAGAATAGTTAGATATAAATCACAGAGTCCTTGTTTTCATTATGGAAGTGTTCGGAACTCTATTTATGCATGTAAAGAGTATTGCAGTTTGTATTATGATTATTATAAACTGAAACCCTCTTTAAATAAAGCAAAATATATTTCTGCATGTGTAAATACTGATAGTAAGGATGTTAACATAAACTCTGATAAGAAGTCTTCTGCTGCATATGTTAACAAACTTAAAAAGGCCAAAGGATCCAAGAAAGTCTGGGTCCTTAGGGAACACTAATTTATTTCAAATACTGATTGCAGGATAACAGGAGAAATACTCTAGTCTTAGATAGTGGATGCTCAGGACATATGACTGGTTATAAATACATGCTATCAGAATTTGAGGAGAAAGCTGGCCCACATGTTTCTTATGGAGATGGAAACATAGGAAAAATCTTGGGATATGGCAAAATAAAAATTGGAAATGTCATCATTGAGAATGTAGCTCTGGTTGCTAGACTCAAGCATAATCTGATCAGCGTGAGACAAATCTGTGACAGAGGTTACCATGTGAAATTCTATGGGGAACATTGTGAAATTATCATTAAGATTGATGGCAAGATTGCAATGACTGGTTTAAGACATGGTAGTTTGTATGAAGCCAGGGTCTCCACAAATACTGATGAATCAGAAGTTTGTCTACTAAGTAGATCATTTATGGAAGATAGCTGGAACTGGCATAAAAGACTTTTTCACCTCAATTTTAATAATATCAACGAACTTGTGAGGAAAGATCTTGTGAGAAGATTGCCCAATGCAGTGTTTACTTCTGATGGCTTATGTGACTCATGCTAGAAAGCCGAGCAAAGGAAAACATCTTACAAGAGTAAAACTGAATCCTCCATTATTGAACCATATCATCTACTTCATATTGATCTCTTTAATCCAGTAAATGTCATGTCAATTGCCAAGATGAGGTATGCACTCGTTATTGTTGATGAATATACAAGATACACATGGGTGTACTTTCTGCACACTAAGGATGAATCTCCATCCATTCTTCTTGATCAAGATCATGGGTGGGGATATCGAATTTTATATTCCCTTAATTGTCTTTACGCGTACGTGATTACCTTACCATGCTGCTTAAGCACGCACCCTAATCCCGTGTGCGAAACGTCACTATAAATCATAAAATCTCCTTTTTCCCTCCGAAAATGCCAACACAGGGGTCGTCACCAATCTTTTTTTAGTTCTTGGAAGCTGTTCACGCATTCCTCTGTCCATTCGAACTTCTCAGTCTTACGAGTAAGCCACTTTAAAGGGGTTGCAATCTTTGCATTTTGAATGAACCTACGGTAGTAACCAGAAATTCCTATCTCTTATAGTCGCCCTGACTACGGTCATTAATTCCTCAGCGATCAAATTTTTAGTCTTGTCAGGATCCTCCTCAACAACAATCTCTGCTGGGACAACCTCCTCAACGGTTACATCCTCAACATGAGCATTATCCGGTCCCTCATTAGGGCGCTCTATCAGATTCACAATCTGATATCTAACATGCAGTAAAACATCCTCATTTTGTTGCTCGTGAACCTCAAGGTTCGGAGTCCCACTACCATATACGATAATGAACAATGTTACTATCACGATATTCATAAGGTTTCCCGTAAGGGTTTTAACTGTAAGTACTACGTTAGGTAGTCCGACTATGAACTTGGCAAGAGTTCTTATTATCTTAGTGAATTTATTATATTTTACCGACACATCATCTCTGAGGTTTAAAACGCTTGGCTCTAATACCATTTATGTAACACCCCAAAATCCGTGATCAGGGATCTGGGTTGTCACAAGTTCCATTTCTATTCATAACACTTAATCTTAATAAACAACCAACTACTGCGTACTATGACCCCACAACATACACACACACCACAAGTTATAGTCTCAGAGATGAATACCAAAAATAAAACAAGTCATTTTATTCCACAATTATCAGTCATTACACCTCAAAAGGGTTTCTGAATTAATTTATATATTCTTTACCATTGTTACAATTTATAAATATACATAAGTTTGGTACATCAAAAGTTGAAAACCTAGCCTATTGGTAGCTCCTACCTCGACCATAGCAGCATCAACGCCTACTGGAAAATGCAGAACGTTTCCTATCTGTTCGCGAATTGGGAGCTTGGTCATGTTCATCTTGTCTACCTGTTGTTGTCTGATAAAGAAATGAAGCAAGGGTGAGCAAAATAACTCACCAAAATAACATGTATACTAACTAACAATTACGAGCATTCTCATAGTACTCATGAAAGTCTTGGTCAAGCAGAAATGAACAAACTTTGATATCTTAACGCGATGAAGTCGAAAAATATTCAGTATATATATCTACTTTTCAAAATCTTTGAAATCCTCTGCCATGCATAATATACATAGAGTACCAGTTTATAACTGTATAAAAAATCGTTGCAAGGTGATCTCATATATCTAACCTTGTCTCAACGTTTTTCTGAAAATCTTTGTCATGCATAAGATAATCATTTACTAGATATAAGTTAAAAAGATGAAGTTACAAGATTCTCCAATATACTTATATATTTTCCGAATACTACTTGAACTACCACCGTTCAAGGTATAATCAGTTTCAAAAGTTCATCTCATAGATGATACTACAAGATAAGACCTGAATAGAGTCAATCTTTGAAATATCTTTTAAAGAAATGAAGTTACGAGATAGTTCATTAAATCCCGATATATATATATATACTCACATATATATATATAATACTTTCCTTGAAAACCTCTATTATATACAGTTTAAACAGAGTTGGAATACCCAATGAATTTGGAAAGAAGAAAACTTTGGCATAAACCCGATATCTTGATGATCGGGCAAATATACCAATTAAGTCACTTTCTCTACTAGTAGATGGATCAATTCCTCACCGGTCATCACCTTGGCCACATTAGGTACTCGCCTAGACCGTTACCCGGCCACTCGCGCGTTGATGGACTGTCACCCATCCTCTTACACCTTGATAGACCGTACCCCGGCCTGTCGCTTATGTCGACTCATTTAGATGGACTTACTTCCCGAATGTTGGGCCAGTAATCAAAAGCTCTTTTATCAAATTAGCAACTTCGTTGTGACAAAAATACACAACGGAGCCTGATCCCTGAGGTTTTGAGCGAGTATTTAAATCCCTCCATGAAAGGAAAGATTTAAATTAAAATGAGTTTTGGGATCCGCTCTAACTTTTAAAATTATTTTGAAGACTCATAAACATTTTTGAAAACGTTGGAGTAAGGAGGATTTAATAAAATAAATCAGTTCCAATATATTAGAAAAATATCTAAATATTATTATTTAAAGAATATTCCCATAATAGTTCTTAGAAAAATAAATGAAGTAGAGTTTTGAAACTAATACTTGAAACGAATAATAAATAACAGAAGATATACTTAGACGAAAGTACGATCTTTATTTGAATAATCGAAAATAAAGTTTGATTATTAATCAAAACTATCGAATAACCTTATTCGGTTAATAGATATGGTAAAACTATATGTATATACATATATAGTTTATACACGAGGTTATCGCCTCCCGATTTAGGAAATATTCAACGGGTCCCCTATACCAAGGGTATACGCAAATAATGCCTATCTCTAGCATAGGTATTATGCAGTTTATAAGAAACTGAATTAACCAGAGATATCAAGATTATGAAATAGGAATGAATATGTATATCATATCAACATGCTTCAATATATCGCAAGACTTGCTAATAACAACCATGCACTTATCTCAAGGTAATGCATAAATATATTTACATCACAACAACAATATACGGGTAGAAAATATGGCTGAGTGTTCCAGGGTAGACTTAAGCTTAGAGTGGGACCGGTAACCTATGGACAACAATATAAGATGGAATTAAACCACAGTCGCTTAAGAAACTAGAATTTATAAACTTAGACCCAAACGTTCGCTTTTGCGCTTAACGATTTACATTAGTCGCTCGAGTACTCTCGGCTCCACCATTTTAATAAAATTAACCGTTAAACGTTCTAAGGCGACTCTCTCATGAGTACTCTATCAACTTCCTAATAAAGCTTACATAATTGGTTCGTATCCTAATTAATCTTTTAAGGGCCTTAAACAAGGTTTCAAAGTTACTCGAGGGTTCGGGGTTCGCTCGCAAAACGCCGTTACTTAAAATGGTAGTTTCTCCTTGCTCGTAACTCGGATTTAAGCGATCCACATATCAAAACGAAGCTTGTAACATGAACTATATAAAAATGGCAACGGACAGATTCTTACAGTGAGTTTTCGGGTGGAAATTCTATGCGCAAAGTCAGTCTTCCTAATTTGGACATTACGACGGCTATGTTTACGCGATTTCCAAAATTCTTACCAATCCAATTATCTACCAAAATTCACTAAATCACCATCCAACCATCACAACACCAAATATAACTTATGACTACTAATCAAGTCAAGATCCAACCAAATAAACCACTCATTCAATTACTAATCATAGATCCATTAATAATCATCTTTAAAATCAAAGTGTCTGAATTCGAATTCTGACGATCTTTACATACACACATAGATCCATTCATAATCATCTTTAAACCACCAAAACTAACTAATACACATGGATCTTACTTTTACAAACATAGATTTTTCGGGAAAAATCAAAGTGTCTGAATTCGAATTCCGACGATCTTTACATACACTCATTTACTTTATGGAATGATAATACAGTGTCAGAATTTTCATAACATTACTCATATATAGTATGGTCTGATAATTTCCCTTAATCAACACAATCAGCAAAAAGTTACTATTCATCATGGTTTCAAAATTCCAAAAATTGGTGTTATTACAACACTTCTGGAAGCTGCCAATTTTTTGGTGGTAGATTGGTTTCTTGGTACAGCAAGAATCAAAAGTCAATTTCCACATCAACTGCAGAAGCTGTATATATTGTTGTTGTTGTGCTCAGATTCTATCGATGAAGAATAAGTTACTGGATTACGGGTTAGACTATTCTGCTATTCTTATAAATTGTGATAATCAAAGTGCTATTGCAATGACAGGAAATCCAGTGCAGCATTCAATGACTAAACACATCAACATTAGGTACCATTTCATAAGGGAACATGTGGAGGAAGGTACAGTGGAATTGGTCTTTGTTCCAACAGATCGGCAATTAGCAGATATATTCACCAAGCCTCTCTGTGAAGCTACTTTCACAAGATTGGTGAATGAATTGGGAATGATATCAGGATATTTCTCAAACTCTAATAATTAAGGAATAACTACTGATAGTTAGAGTATGGTATCTTATCTTTATGTATCAATACTTGATAGTTATTGATAAATGTGTTAAATTCTGATGCCATGCAAGCATGCAATTAATTTCTGCATGTCAAACTTTGATTATGTGTATAAGCTCTGATATTGGTCAAGCCTGTTTTGACTGATATATCATGACAGTAGTTGTTAAATTCTCACATTGGTCAAAATAGTATTGACTGATAAATCCTGATAGTCATGATGAAATACTGATAATGGTTAAACTTTGATTGATTATTATTCTCTGATGACGATTTTTGAAGTTATTCAAATATTGTTTTAATCAGTATTTTAAATTACACGTTTGAAGTTAGCTACAACTGGATAATTTTTCATGGGTATAGTTGTTTACACGATGATGTGAGAATATGAAACACGTTCAATTAATGCAAAACTTAATTCTCGTGAACTGTGCAAGCAGTAACACACATTTACATGATTACTTTTACGGTCAATCTTATTTTACCACGTGTCCCATTAAACTGAATTGTGTCTGAATTAGTGGAGTGATATGTTATATAAAATCAATTTTTGATTTCAAATAATACTTTACTTATATCTATTATTTTCTCTCTGCTACTTTACCTTTTCCCTCCTATAAACCCTGAAACCCTAAATTTTGTTCAAAAATTTTTCTTGCAAATTAACCATGACTTCACCTGTTGCTTCTAAATCATTTGATTATGGTGGTGCAACGTTTGTGACTAACAACTATTATGCTATCCTGAATAACAACAGTGTGAATGTTGATTTTCACATTTTTCAGGATTTTCATAGATCCAGTGAGATTGGGATTGCTCTCACAGCTCCACCCACAATCTCTGGTGACCAGGTGCTTGCTATCTGGTAGACTGGAGTCTATGATGATGGAGGAGCTAATGGGTCTCCAAACCTTGTATTTGAATTTCATAATAAGACAAGGATTGAAACTCCTCAAACTGTAAGGGATGCATTGCAGTTGCCTACTCATACCTCCTACACTAGATTCATGGGAGATACTGAAATGAGGAAATTCTTCACTGAGATAGGCTATGATAAGGATTTGAAGAACCTTGGTCAATTAAAAAGGAATGGGCTCGGGAAGGAATGGAATTTCTTTTTGACTGCATCACAAAGTCCTTCAACAACAAATCTTCTAATTTTGATCCCTTGCCCATCATGACACAACAGATAGGGTACTCTCTATTCATGGTTCACATTATAATTATGGTAGAGTAGTCTTGTCTTTTATAGGTGATAGGATAAATGCTGATAGAAATATAGTATATTACGCTAGATTCTGTCAGTTAATTTTCAATGTTTATTTTCCTGATACCCCTACCCCTCTAAACAAATAGTGTCACTGTTTAAATTGACAAAAAGGGCTTTTTCTGACTTAATATTACAAGATGAAAAGCGGTTGAATTTAGCTCCCTTGAGGTTGCCATTGGTTGCTAGGAACTTGCTCATTGCAAGGCTTCCTGAGACTTATAGTCTGCTTAACAGCCAGAGTGCTAAGTTGCAGCAAATTACTATTGGAAACCCCCATGTAGCTCACCTCAACACAACAACCCACACCCAAACCCAAACATAAACTCAACCATCATAAAAATCTCAAACAAAAGCCACCTCAGCTGTCTCCCAAAAGACACTTATTGTAAAAAGAAAGAAATATTTGGCAAAGAGAGCTAAGTCAAAAGTTGAAGCAGCTCAAGTTCCTCATTATTCTAAACCTTCAAAATTTGTCAAGAGGAAACTTGTGCTTACTGGATTAGAATCAGATTCAGATGAGGATAATGTTACCTTGTCTTCTAGATTTCTAAACCTTTCATCTGGTTCTTCTCAAAGACCAGTTGTTCTACAAACTGAAGAGAGCAAAGCTACTGATGCTGGTACAAGCCCAAGGCCAAAGAAAAGAAGATTGGTCAAATCATATTACAATCATCACTTGTTCAAGATTAAATAGGAAATTGCTGAGGAGACACAGAGTGCATCTACTCCAAATCCTGAGTTCCAGACAACTGTTGAGGCACCTGTAGAACTGTCTGATTTTCCAATAACGCAATATAGCAAGAGAGCAAGAGAAGTCTCTCATGAGCAAGTTGAAGCTAGTGTTAACAGGCTTCAAGGGAAAGGTCTCTTCCTTAGATCAAGCACACAATAACCTGTATATCGAAGGGGTATAACAGTTGCCTCTCCTGATCCAATCCCACAAGAACCTGCACCTCAAAGTGGTGCAGCAGATATTGAAGAACAAGAGCCTCTGACTGAAAAGTTCATTCAATATTGGCATAATGAAGAGCCTGCTCAGGAGTCTATTATAGCAATTATGAAGAAGAGTACACAAGAACCTGGGTGTCAAAGTCATCCAGCAACTCCTAATTCTCCAGCTACACAAGAACCATTGCATCAAATTTGCATTGAAGTCCTTACTCCTACTGCAGTTACTCAAATTATATATGTTAAAGGCAGATTTCATCCATCTCCACAATCTGTTGATGTCTTATCAGTACAACCACTGAATGTCTACAAAGAAGTTGAATCTTCAGATTCACAAGGTGCTTAGAGTACACAAGAAACAGCTGCTCAACAACAGTCTGTTGACACTTTGATAAACTCTAATGTACCAAGTGCTGATAATCTCCCTGGAGGTCTAAGTATTGATACTTTCTTTCCATTCAATCTACTGTACCACCACATGTAGCAATCCTTGTTTTTGCTGAAAAACAGTCCATTCACTCTACTATTCCACCATCTGAAGTAATCCCTGTTGTTGCAGAATATGTAGTAGCATAACAGTCAATTTATAAAGTTTCATCCATTACAGGGTCATCTGTTGAGTGGAATTTATGACACTTTATAATGCTCTAATAAGCTTTGAATTGATGTGTTTGTACTCAGGTTGTTAAGTGTTTTAATGTATTTTCTAGTGTTTTTGCATTTCAGGCATTAATCTGTGAATCAGGTTGTTTTAGTGCTAATATAGTGTCCAGGTGGTGTTGGAATAAAATCTCACAAAGTTCGGCTCGAGGCTGCAAGAAAAGGAAAAAGAAAAGAAATATTTGTTGGCAAAAGCCCAGCGCGCCCGCGCTGATCAAGCGTGCGGTCGCGCCAGAACTTCAGAGAGCCAGCGCGCCCGCGCCAGGTCGGGAATCAGAATTCTTGTTTTGAATAGAAGACTGATTTTCTGGGGTTCTATGCTGATCAGGGCTACTATATAAACAACTCTAGGTCATTTTTAATAAAAGAGAGACACTTCAGAGCTAAGGACAAGACGGCAAGAGACCTATAGCACGAATCAACAAAGCGAAGACGGTCTAGTTTATTCTTGTGAATCTTTGTTTTGAGTTGTAATTTTGGATGCTCGTTTCATGTTTTGTTGAACCTATACTCTTGCATTATACTCTGTTATTTATTCATTATAAAGACTACGTTTGTTATATCATGTTTTCATTGGAACCCATGGTGATGATGAGTCTGATTATGGGCTAATCGTTGTCATGGGGTTTTAGTGGATTTATTTATGGATTTCTTTAGTTAAATTGCTTCAATGCCTTAGTATGTGGTGATTGTATGATATCCTAGTATTGTTTGCGCGTATTCGTCTTATAAGCGTCGCGAACTTATAAGATAGTGTGTTAATTCTTATTGAAGCGAATGTGAATTTATGAATTTAAAACTTGCCATACTAGCATAGGTTCATGTATTCGTTATGCATGATTCGTAGGTAATTTTAACCATCTTACTTGCCCTGTGTAATCAAGATAGATAACTTGTGCTTAAACCGTTATGTTCTCAAATTCTATACACATATAGGGTCTCAATATAATTGGTGTCTATTCAGCTTCTATCTCTTTTGTGGATGTTTGGTAGTACGGTACTCGTGCAACGAAAGTTGGCGTTTATCAGTTTCGTGTTATCTGATTAGTGTCATTACCATTGCATGCTAAGGTTAAGGGCAATAAGGCTATTGAATGAAGTATTTAATGAAGTTAGAATCCCATGTTAGTTATATATATTAATTCAATCAATATTAATCTCGTAGTTATAATTATTAGTTTAATCCTTAGTTATAAAAAACCTCAATATGTTATTATCTTAGCATTAAATAATAACCATACATTATTACTTAAGTGCGTGAATTAATTAGTTAACCAATACAATCTCTGTGGGAAAGAACTAGAAAAGATTCTATACTACTTGCGAACTCGTATACTTGCATGTATTATTAGCGCGTGTTTAGCGACTAACAAGTTTTTGGTGCCGCTGCCGGGGACTGTAGTGTTAATTTATAGTTTATGTGCTTCCCATCAGTGGTCGTTAAAGTTCATTGACTCGGATATTGTTACTTATCTATTTCCTTGTCTTATTTCAGGTACTCTAGCGAGGGTGTATGCATACGCGTTCACATACTCATAAGAGAACACTGGATAAGGTCGAGAAAGAAGTTGTGGTAGTTTGTAAGGAAGTTTTTGAGGAAGAAAAGAAGGTAGAAGAAGAAGTGAAAGTTGAAGAACCAGCTTTGATAGAGATGGGTGATCAAGCAGAAAATCCTAAGGCTTTGATGGACTATTCTTAGCCTAAGATTAATGACATTCAGTCAAGCATCATTAGACCAGCCATCAGGGCTAACACTTTTGAGATCAAGTCTAGCACGATTCAGATGATACAGAACTCAGTTCAGTTTGGGGGTTCTCCTACTAAAGACCCCAACATGCACATAAGGGATTTCATCGAGATCCGTGACACTTTCAAGTTTAATGATGTGACTGAAGATGCTATCAAGCTAAGCCTCTTCCCATTCTCTCTGAGGGACAAGGCCAAGTGCTGGTTACATTCTCTACCAGCAGGGTTTATCACCACGTGGGAGGATCTTGTGCAAAAGTTTCTCACTAAATTCTTCCCTATGGCGAAGACTGCTGCAATCAGGAATGCTCTTACCTAGTTTGCTCAGCAAATAGGAGATTATGTGTGTGAGGCTTGGGATCGATATAAAAAGATGAAGGTGGACACTTTGGCTATTTATAGAGTTAATCAAATCGCTAGTGTCTGCGAGCTTTGTGCTGGTGCCCATGAGACTGATCAGTGCGCAATTTCTAGTGAATCAGCTCAGTTTGTGAGCAACTTCCAGCGATCGCAGCAACCAGTGCCAGCCACCGATCATCCCAACAACCGCAATCATCCTAATTTCAGTTGGAGCAACACTCAGAATGCGGTTCAACAGCCTTATCAGTAATATCTAGCTAAGCAATATAACCCCCCTATTTTCAGCAACCACAGTATGCACTAGACAGCAACTCCAGCTGCAACAAGCCAATGAAAAATCTGAATCAGAGGCGTTGAAGCTTATGTGCAAGAGTCAAGTTGTTTCTATCAAGACCTTGAAAAATCAAATTGGGAAAATTTCCAACGCCTTGCTAAATCGTCAGCCTGGTACACTACCTAGTGACACTGAAGTGCCAGGAAAGAGGGAAGCTAAGGAGCAGGTAAAGGCAATCACTTTAAGGTCTGGAAAGGTTGTGAATTTCGAACAAACTCAAGAGTTGACTAAAGAAGTTGGGGCTGAGAAAGAAGTTGAGCAGCAGAATGAAGAAGTGGAACCAAGGAAGACTAGTGTTGATCACACTCTGCCTGAGGGTAATACGGGGGAGAAATAGATATATCCTCCACCGCTTTTTCCTAAGCGGATGCAGAAGAAGAAGCTGGACAAGCAATTTGAGATGTTTCTAGAGGTGTTCAAGAAACTTTATATCAATATACCTTTCGCTGAGGCTCTTGAGTAGATGCCTAGTTATGCAAAGTTTATGAAATGTATTCTCTCTAGGAAAGTGAAGTTAGATAATTTAGAGGTTGTCGCTCTTATGGAGGAATGCAGTGCTGTGCTGCAACAAAAATTACCTCTGAAGCTTAATGATCATGGAAGCTTCACTACTCCACGTACTATTAGAAAAGTATCTTTCGATAGATGCCTATATGACTTGGGAGCTAGCATCAATCTGATGCCTTTATCAATCTTCAAACAGTTGGACTTACCTGATCTCAAACCGACTTAGATGACGTTGCAGTTGGCCGACCGTTCTATTACATATCCGCGAGGTATTGTGGAGGATGTCTTGGTCAAGGTTGATAAACTCATCTTCCCTGCCGATTTTGTCATTCTTGATTTCGAGGAGGAAAAGAAGATTCCCATAATCTTGGGGAGACCTTTCTTGGAGACCGGTCGAACCTTGATCGATGTGCAGAAGAGTGAGCTCACAATGCGAGTTTTGGATCAGGATGCTACTTTTAATATGTTCAACGCTATGAAATTTCCTACTGATAATGAGGAATGCTTAAAAGTGGAGTTGGTCGATTCGGTGGTCACATCGGAACTTGATCAATTGCTAAGGTCTGATGCCTTAGAGAAAGCCTTGTTAGGTAATTTAGACAGTGAAGAAGACAAAGGTGAAGAGCAATTGCATTATTTGAATACTTCTCCCTGGAAAAGGAAGATAGATGTACCTTTTGAATCTCTTGGAATGGACAAATTGAACAAATCTCCTAAACGACTCAAGCCATCTATTGAGGAAGCTCCTACTCTTGAGCTTAAGCCTTTGCCTGAGCATTAGAGGTATGCGTTTTTAGGTGATGCATCTACTCTTCCTGTTATTATTGCATCTGACCTTTCAGGTAGTGATGAGGAAAAGCTTTTGAGGATTTTGAGAGATTTCAAATCGGTAATTGGCTGGACTATAGCAGATATCAAGGGAATCAGCCCTTCAACTGTATGCATAAAATTCTGCTAGAGGAAGGTAGCAAGCCTACGGTCGAGCAGCAAAGAAGACTTAATACAATTATGAATGAAGTAGTAAAGAAGGAAAATCTTAAGTGGCTAGATGCAGGGATCATCTACCCTATATCTGATAGTTCATGGGTAAGCCCGGTTCAATGTGTGCCAAAGAAATGTGGTATTACTGTGGTAGCAAATGAGAAGAATGAGCTTATTCCTACTAGAACAGTCACGGGGTGGAGAGTTTGCATGGACTACAAGAAGCTGAACAAAGCCACTAGAAAAGATCACTTCCATTTGCCCTTCATTGATTAGATGCTTGACAGGTTGGCCGGTCATGAGTACTATTGTCTTTTGGATGGATTCAGGTTATAATCAAATGTGTATCGCTCCAGAAGATAAGAAGAAAACTACCTTCACTTGTCAATTTGGTACTTTCACCTTCAAATGAGTTTCTTTTGGTCTGTGTGGTGCACCAGCCATACTTTAGAGATGTATGATGGCAATCTTTTCTGACATGATTGGCCATAATATAGAGGTGTTCATGGATGACTTCTTAGTCTTTGGCGATTCTTTTGATGAATGCTTGCAAAATCTTGGAAATGTTCTCAAGAGGTGTGTTCAGACAAATCTGGTTCTCAATTGGGAGAAATGTCACTTTATGGTGCGTCAGGGCATTATTCTCGGGTACAAAGTTTCTAGTAAGGGTCTTGAGGTGGATAAGGCCAAGGTGGGGGTCCTTGAGAATCTCCCTCCACCCATTTCTGTTAAGGGAATTTGCAGTTTTGTTGGATATGCGGGTTTCTACAAGCGTTTCATCAAAGACTTCTCAAAAATTTCAAAGCCGTTGTGCAGTCTGTTAGGGAAAGATGTTCCTTTCAAATTTGATGACAAGTGCCTTGCAGCTTTAGAGACATTGAAAAAAAGTTTAATAACGGCACCGTTTATAACTGCACCTGATTGGAATGAACCTTTTGAGATGATATGTGATGCAAGTGACTACGCAGTTGGAGTAGTTCTTGGGAAGAGGAAGAACAATATATTTCATGTGGTCTACTACGCTAGTAAGACCCTAAATAGTGCTCAACTGAATTATACTACTACGGAGAAAGAACTTTTGGCTATTGTCTATGGTTTTGAGAAATTCCGATCTTATCTACTTGGGACTAAGGTGACAGTTTTCACTGATCACGCGGCAATTCGATATCTCATCTCAAAGAAGGACTCGAATCCTAGATTAATTAGATGGGTTCTTTTGCTTCAAGAATTTGAACTAGAGATCAAGGACAGAAAGGGAACAAAAAAATCAAGTCACTAATCATCTCTCACGTTTAGAGAATCCTAAAGCCACTTCTCTGGATAAGACATTGATAAATGAGTCTTTTCCCGATGAGCAGCTGTTTGGAGTGTAAGAAGAAGAACCGTGGTTTGCAGACATTGTGAACTACCTTGTGAGTAATATCATGCCTCCCAACTTATCTTATACTCATAGGAAGAAGTTTCTGCATGAAGTAAAGTGGTATATGTGGGATGAGCCGTTTCTTTTTCGCCAAGGAGCTGACCAAATCATCAGGAGATGTATTCCTTACACCGAAATGGGGGGGGGGGATCTTGCGAGATTTCCACTCAACGACTTATGGAGGACATTATGGTGGAGAAAAGACAGCAGCTCGTGTTCTTCAAGTAGGTTTCTTTACCTTTTTTAAAGATGCTCATCAGTTCATTTTAAAATGTGATCGATGTCAACGTGTGGGTAATGTGTTCAAAAGGGATGAGATGCCTCTTAATCTGCTTCTCGAGGTTGAGGTCTTCGATGTTTGGGGAATTGACTTCATGAGGCCATTTATCTCATCTTGTAATAATCAGTATATCTTGTTGGCGGTTGATTACGTGTCAAAATGGGTTGAAGTTAAGGCGTTGCCAACGAACGATGCGAAGGTGGTGCTTAGTTTTCTTCACAAGCAGATATTCACAAGGTTTGGAACTCCAAGAGTTATAATCAGTGATGAGGGGTCACATTTTTGCAATCACAAGTTCACTGCTATGATAAAAAGGTATAATGTGAATCATCGCATTGCTACGGCTTATCATCCTCAGACAAATGGTCAAGCTGAGGTATTTAATAGAGAGATCAAGCGCATTTTAGAGAAAGTGGTATGTCCATCGAGGAAAGATTGGTCTTTGAAGCTTGATGAAGTCATTTGAGCGTATAGAACAGCATATAAGACTCCATTGGGAATGTCACCGTTTCAGTTAGTTTTTGGTAAGGGGTGTCATCTGCCTGTGGAGCTCGAGCATAAAGCATATGGGCTTTGAAGAAATTGAATCTTGACTTGGATGCGGCAGGAAGGAAGAGGATTCTTCAATTGAATGAATTCGACGAATTTCGACTTCAAGCTTATGAGAACAACAAAATATACAAGGAGAAAGTCAATAGGTGGCACCATAGGGGTTTAGTGCTCAAACCATTTGTGCCAGGACAACAAGTTCTTTTTTTCAACTCTCGTCTCCATCTTTTTCCTGGAAAATTGAAGTCAAGATGGTCAGGGCCCTTCATAATCAAAATTGTGTTTCCACATGGATCGATGGAAATTTTTGAGAATGATCCGGTCCAAGCATTTAAGGTAAATGGTCAGAGGTTGAAGCATTACTATGGTGACACGGTAAACCGTGAGGTGGTTATTGCTGTTTTATTGTCCATTTGATCTCGAGATTATACGTCAAGCTACCGACGTAAAAGAAGCGCTTCTTGGGAGGCAGCCCAAGCTTGTTGTACATTATTAGGTAGAAGAAGTAAGAAG
Source organism: Apium graveolens (assembly GCF_009905375.1). Taxonomy (NCBI): domain Eukaryota; kingdom Viridiplantae; phylum Streptophyta; class Magnoliopsida; order Apiales; family Apiaceae; genus Apium; species Apium graveolens. The sequence continues at coordinate 46,724,918 of NC_133647.1, read as the reverse complement.
AAAGGATAAAAACACAAAAAAATCAGAAAAAGAAAAAAAATTCAGGGCCAAATACAGAAGCTGGCGCGCCCGCGGTGACCAAGCGCGCGACCACGCCATTTTTCCAGTAACCAAGCGCGCCCGCGTTGATCTAGCGCGCGCCCGCACCGGTTTTCCAGAGAGTGAGTGCGCCCGCGCTGTTCTAGCGCGCGGCCGCGCCGGGTTTTGTTCGAAAAAAAAATAAAAATAAATAAATTTCAGCAGTTTTATAAGGTAAAATCGGGACTTTTACTCCAAAATCAATTCCAACCCGATTTTTACTCTTCCACATCCCATAATTCCCTCTCCTAATCAATTCCATTATTCCCACGATTCCCACAATCAATTCCCATTTTTATTCCTTATAGAATTCACACCTCTCCACCTATAAATATATACACGTATACACAAATTCTCCACCATATCACAAACTCTCAAACATAAATTCTCTCTAAACACTTAAGCTTTTATTCTCTCTTCTGCAATTCTGATGGCACCCAAGAGACAAAGAACACAAGTTGGAAGCAGCACTACCGATTCTTCATCTGTAGGTGGTGTGAGGCCCAGGTTTTCTACTCCTGAGGCTGAGGAGGAGTACACTAGGCTTCTCTCAAAGCCTATTGCTAAGGAGCGAGATTTTCTGCCATCAGGGAAGGATGGTAAGCTGTTAGAGATGATTCTCGAGATGGGCTGGGTACCTTTCTGTGAGGCTCCCACTGCTATGCCCATGAGTGTTGTGCGGGAGTTCTATGCAAATGCCAAGGTGGAGAAGAATGGTTTCACGGTGGTGAGGGGGAGAACTGTAGAGTACAGTGCTGAAGCTATCAGGACGGTGATTGAGTAGCCCACAAGGAAGGTAGGTCAGGACACTTGGAACGATAAGACTCCGGAGGACTTTGATTTGGATCTCATTGTTGCTACTTTCTGTGTGCCTGATACTCATTGGAAGTTCAAGAGGGGCACTACTGATTACTCCATGTTCCCTGCTTTGTGCATGAACAGGTTTGCACGGGCTTGGAACTCGTTTATTTATGCTAACATCATGCCATCTTTGCTTGTGCATGAGATTACTGTGGAGCTTGCTCGTCTGCTTTGGGGTATTCTTTGGGGTGATTACATTGATTTGGGGATGGTGATATATCAGGGGATTTTTAGATTTTTGAGGGGAGGTACTACAGGTGCTATTCCGTATACATCTGTTGTGACGAAGTTGTGTGTGGCGGTTGGTATTCATTGGCCAGCACATGAGTAGCTGCAGCTTCCCAATGCTCCTATTGACAGTTCTACGCTTCAGAGCATACAGGAGTGGTATGGAGGGAAGCCCGATCCTAAGGGGCTTGGGTATTCATATGATCATCTTCGAGGTGGTGTGCCTATGGAAGCATCTACGGCAGGAGGTTCTCAGCATGCCCGTCGAGGAGCTTGGAGAGCTCAGTATGGAGAGGAGGCTGGTTCGTCGCAGCAGCAGCAGCAGCAGGAGGCAGAAGGAGCAGAGATGGGAGCTGGTTTGAGTTCGATGCAGTATAGGCATCTCGCGAGGAGGATGGATGCGATGCACGACATCCATAGTCGGTTTGCACACGATCTCACCCAGGCACTTGGGACAGCTTTCAGAGCCACCGGTGTTGACATCCAGTGGCCAGTATTTGGTGAGGATTTCGTGTATCCGCCTCCGGACACGCCTGACACTCCACCCATTGAGGGTGAGGATTCTGATTCGCAGTAGGTATGCCTGATTCCTTACTATTACCTTCAGTGAGGACAGTGAATATTATAACGACTCATGTATTTTTGAATTATTTAAATATGTAATTGTGGAAGTATTAATTAAATAAAATATGTGTCATGGTTTTGGCAGAAGTATGTTGATATATACTATTTGTCTATGATTTATTGGTGTAAAGGATTGGAATGTGTAGTTAAAGATTGAGTTATATTGTTCTGTATTATTTTTAAAGGTGATTTTATTACAGTTTTAAATCCGTAAATATTTGGATTGTCTCTAAAATTAGTTTTATGATTTTATAATTTCAATAATTATTTTTGGGATTTTACAAAACTTAAAAATCAATATTTTATCAATCATTTAATCTTGTATGATTTTCTGATTACATTCAATCGTAAAATCCGTATTTAATTCCAGAATTTCTCAAAAATCACAAAATTCATATTTTTCTAAGCTTATAATATTCTGAGAATTTTAAAATTATTTTGGTAATTTTCAGGATTAATTTCACCCGCGCGTTATTTCGTTAATTATTAAAAAGTGGGTATAAAGTGCACTTTGAAAAATTGCTTTAAAATTTTGAAATTCATGTTTTTATAAACTTCGGGATATTTATAACATTTAAAAATTATTTTCATGATTTTTTGAATTTGTTTTAAGTGCAGCTCGGTTCATTAATTGTGAAATGAGGGTACGAGTTGCATTTCAAAAATGTTTTAAAAATTATGAAAATTTTATTTTATTAGCTTCGGGATATTTATAGAATTATAAGACTATTTTGATAATTTTTTGAGCTTATTTTATGAGCAATCTGGTTCGATAAAATAGCAAAATACGAATTGAAAATTAGGCTTGCAGTCAAGGAAAAACCAGACACGTGTCCTATTAATCGGACACGCGGATGGCAATTAGTAAACACAGGGTATTATTCAGTTTCTTGTTCCAGGTAAAACATCAATTTTCTTTCATCTGTTTATACTCCCCTCTCGATTCCTCTCATATCTCCTCAAGCTCTCTCCCTCGAACTCTTTTCCTCCCTCATGTGTTTCTTCCCTTTATTTTTCTGGCGAGTTTCTGCCGCCGCCGCCACGTTCCTCCGGTGAGTTCCGGCCGGCTGGTGTCTACGCTCACCTTGGCTCTGTGTTTGTGCTGTTATGAATATATATACATATATCCCCGTATGTATCTGTGTTCGCTATTATGTTCTCTTTTGTTTCCTGGCGGTAATTGTCGCCCTGTGCTTATCTTTCCGGCGTGTATTGTTGCCCTGTTGCTCACGTGTTGTGCTCCTGTTGCCTTATTTGATTACCTCTGAGTTGAATTTTTATTTTGCAGTAAATAATTGAGTAATATCCGTGATGAGTAATAATAATTTTGTACGAAAAATTAATAATTAATCGATGAAATTAGCGAAGGAGGTCCAATGTATCGGGAACCCGCAAATTTTATCGCCGACAGTGGACGGTGATGAATTTATTCTGAGTCCTAATTTTTATAAAATAAATAAAATGAGTCGTGTAATTAGTTTCGTATGGAATGGTTGTGCAATTGTGAAAATTGGATTGTTATTTGTGTTATTGACGTCGATGATGTTTCGACGGGTAGTCCGATAAACAAAGGGGAGGCTGTCCGATTTTTGAGAAATCGAATTATGGAAATGTGGGAGCGTATCTGATAATTATCGAGACGTCGGATGAATATATATACTTATATTTTACACGAACTTGATTGTAAGTTGTGGTGAATGTTCTGTCCAAAACCCAGTAACCTTAATTTCATAAAATGACGAGTATACGTATTTTCTGAAAACAAACACTGAACTGATTTGACGAACGTGAACCCTAATTGTTGTTTGTGGTATTATAATATGAATAATTACGAGTTGGAATATGCTATCGTATGTGTAGGTTGTAGCGAGGATATGTCAAGCATAACAAAGTATCTAACATAGAGTATTTCGCCCCTGTAGGTTCTAGTCGGGAAACCGAAAGTGGATGTTGGACTAAAGATGACCTAGTAGTCAGTCAACGAGCTCAGTAGAGTTTCAACAGAAAAACCTGAGTGTCGAAGTCGAATCTAATGCGGTCTAATAGTTGAATGTTAAAGCCTGAGCGGCAGAGTCAGCTCAAAGTTGATCAATAATAGTTGTAAAGCCCCGTAGGGCAAGTACTTCTGAACTTTTCTTCAAGATATATCGCAAATATTTTCGAACTGTTTCATAATATGTTGCTATTATTCAAAATAACTCCTGTTTTATATTGCAAGTATTCTAAACTATTTACCCTTGAACCCTGATTTTCTTGATCTTGAGCCGTAAGCCTTGTTCTTTGTAAACCATCCTTTGTTGATCCTCAGATACCAAATCACACAAATGTGATACTACTCCCCAAATGTATAACTACCAAACACCAAACACTGGAACAAAATTGTTTGAAAACACAGAAACTTTTATACGCCAACCACTCTTTATAACATCAAAGAACTATACCTTGAAAAATCACTATTTGTCTAATACCTGATTCTTTTACAGATTGAAAGCCGTTTCTTTTACAGACCCTGATATACCCTTGTGATATCCATGAGTTTCCTTACATTTTATTCAAATGTTTAATCATCATTGATTATGATCTTGTGTTATCGAATTATATTGTTTATCATATTGAACTGCTTTAGGATTGGATAGTTTTTATATATGTGGATCAGATTCGTGGTCAGACCATACCAATGGTCAAGTTAGGCCAATATGTGCCTTGGATCCAGTAATTAGAGCAGTGTTGTGTGCTTTGCTCGGGGTTAGTGCTTGACTGACCAGCAGCCTAACCTTGGTTTTAAAACTTAAAATGAATATCCAATTCTAATGATTGTTTAACAATGAACTTGATTCCTCTGAATCATCTCGTTTGATCATTGATTAACTTCAATTATTATCATGGTGACTTGCTGAGCTAGTTAGCTCACTCTTGCGAATATTTTTATGTATTTTACAGTTAAAGAAGGATACAGTTGATAGCGAGGTTTCCCAGTTCAATGAACGAGCTAGGACCCCAGATTGAGTTGGATCGAGCTAGCAGGAGCTTATCGTGGTAGTGAGATAGTAAGATTGTAAGAATAATTCCATTATCAGTTGTAAATTAAATTAGTTGGGATTTGGTGCGTTGTAATAAAAATTAAGGTTGTGGCTTGTTTTCATATTTTAACCTGTTGCGATCCGTGGTTATGTAAAGCAGGGTCATTGCAAATAATATTTCTTATACAGGTTTTTATATGGTGTATTTGTTGTGGACCCCAAACCTCTGACCCGGGTTTGGAGGGTGTCACAGGTTGGTATCAGAGCTACAGGTTATTAGTCACTGAAACAAGCCTAGATTATCGGGATTGGGTAGAGGGTTAGGATTAGGAATAGGGAATATAAAGATAGGATGTTGTGAGGTTGAGTGCGACTGTATAGTAGGTCTCCGGCACGGTTCGTGTTGCGATTCGGGATTCTTAGCTTGCAATGTGATTTCCAGACAACGGCAATGGCAGATTCTGATTTCCCGGTATCATCTGATCGTTTGGAGCCTTCCGTTCGAGGATTGTCATCTTCTCCCAGATTTGAATTGCACCTTGTTCTTCCATCAATATTAATAGTATTACCTTCTGTTGTAACAGTTATACCTCTTCTAGATATTCTACGCTATTCCACCACCTCTTGATATTAGACTACCTATTTAAGAACCTCCATCTATGTATTCTTGTTTTACTACACATTCGGCTGTGAGTGTATCTCTTCACTTTACCCTGCACCCTGTTCTTTACCCTCAGTTTAAAACTTGTCCTATGAAGCAATTGTACCTATGAGGGTGGATGCGGGAATCGCAGTAAATGGTGAGTATTGAGATACAAATAAAGGTGAGAAGAAGTTTAGGAAGAAGATTTAAGTGTTTCGGAGGATAGCTGATACCAGATTAAAAGGAGCCATTAGTGACTAGGCCACCTGTGATTAGTTGTGGGATGGATTAGATGAATTTTGAAAAGCTAGAGAGAAAAGTATAAATCTGGAATTTTTGTAGAATTAAATGATGGTGCCATGATAAATGCGATATGTAAAGTAGTGATGTGATGTGATATGAGGAAATTTTGTTCTATGAACTAGACTTGTTGACTATTGGATAACCTGTTCTAATTAAAGACTGCAAAGTTAATGACGGGAGCATTACCAGTATAGAAATTTTGATATGAAGCTACGAATACGATAAAACGCAACAAAAATTGAAGTGATCGTTGATTAAGGAAGGCAAATGGATCTAATAAAGGAGAGAAGGTAGATTGAAGTGAGTGGACCTTTACGTGATCGTTCCTTTAATTTGGTACCTTGTTATAGGTCGGAAGGACAACAACCAGCTCATACAGTAAGGACAACCAAATTTATGATTTTCAAAATTTTAACAAGTTTTCGAAAAAGATTTTTCCTTACAAAATTTCTAAAATCCCTTTTAAATAAAAATAAGTTTTAAACATTGGTTGTCAAGTTACTACTTGAGTTTCCTGTTTGTCAAAAGACTCGGATTAGTTGGAAGGACACTTATTTTAGATTTAGTATTGTTAATTCAGAGGATAAAGTGATCCGTGATTATGAAGAAGTTGGTTATTCCCAACAGAAAGGTACAAATATTGTTTGATAAGAGTAACAACGAAATCAGTGTACGGAGCAATTACTCATCCAATTGTTGGACTATCCAAGTTCAAAGAATTCATCGATCTAACAGAAGCCTGAGTATGACTGAAGGAGATTGAGAAGATTTCCAGATTTTCCTAAAAGAAGAATATTATTAACAAAAGGATCGCTATGTTGAATGATTCGGGGTTTTTCTAAATTGAAAGAGGAAACTCGAGGTTATCTGGCAGGGACGCCATTTAGATCGAATTGTTAAAGTATTCTACGTATAGGTGCGATGTTAAGGATGCAAGACCTAAAGTGTAAGGATCTACCATAATGCTTAGTTTGCGAAGGCATTCCGACATAATTTCTAAAGTTGACATATGACACAATTGGGATATGATCGAACAAGCTCGAAAGATGAATACAAATGAAATGTGGATGGTGACCAATGGTATCGTTCTTATCTTCAATATTACAGCGTATATTCCTTTTTAATTCCTTAAAATGTATGAACTTCTTTTCTTAATAAACTCCTTATGATGATATCAAAAAGGAGGATATTGCATTCCTCTCAAATTTAATTATTCCCCTCAAGTTTTGCTCTCTAATTGGGACAAACAGTGTTATGGTGAGACGCTTTGTTGGGATGACGAAGAGTCGGGTGGGACGCAACCTAATCATGTGCTGTATGCCATATGGTACGAAAGACTGGTCATCTTAAGTACCAATGTGGTTGTCTCATTCATATTCAAATCATCACTTCTTCTTTCTTTCCAACTCTAAGTTTATTAAAACCTTGAATCTTTCTAGTTATTCTATCGTACTATTGTTCTTTGCGAATTTTTTTTTTAAATAAAAATCAACGTATTCTGAACCAAGCGGGCAAAGTTCCATCTACCTCTCATGCATGGAAAGGAAACAAGGGCATATGGCGAGGATTGCAAACCACTAGCCCCAGTCAGGCATACACTAAGAGTCAAAAGAATATACTCCAATAAGGAATACGTCTCCGAGAACGAGAATTTGCGATTTTCCTGTGAAATATGTTATTTATAATACGTATGTGGTGCCATGAATGATTATTGTGGATACCTTATGCGTTAAATTATTAAGAAATATGAGAGCAACTTGATCGTTTATCTCTCAAGGTGTTGTTAATAAGATGAACTACCCTGTTGGACTGATAAGATTACGACTAAATGGCTAGTAAATCAAGAACGTGTAATGGTTAAATAAGTAAGTACCAATGGTGGAATTGAGATTAAAATGGATTAACTATTAAAGCGCGATGTCCAGACAGACTGTCACACCCCCAACTTAAATAGCAAAATAAATATAGTTATTACATCATTTTAATGAGTACTACACAACCAAAATCCAAGATCTTACAGTTTAGGGTTTGGAACAGCCCAATACTACCAACTATTACATCTGATTACAAATACCGAGTCCTCACACAACTATTATTACTTATTCTACCTGGGCTCGAACATAAGCATCCGCATCACAGGTCTTACGGGCAGTCTGCTTGAATCTAACCATGGCTGCTAGCTGTAATATCAGGGTAAAGCAAGAAGTGAGCCAAAAGCTCAACAAGTGCTAACAATACAACGCAAAGCATAAATCGAGATATACCTTTAGGAATGACAATGGAATGACATAATCAATGATAATCGAGAGATAAAACTTATGTGAGTTGGCATCATTATGCTTGCATCAAAACAATTTTAAAATCATTCTTAATCAAAATCATTTTATGACGCTACGGATTACAGCCGGTGATCAGCCGCGAAGTAACCCCGAACCTCGCTGGGTTCTAAAACATTATTGGGAATCCCTAGGCAACTTTTAAGCCTAATATAAGTGTGGAAAGGACTCGCGTCTCAGTCCAGATCCACCATTCAAGAAAACATTTGCCCCCCTTTGGGACTGAAAAATCCACGTTTTAATCATTTTAAAAACTGATGCCGATTTATGACAAAATCTCTTTCGACTGTAATTATTTTTATCAAGGGATTATAGATCAACTTGAAACACTGGAAATATGACACTAAATCTCAGGGCCATGATCTACTAGACTTTACTATATTAGGGTAATTGAGAGGTTTCCATAAACAAGAACTTAGACAAGGAAATTAAGCCAGGCTATTGGATAAGATGAAAGAGTAATGCCAAACTAGGCTTAAAGCAACGGTTGTAGACAAAATATAGGTATTAGAACATCAAAAGATAGGCATCACTGGTTCCAATAGGATAAAGGTGTTAAAATATAAAGAAAGCGATCATCAGCTCAGTATATAACAGGGTATCAAGCTTTAGGGTAAGGATAGGGTTATCAAACAATCATGAATGTATTTAAGAAATGATTGGCTTTTAGGTATCAAGATAAAGTTTCTATCGAGGTTATTTCAAGAGTTGAATCAAAGCATCAGGGTGCAACATCAAGATTTCTCAGGGATCAATAGCATGATAAACAAAAGGATCAATAAGATATTATAACGCATCTCTAATTTATCATGGCATTAAACTATCATGAAAGACTTTTGAACTACTTGCAATATGTACTCGAGGGTTCATGGCATCTCTATGTAACTCAAAGATAAACAAAAGATATGCTTGATTTAAATACATCAAAATGACTCAGGATAATTGCATCGATATATATATATGAACTGTTTACAGCAAATACGAAGGTCAAGTTGAATCACTTGCCTTGAGATAGACTGGTCTGGTCTGACTGGTAGGAGCAACAACTGGAGCTTCACTCGACTTTTAAGGCAAGTTTTCCCTCGTCTCGAGATCCTACATAAATAATAATAATCCTCATTATAATATATTCTTTCCATCTTAACCTATTTACAACCCGAAATTAAACATGGATGGCACTTAGGCCTATACACACTTAATTCATATCCAACATTTATATTTTTAAATGTACACACGTAGCCACATAATCACATATCGTATATTAATACCAAATAACATCACATACACCATAACGCCACACTAGGCTTGGATGATCTCGACTCACCACTTAAATTACTTGGTCGCTAACTAAACGAAGTCTTCGAATTTGGGCTTCCTAACTCAATGTGCCTTTCCTAAATTATCCAAAACCTATTGACCCTCACTTGTGCCTTTTGCTCTACTGACCTTATACTATCTTACAACTATGGTGGTCGACCTAATACTCACTTCTAAGTGTCCTAAAACTATGTGATAAGTGAAAGTGCTTACTGGTGCAAATTTCAGAATGGTAACTAAGGTTTCTTGAGTGCATTAGACACTCTTAAACTACAAGTTTTTCTTCAAAATTTTTACACAAGACTCTCCTGACCTAAGGGCATCTCATAAGCTTGATGTGGCTCAAAGGCCTGGCTTGGGCCTTCTTGGGCCTAAGCTAAAAGTCCAAGGTTCCCCTGTTTTTCTGGGCAGAAAATGCCCTGACTTGAATTAACTTGTGACACATGGTTCTAGCTCATATCCTATGAACTATGGTTGGAAAAACTTCTCTGACATACCCTCTAACTAAGGCCCAATTGGGCCTAATGAGGGCCTACCCATGACATGGCCAAATCTCCCTATTTCTAAGTTGCAACAAAACTGTCCCCTGCTGGACAGATTTTGTTATTCTACTTGTGCACCTAACCAAATGACATGCAAACCTCCAACCAACTCCTAAAACCTATTATATACTCCCCATACTAACTTCTGGTGGCTTGGGCCTCAAAGTGCACATCAATGACATGGTCAAAACTCACTCTAAACCTCAGGGTATTAAACTGATTTTTCTGCAGAAACTATAACTCTCATTTTCCAAGATTTTGACTTGACAAACCCAACTAACAACAACTAAATACTTAAACCAAGACCTATACTTGGTATTCTACTGAACTAACTCCCTTTTTCTTAAAATACCCTTGGTGAGATCATCCTTACCTAAGGTGCAACTATGGCAAAACAAAAGAGACTACTCTTAACAAATCGCAAATCTTCATGCCTTTGAAACAACAAGATATATATTTTTATAAAAGATAACCACAAATTATTACCATGCAACAAGAAGCATAAATCAATATTATCACATTATTCCTACTGAAATTAAGGCTCACTAACAAAATCTTTCCAAATGATCAAAATTTCATAACAAACTAAGAGAATTCCACATGCATGCATGCCTTCGGGTTTTTCAAACCAAAACAACATGATTTCCAAATAAATTTTTATCATAATTCAACATGCAAGCCTAACATGGATTACAACTAAATGATCAACTAGCATGCAAAAGGATTTTATCAAGACTTTACTACAAAATTCATGTTATCATCACAAAATACACAAAAAATGTTAACAAGGCAACAAAACACCATCCATTCGGCTCCTATCAAGTCATGGCCGAATGGATTAGGGTAAAAACAGCATTCGCATAGGTGTAACACTCTTATGTCTAGCCATTCTTGACCCTATGATACTATAACTCATGGTGAAAGCCTTAGATTCACAAGAATCAAGGAGGTTCACTTTGAGTTTAACAAAAACATCACCATGCAAGGTCAAAACATAGGTTTTTCACTCTATACTTTTGAAATATATAAGAATAACATATAGGGAGTAAAATTACTTGAATATAAGATGATTGTTTGGGTGAAAGAATGAAGAAATGAAGGGGATGGAGGGCCTCGGCTATGGGATGGCCGAGAGTGAGGGTTGAGCCGAGAGGGAGGGAGGAGAAAAGGGGAGGGTGGAGTGAAAATGGAGTGATCATCACTTTAGTTTTGTTTTTATGTCTTTGACTAGACTAAATGTGAGTGGATTTAGGAAATGACAAGAGTAACCCTCTAGCTAAAGTTAGGCAAGTTTGCATGCAAGGTCAAGGAGGTAATTTTGCTAGCAAAATGTGAGTTAGTGGGGTGGAGAATGTCTTCTTTGCCCTTTGGTTAAATAGAAGAGAGTTTGCATGCAAGGTTATTCATGTAATTTAAGCAACTAATTTCCAAAGATTTATTTTTATATAATAAAGTACAAGTTCAAAAATTATAAAATTTATACCATAAAATAACTTGGATTTTTTAGAGACTTTATAAAAATCATTTTCAAAATTTGTGTACAAAATGTCTTTTAAAAGAGAATTTTTCCAAAGCTTAGAATATTCCTTATAAATCAAAAAATAAAGAAATTAAATAAATTCTTGCTTTGAAAAAATCATATACTACCCAAAGCAAATTTAAAATGCAGAAATTTTCACTCACACAAACGTACAAGCATTGAATATATTTTTATTTAACTTAATATTATTCACAAATAATATTACATAAAATGCCGGTCGTAACATCCTCTCCCCCTTAAGGGATTCTGTCCCCAGAATCTAAGAGAACAGATGAGGATACCGGGAACGCATATCAGACTCTAACTCCCAAGTCGACTCTTCGACCTTAGGGTTCCTCCAAAGTACTTTCACTAACTTTACTGATTTATTTCTAAGACTCTTTACTTGCCAGTCGAGTACTTTAACCGGTTGCTCCACAAATGACAGGTCTGCCTGAATTTCTACAGGTTCATATTCTATCACATGGCTAGCGTCAGGATTGTACTTCTTAAGCAACGACACATGGAACACATTATGCACATGCTGATACTGAGGTGGTAAGGCCAACTCGTAGGCCACCTTTCCTACTTGGCTCAAAATCTCAAAAGGACCTACGTATCTAGGTGCTAACTTTCCTTTCTTGCCAAATCTTATCAACCCTTTCCTAGGTGACACTTTTAGCAACACAGCTTCGCCAATTTGGAATTGAACATCCTTACGCGCGGGATCCGCATACTTCCTCTGTCTATCTTGAGCAGCAAGCAACCTTTTCTGAATTAACTTGACTGAGTCATGCAACTGTTGTACCAATTCTGAGCCGAGAATTCTTCCTTCTCCTACTTCATCCCAACTTGTTGGTGATCTACATTTTCGCCCGTACAAAGCTTCATATGGTGGCATGCCGATACTGGAATGATAGCTGTTGTTATATGAAAATTCAATTAATGGCAGGTGGTCGTCCCAACTTCCAGCAAAATCGATTGCACAACTGCGCAACATGTCTTCAATTGTTTGAATTGTTCTTTCACTCTGGCCATCAGTCTGCGGGTGATACGCCGTGCTCATATTCAACTTCGTGCCAAGACATTCCTGGAATTGCTTCCAGAATCTTGAGTTAAATCGGGGATCTCTGTCTGAAACTATTGATACAGGTACTCCATGCCTTAATACGATTTCGTGCACATACAGATGAACCAACTTGTCCAGTGACGACTTCTCATTTATTGGAAGGAAATGCGCCGACTTCGTAAGACGATCAATTATAACCCATATTGCGTCATGTCCGGACTTTGTTCGTGGTAGTCCTACTATAAAGTCCATAGCGATGTTTTCCCATTTCCATTCTGGAATCTTCAGGGGCTGAATTAATCCGCTTGGTCGTTGATGTTCTGCCTTTACTTTCTGACAGGTATAGCACTTCGCAACCCATTCTGCCACGTCTCTTTTCATATTTGGCCACCAAAAGTTCTTCTTTAAGTCTTGATACATCTTGGTGCTTCCCGGGTGGATTGAAAATTTCGAATGGTGGGCTTCATGGAGGATCTCATTCTTTAATTCAGATACATGGGGAATCCATATTCTGGATGGAAACCTTAGTATTCCTTGCTCATCCTTTTTAGTATTAATCTCTTCTCCAGATAACTGATTTTTCTCTTTTTCCATTACTTCCTCTTGACACTTCTTTATCTTTTCCATTAGTGTTGGCTGAAAGGTCATTGCATGACAAACTTCTTTGACTTTCCCATAAGCACAAAGTTCTAATTCAAATTTTCCGATTTCTTCAGATAACTCTTTTGATGTTATCATTGCATTCAATCTTTCCTTCCGACTCAGCGCATCGGCCACTACGTTCGCCTTTCCAGGATGGTAATTTATCGAACAGTCATAGTCCTTAATCAATTCCAGCCATCTCCTCTGCCTCATATTGAGCTCTTTCTGAGTAAAAATGTACTTTAAGCTCTTGTGATCCGTGTAGATTTCACACTTTTCTCCATAGAGATAGTGTCTCCAAATCTTGAGTGCGAACACTATGGCGGCTAGTTCCAAGTCATGCGTCGGATACTTTAACTCGTGCGGCTTCAACTGTCTTGACGCGTATGCTATTACCTTACTGTGTTGCATCAACACACAACCCAAACCCTTATGTGAAGCGTCGCTGAATATTACAAATTTCCCTTGATCATCTGGAAGTACTAACACCGGAGCTGTTACCAACTTCTGTTTTAACTCTTGAAAGCTATTTTCACATTCTGCACTCCATTCAAACTTTTGATTCTTTCTGGTTAACTTGGTCAATGGTGTGGCGATCTTCGAGAAATCCTTGACGAATCTTCTATAGTATCCGGCCAATCCTAGAAAACTTCGCACTTCCGTAGGAGTCCTTGGCCTCTCCCAACTCATAACTGCATCAATCTTCGCCGGATCCACTTTAATTCCATCATTTCCAATAACATGCCCCAAAAATTGAACTTCCTTTAACCAAAACTCACATTTGGTAAACTTGGCATACAACTTCTCTTGTCGGAGTATCTCCAATGCTATCCAGAGATGCTGCATATGTTCTTCTTCCGATTTAGAATAAATAAGGATGTCATCAATAAATACCACGACAAATTTATCCAAATACTTCTTAAATACTCGATTCATCAGATCCATGAATGCGGCCGGGGCGTTGGTCAATCCAAACGGCATTACTAGGAATTCATAATGCCCATATCTGGTCCTAAATGCGGTCTTGGGAATATCTTCTTCCTTGATCTTTAATTGGTGGTATCCCGATCTCAAGTCAATCTTCAAAAAACATTTTGCTCCCTTTAACTGATCAAAAAGGTCATCTATCCTTGGTAGCGGGTAGCGGTTCTTGATCGTTACTTTATTCAACTCCCGGTAATCTATGCATAGACGCATACTCCCATCTTTCTTCTTCACAAAGAGAACAGGTGCTCCCCATGGCGACGTACTTGGTCGTATCACTCCCTTATCCAACAATTCTTGTAGCTGGCTCGCCAACTCTTTCATTTCTGCTGGTGCCATCCTATACGGAGCCTTTGAAACTGGTTCCGTGCCTGGAGCAAGGTTGATCTCGAACTCAATTTGTCGATCTGGTGGTAAGCCTGGTAGTTCGTCGGGAAACACATCGGGGAACTCATTAACTACAGGAATATCTTCCATGCTGGGGCTGCCTCTCCCTGAATCCACTACATATGCTAGGAACGACTCACAACCTTTTCTAAGTAACTTCTTAGCCTGAATAATTGTAAGAAATAGTCGCTCTTGCCTCTGTCCCTTAAATACTACCTTCTCTCCACTCTTCGTCTTTAAATTCACTCTCTTGGTCTTACAATTTATCTGCGCGCTATTCTCTCCTAACCAATCCATTCCTAAGATTATATCAAACTCTCCCAGCTTGAAGAGTATCAAGTCGGCCGAGAACTTATATCCCGAAATATCAATCTCACATTTTGGACAAAATTGATTCACAGGAATCTTCTCTTGGTTCGCAATTACCACATTTACTACCTCACTCATAACCGTTTTATCACATTGGATCTTATCAACAAAAGATTCTGATATGAAAGATCTTGTGGCTCCCGAATCAATCAATACTTTGGCTTTGACATTATTGAGTAAAAGTGTACCTGCTATCACCTCAGAATTCTGAACAGCATCCTTCATCTTTAGATCAAATGTCCTTGCTGTTGCTTGCGGGGTTGGTGCGGGTGGTGGAGGTAATGCCAATACCTCAGCTGGCACGCTTGCACTGGTACTTGCCACGTTCATCAGAGCTCTGACTGGTCCTGTTGCCTTACACTCCCTAGCCATGTGTCCAGTCTTCCCACATTTGTAGCACGTAACTCCTGGCTTCGGCATCTTGCACTCGTTTGCCAAATGTCCCTTCTGATTGCACCTATAACAGGTCATACTCAGCTTATTGCATACTCCGGGGTGCCTTCTTCCACAGTGCTTGCATTCTGGCCTCTGGAACCTGTTTTCTCCAACTTGCCCTTGGCTTGCCTGATTGTTCCCTTTTGATTCTTGCCTTTTGCCCAAATTTCCTTTCCTTTGAAAATTTCCGCCCTTCTGGAAACCAATCCTCTTTACATTCCGATCTTGCGAATTTCCAGCTTCAGACTTTTCTCCATAAAATGGAACCTTCCTCTTCTTGTTATCCCTCTCTTTCCTTGACTGCATCCCATTATTCTCAATCAGAGCAGCTTTCTGTACTACTCCCGCATAAGTCTCAAGTTCAAACATAGCCACCCTATCTCTGATCCAAGGCTCCAATCCTTGCTGAAATTTCTTTGCTTTTTCTTCCTCAGTGCTGGTATATTTTGTCACAAACCTTGACAACTCAGTGAACTTCTTCTCATATTCCAGTACAGTCATGTTCCCTTGCTTTAACTCAAGAAATTTTAGCTCCATCTGATTCTGCATGTACTTAGGGTAATACTTGTCCAGAAATAACTTCTTAAATCTCTCCCAAGAAATCTGCTGAGTGACTTCCATAGCTTTTACTGATTCCCACCAATAAATGACTTCTCCCTTCAAGAAGTAAGTGGCATACAGCGTCTTCTGATCGTCCCCTAACTGTACCAACTCAAAAGCCCTTTCTATCTCCTTGATCCATGTGTTTGCTATCACTGGATCAGTGGTATCATGAAATACAGGTGGATTCACACTCTGAAAAACCTTGAAAGTGACAATTTGTCTTGGTGGTACTGGTGGTTCAGGTGGTTGATATGGCTCACGGTTATCTTGGTTTTCAATTCGTTGTTGAAGAGTTAGTTGTTGTTGAGCTATAGCATTGGTTTGTTGTTGCAAGGTTTCCAGTAGTTGAAGAATGTTTGGGTCTGTGGTGAAGGTGGTTGTTGGGTTCTTCTTTTTGGGAGGCATGATCCTGAAATAAGAGTTGTGTTATAACAAATATAATTGATAAAATGATTCGAGGGTATCGCATGGCATTCTTGTTTACATATGGGGTCACGTTTCCAAATTAAGCAGATATGATGATAAAAACATAAAATAACAGTTGAGAGCAAATGGAACAATAGCACATAATTATTGAAATTTTAAAGGTCACAGTACATAGGATTGGGACATAGTCTGATTCTAGAAATAACAGGCTTATTTAAAGGAAAGACGGAAACAACCGGGGGATTCCATAGAGTCTGATAGTACAACAACATGAAAGGTAAATGGAAAGAACTAAGGCTCCACTCCATCTGAACGGGGCTTGGTAGACTTTTCCTCTCGAAGTGTCTTCACAATGCTCTGGAGCTCATCCGCCACCATCTGAATGACATACTGGCTGGTACGGTCCCGGTGTGCTGGCATCTCCTCAAGCTTAGTGCTAACGTACCGAACCAAGGTCTCAAGTCTCGCAATCATCTGCTCCTTGGGCTTCCCTTCGTAGTTTCGGCTGTCCGGATACACGTTCTTCAGTCGGTCTATCAGTCGGTCGTACTTGCCCTGAAGCATGTCGAACTCGCGCCTCAACTCAGCATACACGGAGAAAGCAATAGTGTCGTCCGACCCAGAGGATGACGAGGAATGCGCCCTTTGCTGACAACCAATAAGAGGAGTATTAATAATAATTTACTTTACCTACTCTCTCGCATAATATCTATAACCTACTCACAAGTCCTATAACCTATTTGGGTTGTTCAGGGACTCTAAACCGTAGCTCTGATACCAAAACCTGTCACACCCCCAACTTAAATAGCAAAATAAATATAGTTATTACATCATTTTAATGAGTACTACACAACCAAAATCCAAGATCTTACAGTTTAGGGTTTGGAACAGCCCAATACTACCAACTATTACATCTGATTACAAATACCGAGTCCTCACACAACTATTATTACTTATTCTACCTGGGCTCGAACATAAGCATCCGCATCACAGGTCTTACGGGCAGTCTGCTTGAATCTAACCATGGCTGCTAGCTGTAATATCAGGGTAAAGCAAGAAGTGAGCCAAAAGCTCAACAAGTGCTAACAATACAACGCAAAGCATAAATCGAGATATACCTTTAGGAATGACAATGGAATGACATAATCAATGATAATCGAGAGATAAAACTTATGTGAGTTGGCATCATTATGCTTGCATCAAAACAATTTTAAAATCATTCTTAATCAAAATCATTTTATGACGCTACGGATTACAGCCGGTGATCAGCCGCGAAGTAACCCCGAACCTCGTTGGGTTCTAAAACATTATTGGGAATCCCTAGGCAACTTTTAAGCCTAATATAAGTGTGGAAAGGACTCGCGTCTCAGTCCAGATCCACCATTCAAGAAAACATTTGCCCCCCTTTGGGACTGAAAAATCCACGTTTTAATCATTTTAAAAACTGATGCCGATTTATGACAAAATCTCTTTCGACTGTAATTATTTTTATCAAGGGATTATAGATCAACTTGAAACACTGGAAATATGACACTAAATCTCAGGGCCATGATCTACTAGACTTTACTATATTAGGGTAATTGAGAGGTTTCCATAAACAAGAACTTAGACAAGGAAATTAAGCCAGGCTATTGGATAAGATGAAAGAGTAATGCCAAACTAGGCTTAAAGCAACGGTTGTAGACAAAATATAGGTATTAGAACATCAAAAGATAGGCATCACTGGTTCCAATAGGATAAAGGTGTTAAAATATAAAGAAAGCGATCATCAGCTCAGTATATAACAGGGTATCAAGCTTTAGGGTAAGGATAGGGTTATCAAACAATCATGAATGTATTTAAGAAATGATTGGCTTTTAGGTATCAAGATAAAGTTTCTATCGAGGTTATTTCAAGAGTTGAATCAAAGCATCAGGGTGCAACATCAAGATTTCTCAGGGATCAATAGCATGATAAACAAAAGGATCAATAAGATATTATAACGCATCTCTAATTTATCATGGCATTAAACTATCATGAAAGACTTTTGAACTACTTGCAATATGTACTCGAGGGTTCATGGCATCTCTATGTAACTCAAAGATAAACAAAAGATATGCTTGATTTAAATACATCAAAATGACTCAGGATAATTGCATCGATATATATATGAACTGTTTACAGCAAATACGAAGGTCAAGTTGAATCACTTGCCTTGAGATAGACTGGTCTGGTCTGACTGGTAGGAGCAACAACTGGAGCTTCACTCGACTTTTAAGGCAAGTTTTCCCTCGTCTCGAGATCCTACATAAATAATAATAATCCTCATTATAATATATTCTTTCCATCTTAACCTATTTACAACCCGAAATTAAACATGGATGGCACTTAGGCCTATACACACTTAATTCATATCCAACATTTATATTTTTAAATGTACACACGTAGCCACATAATCACATATCGTATATTAATACCAAATAACATCACATACACCATAACGCCACACTAGGCTTGGATGATCTCGACTCACCACTTAAATTACTTGGTCGCTAACTAAACGAAGTCTTCGAATTTGGGCTTCCTAACTCAATGTGCCTTTCCTAAATTATCCAAAACCTATTGACCCTCACTTGTGCCTTTTGCTCTACTGACCTTATACTATCTTACAACTATGGTGGTCGACCTAATACTCACTTCTAAGTGTCCTAAAACTATGTGATAAGTGAAAGTGCTTACTGGTGCAAATTTCAGAATGGTAACTAAGGTTTCTTGAGTGCATTAGACACTCTTAAACTACAAGTTTTTCTTCAAAATTTTTACACAAGACTCTCCTGACCTAAGGGCATCTCATAAGCTTGATGTGGCTCAAAGGCCTGGCTTGGGCCTTCTTGGGCCTAAGCTAAAAGTCCAAGGTTCCCCTGTTTTTCTGGGCAGAAAATGCCCTGACTTGAATTAACTTGTGACACATGGTTCTAGCTCATATCCTATGAACTATGGTTGGAAAAACTTCTCTGACATACCCTCTAACTAAGGCCCAATTGGGCCTAATGAGGGCCTACCCATGACATGGCCAAATCTCCCTATTTCTAAGTTGCAACAAAACTGTCCCCTGCTGGACAGATTTTGTTATTCTACTTGTGCACCTAACCAAATGACATGCAAACCTCCAACCAACTCCTAAAACCTATTATATACTCCCCATACTAACTTCTGGTGGCTTGGGCCTCAAAGTGCACATCAATGACATGGTCAAAACTCACTCTAAACCTCAGGGTATTAAACTGATTTTTCTGCAGAAACTATAACTCTCATTTTCCAAGATTTTGACTTGACAAACCCAACTAACAACAACTAAATACTTAAACCAAGACCTATACTTGGTATTCTACTGAACTAACTCCCTTTTTCTTAAAATACCCTTGGTGAGATCATCCTTACCTAAGGTGCAACTATGGCAAAACAAAAGAGACTACTCTTAACAAATCGCAAATCTTCATGCCTTTGAAACAACAAGATATATATTTTTATAAAAGATAACCACAAATTATTACCATGCAACAAGAAGCATAAATCAATATTATCACATTATTCCTACTGAAATTAAGGCTCACTAACAAAATCTTTCCAAATGATCAAAATTTCACAACAAACTAAGAGAATTCCACATGCATGCATGCCTTCGGGTTTTTCAAACCAAAACAACATGATTTCCAAATAAATTTTTATCATAATTCAACATGCAAGCCTAACATGGATTACAACTAAATGATCAACTAGCATGCAAAAGGATTTTATCAAGACTTTACTACAAAATTCATGTTATCATCACAAAATACACAAAAATGTTAACAAGGCAACAAAACACCATCCATTCGGCTCCTATCAAGTCATGGCCGAATGGATTAGGGTAAAAACAGCATTCGCATAGGTGTAACACTCTTATGTTTAGCCATTCTTGACCCTATGATACTATAACTCATGGTGAAAGCCTTAGATTCACAAGAATCAAGGAGGTTCACTTTGAGTTTAACAAAAACATCACCATGCAAGGTCAAAACATAGGTTTTTCACTCTATACTTTTGAAATATATAAGAATAACATATAGGGAGTAAAATTACTTGAATATAAGATGATTGTTTGGGTGAAAGAATGAAGAAATGAAGGGGATGGAGGGCCTCGGCTATGGGATGGCCGAGAGTGAGGGTTGAGCCGAGAGGGAGGGAGGAGAAAAGGGGAGGGTGGAGTGAAAATGGAGTGATCATCACTTTAGTTTTGTTTTTATGTCTTTGACTAGACTAAATGTGAGTGGATTTAGGAAATGACAAGAGTAACCCTCTAGCTAAAGTTAGGCAAGTTTGCATGCAAGATCAAGGAGGTAATTTGGCTAGCAAAATGTGAGTTAGTGGGGTGGAGAATGTCTTCTTTGCCCTTTGGTTAAATAGAAGAGAGTTTGCATGCAAGGTTATTCATGTAATTTAAGCAACTAATTTCCAAAGATTTATTTTTATATAATAAAGTACAAGTTCAAAAATTATAAAATTTATACCATAAAATAACTTGGATTTTTAGAGACTTTATAAAAATCATTTTCAAAATTTGTGTACAAAATGTCTTTTAAAAGAGAATTTTTCCAAAGCTTAGAATATTCCTTATAAATCAAAAAATAAAGAAATTAAATAAATTCTTGCTTTGAAAAAATCATATACTACCCAAAGCAAATTTAAAATGCAGAAATTTTCACTCACACAAACGTACAAGCATTGAATATATTTTTATTTAACTTAATATTATTCACAAATAATATTACATAAAATGCCGGTCGTAACACAGACCGTCGTGATGAAAAGATAATTCTGAGGACGCCAAATGAGAAGGTGATGAGGTTTAGAAGATGAAAGAAGGTAAAGAATTTGTTAATGATGATTACAGTGATCAAAGATATGAGCATTATGGTGATTATAAGATAAATAAAAGTCAGAAGCAAACAAAATTTGAAGATTTTATAGCAATTAAGGAGTTTCAAGATATGTTTCCAGATGAATTATCGATATTCCTCCAGATAGAGAAATAAAGTTCATGATAGGCTTAGTACCTGAGGCGAAGCCAGTGACCAAGGCCTTACACAAAATGGCACCAGTTAGAATAAGGGAGTTAGCAAAGCAGATGTAAGAAATGCTAGAAGAAGAATCAATTAAACCCAGTGTATCCCATGAGGTGCACCGGTACTAATTGTTAGTAAGAAAATAGAAGTATGAGATTATGCGTCGACTAAAGAAAGCTCAATAAGTTTACTATCAAGAGTAAGTCTGTTACCTCAAATTCCTGGTTTGTTTGATCAAACAGAAGAAGCAAAGTATTTTCTAAATTGATTTAAGATTTGGGCGTTACCAATTGGAGGTTGAACCTATTAACATATCAAGGATGATTTTCAGAACTAAGTACTGCTGCTATAAAGTTCTAGTGATGTTATTTGAGTTAACTAATATACCAATAATATTTAAACTTGATGGACAGAATCTTTAAGGAATATCTGGATGAGTTGTATTTGTGTTACTTAAAGTCAACGGAGGACCATGAAAAGCATTTAGTGATAACTGGGAAGTTGGAGAAAAAAAAGTGGTATGAAATATAGTTATTAGCATAAATAGTCAATGTGGAGAAGATCAAAAGAGATTCAGCAGAAATTAAAGTTACTATAAATGAAAAGAGACCAGAAACACCAGCAAAAGTAAGAAGTTTTATCATGGGCCGGTTACTATCGGAAATTTGTGCAAGATTTCTTGAAAGTTGCAATATCTTGGACGAAGCTAACCAGGAAAAGCAAGAAGTTTATATGAAATGGAGAAGGGTGAAGAAAGTTTTGGGAGTTAAATGAAAGAATGATTACAACACCTGCTTTATCATTTTGAAAGTATTAAGGAAATTTGGTAGTCTATAATGATGCTTCTCATAAGGGAGTAGGATGTGTGTTGATGCAGCACAATAAAGTTATTGTATATGCACCCAGACAACCAAAACCTTATGAGCAGAAGTATCCTACTCATAATCAGGACTAACAGTAATAATATTTGTTTTGAAAGATTGGGAAACATGATATGTATGGAGAAATGTGTAAGATCTATACGGACCATAAGAGTTTGAAGTATGTATTCATGAGGAAAAGCAAATAAAGTGGCAAGCGATAGCAAAAAGGAGAGAACGAACATAGAGACAACACCAGAAGAATTAACTATAGAATTCTGGAAGTTGGAATTGGAAGCTAAAGTTCATAATCCCAAAGGAAGAAATATGGATAGTGTGACCCTTCAGTTGAAGTTGTGAAGGGAAAGATAAGATGTCAAAAGAAGATAATGAATCACGATGTTAGTAGTTAATAAAAGGAAATTTATGCGCCCAGGAGAACGATCACGATATCCCCAAGTTTTCTTCTAGCACTTGGATGTTATAAGTAAAAGGGTTAAGAACTGAGATCCAACGGGAAATTCACAATATAAAGAATTTTATTTACTGAAAAAATGCCAAGACATAGGAGAATTTAAAGAAAAATAGTGATAACCAAGTACAAGAAGGAAATTTCAAAATGGATTAAGAAGTGATGGATATGTTAAAGAATTAAGACGAAGTATCGGAGGCCTAGTGGACAAGGCAGACCAAAGAGTGGTTTTACAAGAAGTGAATCGTAAAATGTACCAGTAATGTTGATGTAGAAAAGGAATGAAATTATGAGATTATGTACGGATTATCGGGAGTTTAACAAAACATCAAATAAGAAGAAGTGACCCTTATAAAGAAATAATTACTTACAAGACCTAATTCAAGAAGTATGTTACGTTTCGGGGAATAATTTAAGATC
The DNA here is from genome assembly GCF_009905375.1 of Apium graveolens. NCBI lineage: Eukaryota > Viridiplantae > Streptophyta > Magnoliopsida > Apiales > Apiaceae > Apium > Apium graveolens. The sequence goes on along the minus strand of NC_133647.1, from coordinate 46,701,696 downwards.
CGACCTGAAAGCATATCAGAGATTACGATTAAAGTGAGTTATAAGCATTGCAAGCTCCGGTGATATTAGGTGAAATAACAAGTGTATCAGTTGTCTATAAGGAATTGAGGAACATGTTGTATAAGGAGTACTCAGATAAGTGAATTATATTTATTGATAACATCTTCAGCTATTCAGAGAACTATACGTTGGGTCTTCAAGAATGAAATTTTGACTAAGGTTAACACAAGATTCTGAATTAATCCATTAACAACTACCTAAGCAAAGCCGTATGATAACAGATGCATGATGCCGACAGAAAAGATTGGATGTAATTAAGACCACCAAGGAGTTAATAAATGAATTGGAAAGAGTGGAATCTGAAGTCCAAATACTTAAAGGTGATAATCCGTGAATCTATGAGATTACTTTGCTGCCCTAACTCATGAAAAAGAGTAAGAGATGTTTAAATGTTTAGTAACCAAGTTAAAAACGAGCACCGCCTATCATCCTCAAATAGAAAGTTAAAGTACGGAAGTGATTCAGGAAATGTAAGATATGTTGAGAGGTTAAGTTTTAAGGAAACATTGGAATGATCATTTATCATCGATGTCAGCTTTGGAATGTCATTTTATCAAGCTTCATGTGAACGCAAGTGTAGGTCCCCATTTTTATTGAGATAAAGTGGGAGAAAGGAAGTCGTCAATTCCTAAGTTAATTCAGCACACCAATAGCGTAGTGATATTGGTTGAAGCAGCTCAGAATAGACAAAGAAAGAAGGCGAAATTGTATCGAGAGAGAGTATGAGTATAGAAATAGGACCAGTAGTGTTAGTAAAAGTGTCGTCTTGAAAGAGATTGGATAAGTTTGAGTAGAAGGGATAAGTTAAGTCCTAAATCTAGTAAACCATTCAAGGTATTGATAAAAATAGATAAAGTTGTTCTTGAATTGATGTTACCATCACACCAGTATGTACATATAATATGTTCTGCAAGTCAATATTAAGGTGATAAATATTTGATTCGAATCAAGTAATTGATTAGGAGCAAGTGGGCTCTTATCCAAGTTTGTTCTGCATATAGTGATCGATCTAAATTCTTGATCGTTAAAGGCGAGTCCTTGGAAATGAGGATATATCTATAATAAGTACATTTGAAATCCTCGAGTAGAAGAGTCTACCTGGAAACTAAAGTCAAATATGCTTAACAAATATCCTCATTTATTTAGTTAGACCAGATTCTGAGGACATAATCTTTTTAAGGGGGGAAGGATATAACGACTCGTGTATTTTTGAATTATTTAAATATGTAATTATGGAAGTATTAATTAAATAAAATATTTGTCATGGTTTTGGCAGAAGTATGTTGATATATACTATTTGTCTGTGATTTATTGGTGTAAAGGATTGGAATGTGTAGTTAAAGATTGAGTTATATTGTTCTGTATTATTTTTAAAGGTGATTTTATTACAGTTTTAAATCCGTAAATATTTGGATTGTCTCTAAAATTAGTTTTACGATTTTATAATTTCAATAATTATTTTTGGGATTTTACAAAACTTAAAAATCAATATTTTATCAATCATTTAATCCTGTATGATTTTATGATTACATTTAATTGTAAAATCCGTATTTAATTCCAGAATTTCTCAAAAAATACAAAATTCATATTTTTCTAAGCTTATAATATTCTGAGAATTTTAAAATTATTTTGGTAATTTTCAGGATTAATTTCACTTGCACGTTGTTTCGTTAATTATTAAAAAGTGGGTATAAAGGGCACTTCGAAAAATTGCTTTAAAATTTTGAAATTCATGTTTTTATAAACTTCGGGATATTTATAACATTTAAAAATATTTTCATGATTTTCAGAATTTGTTTTAAGTGCAGCTCGGTTCATTAATTGTGAAATGAGGGTACGAGTTCCATTTCAAAAATATTTTAAAAATTATGAAGAATTTTATTTTATTAGCTTCAGGATATTTATAGCATTATAAGACTATTTTGATAATTTTCTGAGCTTATTTTATGAGCAATCTAGTTCGATAAAATAGCAAAATACGAATTGAAAATTGGGCTTGCAGTCAAGGAAAAACCGGACACGTGTCCTATTAATCGGACACGCGGCTGGCAATTAGTAAACACAGGGCATTATTCAGTTTCTTGTTCTAGGTAAAACATCAATTTTCTTTCATCTGTTTATACTCCCCTCTCGATTCCTCTCATATCTCCTTAAGCTCTCTCCCTCGAACTCTTTTCCTCTCTCATGTGTTTCTTCCCTCTATTTTTCTGGCGAGTTTCTGCCGCCGCCGCCGCCTTCCTCCGGTGAGTTCCGGCCGGCTGGTGTCTACGCTCACCTTGGCTCTGTGTTTGTGCTGTTATGAATATATATCCATATATCCCCGTATATATCTGTGTTCCTTGTTCTGTTCTCTTTTGTTTCCTGGTGGTAATTGCCGCCATGTGCTTATCTTTCCGGCGTGTATTGTTGCCCTGTTGCTCGCGTGTTATGCTCCTGTTGCCTTATTTGATTACCTCTGAGTTGAATTTTTATTTTTCAGTAAATAATTGAGTAATATCCGTGATGAGTAATAATAATTTTGTGCGAAAAATTAATAATTAATCAATGAAATTAGCGAAGGAGGTTCGATGTATCGGGAACCCGCAATTTTTATCGCCGTCGGCGATGAGCTTCGACGAGCCGACGGTGGACGGTGATGATTTATTCTGAGTCCTAATTTTTATAAAATAAATAAAATGATTCGTTTAATTAGTTTCGTATGGAATGGTTGTGCAATTATGAAAATTGGATTGTTATTTGTGTTATTGACGTCGATGATGTTTCGACGGGTAGTTCGATAAACAAAGGGGACGTTGTCCGATTTTCGAGAAATCGAATTATGGAAATGCGGGAGCATATCCGGTAATTATCGGGACGTTGAGTGAATATATATACTTATATTTTACACGAACTTGATTGTAAGTTGTGGTGAATGTTCTTTCCATAACCCAGTAACCTTAATTTCGTAAAATGACGAGTATACGTATTTTCTGAAAAAGAACACTTAACTGATTTTGAGAACGTGAACCCTAATTATTGTTTGTGGTATTATAATATTAATAATTACGAGTTGGAATATGCTATCGTATGGGTAGGTTGTAGCGAGGATATGTCAAGCATAACAAAGTGTCTAACATAGAGTATTTCGCCCCTGTAGGTTCTAGTCGGGAAACCGAAAGTGGACGTTGGACTAAAGATGACCTAGTAGTCAGTCAACGAGCTCAGTAGAGTTTCAACAGAAAAACCTGAGTGTCGAAGTCGAATCTAATATGGTCTAATAGTTGAACGTTAAAGCCTGAGCGGCAGAGTCGGCTCAAAGTTGATCAGTAATAGTTGTAAAGCCCTGTAAGGCAAGTACTTCTGAATTTTTCTTCAAGATATATCGCAAATATTTTTGAAATGTTTCATAATATGTTGCTATTATTCAAAATAACTCATGTTTTTATATTGCAAGTATTCTAAACTATTTACCCTTGAACCCTGATTTTCTTGATCTTGAGTCATAAGCCTTATTCTTTGTAAACCATCCTTTGTTGATCCTCAGATACCAAATCACACAAATGTGATACTACTCCCCAAATGTATAACTACCAAACACCAAACACTGGAACAAAATTGTTTGAAAACACGGAAACTTTTATACTCCAACCACTCTTTATAACATCAAAGAACTATACCTTGAAAAATCACTATTTGTCTAATACCTGATTCTTTTATAGATTGAAAGCCATTTCTTTTACATACCCTGATATACCCTTTTGATATCCATGAGTTTCCTTACATTTTATTCAAATGTTTAATCATCATTGATTATGATATTGTGTTATCGAATTATATTGTTTATCATATTGAACTGCTTTAGGATTGGATAGTTTTTTATATGTGGACCAGATTCGTGGTCAGACCATACCAATAGTCAAGTTAGGCCAATGTGTGCCTTGGATCCAGTAATTAGAGCAGTGATGTGTGCTTTGCTCGGGGTTAGTGCGTGACTGATCAGCAGCCTAACCTTGGTTTTAAAACTTAAAATGAATATCCATTTCTAATGATTGTTTAACAATAAACTTGATTCCTCTGAATCATCTCGTTTGATCATTGATTAACTTCAATTATTGTCATGATGACTTGCTGAGCTAGTAGCTCACTCTTGCGAATCTTTTTATGTATTCTACAGTTAAAGTAGGATACAGTTGATAGCGAGGTTTCCCAGTTCAATGAACGAGCTAGGACCCCAGATTGAGTTGGATCGAGCTAGCAGGAGCTTATTGTGGTAGTGAGATAGTAAGATTGTAAGAATAATTCCATTATCAGTTGTAAATTAAATTAGTTGGGATTTGGTGCGTTGTAATAAAAATTAAGGTTGTGGCTTGTTTTCATACTTTAACCTGTTGCGATCCGTGGTTATGTAAAGCAGGGTCATTGCAAATAATATTTCTTATACAAGTTTTTATATGGTGTATTTGTTGTGGACCCCAAACCTCTGACCCGGGTTTGGAGGGCGTCACAAATATTTTAAGTTTGATGGTAGTAGTGAAGGAATATGTTTGTGTGTGAGTCTCATATAGTTGCATGTTAATGATAGTTTAGTTCATATAGTTTGCATATTTTTCCATGTAGTTTTTTTATTATTTTATTCTATTATTTTTGGTAGTTTTATGATATTTTGTTCATGTAGTTTCATGCATCTGCATTATGATATGATCCCTTAGTTAATTTTTCTAATTGATTGGTGATGTTGATGTTAGTGTAGTGATGCCTTATTTAGTGATATTGAGTCTTATTGGATTGATTTGCATACTAGAGACACTTGTATTTAACTAAGTCTTAAAGGTTGCTAGAGTGCTAGATCATGGTCATGGTTTATTTGTTTGTCAAGGTTTAATCGCTTGCTTATACTTAGAATTTAGGATATTCTCTTAAAAATAAAAGACATGGATATTTAAAAATTAGAGAATATTGGATCTCATTGCTAGTTGTGTGGCTAGGTGTCAAATGGCTAGTAGCCGACTCATATTTGTATGAGTAGTCTAGGGTTGAGCGAGATGGAGCAAAATGCACTCATTCAGAAGTTTGTAAAAAAAAGAAAAAGAAAAAAGAAAGAGAAAAAAAGTGAAAGAATATGTGTATGTATAATTGATCACGGGTGGGCTCTTTAGTACTCGAGTTATTAAGTTCTTAGGGGACTTTGTGCCTAGTGACCTAAGGCTCTTATAGTCTGGGATCCGCTAACCTAACGCTAGCTACATGGGTACTATTGTATAAGTCTTTTGTGGACCTCACTCATTGCACGATCAAATAAGCATACTTGTGTTGTTTTGTTATGAATAAAAGCATAAATCCATGATTAAGCTCCGATATAAGAATGGAAGTGTTATAAGTTATCTTGAGTCTAGCTTTTATTCTATTTATAAGCTTGCGATTATTCTGATAAGTAGTGAATCATGATTTTCGATCTACTTACGATAGTACATCTGTAAGCATTTGCACACACGCACATCTCTGGTTTGTAGGTTGATTTGTGAGATTTTATTGCTCTTTATGCGAATAATTGCATTTTGCTGAGATGTTGCTTGTTGATTGGATTAGTTATTCTGTGGGGATCGTTGCATTCATATTAGTTGCATTCATGCATTTTTATTTCTTGTTCTTTGAGTCTGTTTATGCTTGAGGACAAGTATCAATTCAAGTTTGGGGTATGTTGAATGACATTTATGACACTTTATAATGCTCTAATAAGCTTTGAATTAATTTGTTTGTACTCAGGTTGTTAAGTGTTTTAACGTGTTTTCTAGTGTTTTTGCATTTCAGGCATTAATCTGTGAATTAGGTGAATTAGCATTGTTTTAGTGCTAATACAGTGTCCAGGTGGTGTTAGAATAAAAGCTCGTAAAGTCCGGCTCGAGGCTGCAAGAAAAGGAAAAAGAAAAGAAATAATTTTTGGCAGAAGTCGAGCGCGCCCACGCAGCGCGCGCCCGCGCCAGAACTATAGAGAGTCAGAGCGCTCGCGCTGATCAAGCGCGCAGCCGCAACAGGTCGGGATGCAAAATTCCTGTTTTGAATCGAAGACTGATTTTCTGGGGTTCTATGCTAATCAGGGCTACTATATAAACAACTCTAGGTCATTTTTAATAAAAGAGAGACACTTCAGAACTAAGGAGAAGACGGCAAGAGACCTATAACATGAATCAACAAAGGCGAAGATGATCTAGTTTATTCTTGTGAATTTTTGTTTTGAGTTATAATTTTGGATGCTAGTTTCTTGTTTTGGTGAACCAATACTCTTGCCTTATACTCTGTTATTTATTCTTTATAAAGAATACGTTTGTTATATCATGTTTTCATTGGGACCCATGGTGATGATGAGTCCAATTATGGGCTAATCGTTGTCGTGGAGTTTTAGCGGATTTATTGATGGATTTCTTTAGTTAAATTGTTTCAATGCCTTAGTATATGGTGATTGTATGATATCCTAGTATTGGTTGCGTGTATTCGTCTTATAAGCGTCGCAAACTTATAAGATAGTGTGTTAATTCTTAATGAAGCGAAGGTGAATTTAAGAATTTAGAACTTGCCATACTAGCATAGGTTCATGTATTCGTTATGCATGACTTGTAGGTAATTTTAACCATCTTACTTGACCTGTGTAACCAAGATAGATAACTTGTGCTTAAACCGTTATGTTGTCAAATTCTATAGATATATAGGGTCTCAATATAATTGGTGTCTATTCAGCTTCTATCTTTTTGTGGATGTCTGGTAGTATGGTACTCGTGCAATGAAAGTTGGCATTTATCAGTTTTGTGTTGTCTGATTAGTGTCATCATCATTGCATGCTAAGATTAAGGGCAATAAGGCTATTGAATGAAGTATTTAATGAAGTTAGAATCCCATGTTAGTCATATATATTAATGTAGTCAATATTAATCTCGTAGTTATAATTATTAGTTTAATCCTTAGTTATAAACAACCTTAATCTGTTATTATCTTAGCATTGAATAATAACCATACATTATTGCTTAAGTGCGTGAATTAATTAGTTAACCAATACCGTCTTTATGGGAATGAACTAGAAAAGATTCTATACTACTTGCGAACTCGTATACTTGCGTGTATTATTAGCGCGTGTTTAGCGACTAACATCACCATAGCACTCTACAGGAACTGAGGTTCTAAAAGTAAATTTAGAAGCTCCAATTCAATTATCTATAATTCTTGAAGATGTGGAGTTAAATGCTGATGGTATTAAAGCTTCTGAAGCTTATGGATCACATATTGCACTAATTTCTGATTCTATCTTACATGCCGAAGCTGGTGATGAAGTTCAGCAGATAGATCAAGATCCAGCCGCCCATGAAGAATCTAATGATGGTGAAGAAGTTGAAATTTCAAATGCTCTTATAGATCCTGAGGATGATATATTCTTCCCTGAAGATATGCTTACTCATGTGAGGCAACAAAAATTGAAGGAGTTAGATGCCAAGAAGAAACAGGATTATTTTGATGCCATCTGGAATGCCAAATGGAAAGATGATACATATCCTATTTCCAGAACAAATGTTGTTGAACATCTGGAAACAGCTGAATAGATAATTCAAAATCCTGATATGCAGACTCATCTAAAAGCATCTAATCTAATTGTCAGATCCTTACATACAGCTCAAGAAGCAACTACTTCTCAAATCAATCAGATTAACAAATCATTGATTGCTTCAAGTTGACTACTCATCAGGAAATTTAGAAGCAAATTGCACTAATTGTTGCCAGACAAACTGTAATTGAAGCCAATCAAGCTAGGATGGAAGCTAAGCAAGTTCAAATGTCTAAACAACTTAAAGAGGTACAGAATTTAATGGAGCTAATTCTTTCTATACTGCTTGGTGATGATGCCAAAAAGAGGGAGAAAATTGTTCAATCTAAATGCAAGAAGCTGACATTGATAAATACTGATGATGAAAATCCTGATGGAGGTAATAAGGGGGGACAAAAGGATAGTGAAAGGAGAAGAGGTGAAGTGCTAGTTGGAATTAGTGGTTCATCAAAAGCAATCATTAGGTCTCAATCTAGACAGGGTGGAGAAAGTAAGAGAAGTGAAAGAAGAGTTAAAGAACTGACTGTGACTACAATATATCAACAAACTTTAAAAGTCACTACTGCTGATAAAGACCAAGGTATTCTGGAGATAGAAGCTGGTGCAGAAGCAAGTCAGTATCTTCAAACTCTGAAAGTAAAAGGAAGAAAGACAACTTTATTCTACAAGGATCCAAAGATTCAAGCATTTGACTCTGAGGTGAGTAGAAGAATCTTTAAGAAGAAAATCCTGGAGTTGATCTAGAACAACTAAGGAAAATAGAGGAAGATTTCAAGAATTCCATGAAGACAGTAAATATTGATACTACTGTTATCTCTCAAATCCATATGAGGATGACCTTTCCAACAGACCAACCAAAGGTGTAGTCATAAGGGAGGTGATTCAGGCAGAGGCTAAAAGATTTTTTAGGTCTCAAGCTATCTTAACTGTTGACATGGAGTATAAAGGGAAAGAGAAGATAGGAGAGAAGTCAAAGCCTTCAAAGTCTAAAGCTAAAGCTGTTGCAAAGAAGAAATCAGTATCTAAGGCAACTAAATTACAAACACTGATAGATCCAATCTATACAGTTGCTCAATCTTTTGATACTGATGAAATTGCTGAAGAAGAAGAAGTCAGTCAAGCTCACCAAAGAAGGAAGATTCATGGAGCTGACTGGGCTGAAAAACTGAAATTAACCTCTGATATTGCTCAAGTTAATAAGGAAGAAGCTGTTATTCAACCAATCAAAACATTTGATCCTACTCATGTTGATGATTTCTCAAACCCAATTTAAGCTGAATTATCAAATCCTGATTCTGAATACATAGTCTCTGATAAGCCAGAACTTACTCTTGAAGAGAAGAAGAAGCTACAATGGGGCAAGCAAGAAATCAACACCTAGAAGAGATTCTTCTGAAACGTTAAAGAAGATTTAGAATGAAAGTTCTCACTCTCGAAAACCTGGAATCACAAGTGGTCTTGGAAGATTAAATGTTGATCCATCTGCAGGAGATGCTTTGATTTTAAGGAAGCATGCTAATTTGACAGAAATTGGAGACAATATGATGCTCGAAGACTTACGGAAGATCATATCAGTTCAAATTGTTATTGATCTTGTTGGAGAGAAAATGATTTATTTTCTGGAGTCTGGGAGAAACTTAAGGTTTACTCAAGAACAGTTAAGAGACAAACTATGGCAGAAATTGGAACTTATTGCTACAATTCTTAAGATAACTAATTTTGTAACTGCCAGATGATCTGCATTCATAAAGAACCTGATATAGTTAAAGCAGATAGGAATGCCTTACGAATCTAACTACATTCCAAAGTACGTTGATCAAACTGAATATGCTGTTGATATGCCTATTGGACGAGCCAAGATGGAAATGAGTCTAGGGACTAAAGTTCTAACTTTTAATCCTGATGGAAAGAAAATTGGGTTTCTGGAGCTGGATGATCTATCTCTTGGAAATTCAAAGTTACATAATCTCAGGGCTACCATCTATCGGAATGATGAATCAACAGATGAACTGAAAGAACATAAACAGAGGATGCAATGGTATTTGGATGAAATGGAAGAAAATCTTCTAAGGAAGTTTCTTGAAGATTTTCCAGACTGTGTTAGAGTTCAGAATGAAGAGTAAAGTTTGATATTCAGTGAATTAATAATAAATATGTTTAATTGATTACTGCATTTAGATAGTTTTGACATCATCAATTGGAACTTGTACATATTTCCATAATGCACAAGTTGGGGGAGATTGTTGGATAAAATTGATGATATCTGAACAGAAACTATCAGAAGTTCTTATCATGACTTATATCAGTATTAACTGAAGAGTGACGTCATCAGTTCTTAGATGATCAGCAGATGATGTCATTAGGATTTGTCACTTTAGTAGATATTCGAGGAGGAAAAGGAAAGCAGGAATTTAAGGCGGTGAAGGACTTTATCTCAGAAGCAATTATACATGGATATGTAATAGGTTTCCTTATTTCAATAGAATAGGATTCCTTATTGATTGTGTAACGGTGCTCTATATAAAGCACATATTAGGTTCATGCTATAAGCATTGCAAACATTATTATATCATTCGCATAACCTAGCAACTCTCAAGGATATTTGTTCATTCTTTTGAGAGAGTACATTTATAATCAGCTTTTATCTGTTAATATAAAAACTGTTGATTCTGTTGAAACTTTATCGAATTATTTGCATAAACTGTATTTACCCCCCCCCCCCTCTACAGTTGATTACGAACCTAACATTGAGATATTTAAAAATTCTTTTCACAGCTGATAGATGAGGTTCCTTTGGATTAGCTTGGAACCTTGCACAACCTTGCATAGAGACAGGTAGCATACACAATATCATGTCTACTAGCAGTCAAATATAGGAGTGAGCCAATTATACCTCTGTAGTTAGTTATATCTACTAAAGAACCAGTATTTAAATCTAACTTAGTTGTAGTGGCCATGGGAGTTGATGCAGTTGAGCTGTCTTGCATTCCAAATCTTTTGAGCAAATTCCTGGTGTATTTGGATTGATTTATGAAGATCCTTTCATCAGTCTATTTTACTTGTAAACCCATAAAATAACTCAATTCTCCCAACATACTCATTTGATATCTAGACTGCATTTGCTTTACAAATCTCTCACAAAGTTTATCATTAGTAGATCCAAAAATGATATCATCAACATATTTCTATACTAATAACAAGTACTTACCATGGTATTTATAAAAGAGAGTTTTGTCAATTATACCTCTTGTGAAACCACTTTCTATCAGAATTAGAGCAAGTGTTTCATACCAGGCCCTTGGAGCTTTCTTTAGTCCATAAAGTGCTTAATTTAGTAAGTAGACATGATCTGGATACTTTAGATCAATGAACCCTGGAGGCTGTTCAACATAAACTTCCTCTTCGAGTTCTCCATTTAAAAATGCATTATTTACATCCAATTGAAACACTTTAAACTTGTTGTGAGCAGCATAGGCTAGAAAAATTCTTATTGCCTCAAGACTTGCAACTGGAGCTAAAGTCTCATCATAATCAATGCCTTCTTGCTGTGAATAGCCCTTTGCAATCAGTCTTGCTTTGTTTATTATAATAATGCCATCACTATCAGTTTTGTTTCTGAACACCCACTTTGTGCCAACAACTGATCTGTTCTTTGGTCTTGGCATAAGAGTCTAGACTTTGTTCCTTTCAAATTCATTAAGCTCCTCTTGCATTGTTGTAACCCAATCAGCATCTTGAAAAGCTTCTTCCACCTTCTTGGGTTGAGTTTGAAATAGAAAAGAATGGTAGAGACATTCATTTTGAGTGGCTTTTCTGGTTCTTACACCACTATCAAGATTTCCAATGATTAAGTTAGGTGTGTGTGACTTAGACCATTTTATTACAGATGGAAGTTGACTCCTTGAAGAAGAACCTCCCCCTTGTATCATGAACTCTCTGTTATTTCTTTGACTAGTACCAATATCATGTCCTGATGCTCCCACTGAATCAGTGTTCCCATTGTTATCAGTATTTGACTCATTAGAATTTGAGGAATGAGAGTCTGTTCACTTATCTACTGATGTTTCTTGAGTTGAATCACTTGTAGAAGACTCTGGATTTTAAATCATGTTGCTCCCCCTCAACCTATGCTTCAGTGTTTGAAGAATTTCCACTGTCATGTGGATCATCAGAGCTTTGAGTGATATCAGGATTTACTATATTAGGATCAGGATTTAAGAGTTCAACATATGGTACTTCATTTTCAAATCTCAACTTGTCATGGTCATCTGCATCTTCTAGACATGTAATATTCTTGTAATCAAAAGATACATGTATAGATTCCGTGACTGTTCTTGTTCTGAGGTTGTTGACTCTGAAAGCTTTTGCAGACAATGGATATCCTACAAAAATGCCTTCATCAGCTTTTAGAACAAATTTGGTAAGCTGCTACGGATGAGTTTTGAGAACAAAGCATTTACAACCAAAAATATGAAAGTACTTTAAATTTGGCTTCTTTCCCTTCACCATCTCAAATGCTGTTTTTCCATGACTGTTGATTAATATTGCATTTTTTGTAAAGCAAACAGTTTGCACACCCTCAGCCCAGAAGTAGGTAGGCAATCTTGCTTCCACTAACATGGTTCTTGCAGCTTTTATGAGAGTTCTATTCTTTCTTTCAATAACTCCATTTTTTGTGGAGTTTCAGAAGCAAAAAATTCTTGTTTTATCCCCTTGAGTTTGTAGAACTCTTCCATTGAGCTACTCTTGAATTCAGTTCCATTATCACTTCTGATGATCTTCACTTTGTATGTTCATCCTTTTTCCATCTCTCTTATATGATCAAGAAGAATGGATAGAGATTCATCCTTGGTGTGCAGAAAGTACACCCATGTATATCTTGTATATTCATCAACAATAACAAGTGCATACCTCTTCTTGGCAATTGACATGACATTTACTGGAACAAAGAGATTTATATGAAGTAGATGATATGGTTCAAGAATGGAGGATTAAGTTTTACTTTTGAAAGATGTTTTCCTTTGCTTGGCTTTCTGGCATGAGTCACATAAGCCATCAGGAGTAAACACTGCATTGGGAAATCCTCTCACAAGTTCATTGATATTGTTGAAGTTGAGGTGAGAAAGTCTTTTATGCCAGTTCCAGCTGTCTTCCACAGATGCTCTACTAAGTAGACAAACTTCTGATTCATTAGTATTTGTGGAGACTGTCACACCCCCAACTTAAATAGCAAAATAATTATAGCTATTACATCATTTTAAAGAGTATTACACAACCAAAATCCAAGATCTTTACAGTTTAGGGTTTGGAACAGCCCAACACTACCAACTATTACATCTGATTACAAATACCGAGTCCTCACACAACTATTATTACTTATTCTACCTGAGCTCGAACATAAGCATCAGCATCACAGGTCTTACGGGCAGTCTGCTTGAATCTAACCATAGCTGCTAGCTGTAATATAAGGGTAAAGCAAGAAGTGAGCCAAAAGCTCAACAAGTGCAAACAATACAGCGCAAAGCATAAATCGGGATATACCTTTAGGAATGACAATGGAATGACATAATCAATGATAATCGAAAGATAAAACTTACGTGAGTTGGCATCATTTTGCTTGCATCAAAACAAATTTTAAAATCATACTTAATCAAAATCATTTTATGACGCTACGGATTACAGCCGGTGATCAGCCGCGAAGTAATCCCGAACCTCGCTGGGTTCTAAAACATTATTGGGAATCCCTAGGCAACTTTTAAGCCTAATATAAGTGTGGAAAGGACTCGCGTCTCAGTCCAGATCCACCATTCAAGAAAACATTTGTCCCCCTTTGGGACTGAAAAATCCACGTTTTAATCATTTTAAAAACTGATGCCGATTTATGACAAAATCTCTTTTGACTGTAATTATTTTTATCAAGGGATTATAGATCAACTTGAAACACTGGAAATATGACACTAAATCTCAGGGCCATGATCTACTAGACTTTACTATATTAGGGTAATTGAGAGGTTTCCATAAACAAGAACTTTGACAAGGAAATTGAGCAAGGCTATTGGATAATATGAAAGAGTAATGCCAAACTAGGCTTAAAGCAATGGTTGTAGACAAGGTATAGGTATTAGAACATCAAGAAGATAAGCATCACTGGTTCCAATAGGATAGAGGTGTTAAAATATAAAGAAAGTGATCATCAGCTCAAGATATAACAGGGTATCAAACTTTAGGGTAAGGATAGGGTTATCAAACAATCATGAATGAATTTAAGAAATGATTGGCTTTTAGGTATCAAGATAAAGTTTCTATCGAGGTTATTTCAAGAGTTGAATCAAAGCATCAGGGTGCAATATCAAGATTTCTCAGGGATCAATAGCATGATAATCAAAAGGATCAATAAGGTATTATAACAAATCTCTATTTTATCATGGCATTAAACTATCATGAAAGACTTTTGAACTACTTGCAATACGTACTCGAGGGTTCATGGCATCTCTATGTAACTCAAAGATAAACAAAAGATACGCTTGATTTAAATATATCAAAATGACTCAGGATAATTGCATCGATATATATATATGAACTGTTTACAGTAAATGCGAAGGTCAAGTTGAATCACTTGCCTTAAGATAGACTGGTCTGGTCTGACTGGTAGGAGCAACAACTGGAGCTTCACTCGACTTTTAAGGCAAGTTTTCCCTCGTCTCGAGATCCTACATAAATAATAATAATCCTCATTATAATATATTCCTTCCATCTTAACCTATTTACAACCCGAAATTAAACATGGATGGCACTTAGGCCTATACATACTTAATTCATATCCAACATTTATATTTTTAAATGTACACACGTAGCCACATAATCACATATCGTATATTAATACCAAATAACATCATATACACCATAATGCCACACTAGGCTTGGATGATCTCGACTCACCACTCAAGTTACTTGGTTGCTAACTAAACGAAGTCTTCGAATTTGGGCTTCCTAACTCAATGTGCCTTTCTTAAATTATCCAAAACCTATTGACCCTCACTTGTGCCTTTTGTTCTACTGACCTTACACTATCTTACAACTATGGTGGTCGACCTAATACTCACTTCTAAGTGTCCTAAAACTATGTGATAAGTGAAAGAGCTCACTGGTGCAAATTTCAGAATGGTAACTAAGGTTTCTTGAGTGCATTAGACACTCTTAAACTACAAGTTTTTCTTCAAAATTTTTACACAAGACTCTCCTGACCTAAGGGCATCTCACAAGCTTGATGTGGCTCAAAGGCCTGGCTTGGGCCTTCTTGGGCCTAAGCTAAAAGTCCAAGGTTCCCCTGTTTTTCTGGGCAGAAAATGCCCTGACTTGAATTAACTTGTGACACATGGTTCTAGCTCATATCCTATGAACTATGGTTGGAAAAACTTCTCTGACATACCCTCTAACTAAGGCCCAATTGGGCCTAATGAGGGCCTACCCATGACATGGCCAAATCTCCCTATTTCCAAGTTGCAACAAAACTGTCCCCTGCTGGACAGATTTTGTTATTCTACTTGTGCACCTAACCAAATGACATGCAAACCTCCAACCAACTCCTAAAACCTATTATATACTCCCCATACTAACTTCTGGTGGCTTGGGCCTCAAAGTGCCCATCAATGACATGGTCAAAACTCACTCTAAACTCAGGGTACTAAACTGATTTTTCTGCAGAAACTATAACTCTCATTTTCCAAGGTTTTGACTTGACAAACCCAATTATCAACAACTAAATACTTAAACCAAGACCTATACTTGGTGTTCTACTGAACTAACTCTTTTTTTTTCTCAAAATACCCTTGGTGAGATCATCCTTACCTATGGTGCAACTATGGCAAAATAAAAGAGACTACTCTTTACAACTCATAAACCTTTATGCTTTTGAAACAACATGATATATATTTTTTATAAAAGATAACCACAAATTATTACCATGCAACAAGAAGCATAAATCCATATTATCACATTATTCCTACTGAAATTAAGGCTCACTAACAAAATCTTTTCCAAATGATCAAAATCTTACAACAAACTAAGAGAATTCCACATGCATGCATGCCTTCGGGTTTTTCAACCCAAAACAACCCATTTTCTACATATATTCCATCTTAAAATTGACATGCAAGCCTAGCATAAGGTATACCTAGATGATCACTTAGCATGCAAGGAGTTTTATCAAATTATCACCACAAAATTTAAGTCATTATCACATAAACATGCAAAAATTGATCAAAACAACAAGAATGATTTCAAGGACCATTCATTCGGCTCCCATATGGTCATGGCCGAATGAAATGGATGGAAATGGCCATTAAATCATCAAGATTTTCCTTCTCATGACTTGGCACTTATCCATTCATTGTAGTCCTCTCAAAAACAACCTTAAATCCATAAGAATCAAGATTGTATATTTGAGTTTCACTAAAACCTTAACATGCAACTTTAAAACTTAAACTTTTTACTCAAAACTCTTTGGAATATAAATGATCATGATATAGGAAGTAATATTTACTTGTATGGGAGGTGGAAACTTGAATGTGGAATGAAGAAAAGGGGAGGGGGGTAGGGCTTCGGCAAAAAGCCGAGAGGAAAGGTGGGAGGAGGGAGAGGAGAGGGAGAAAAAAAATGTAGAAATGGTGGAGTGATCATCTTGATTGTTTGGTTTTTATTTGCCCACAAGTGAGTGGATGTGAGAAATTACAAGAGTAACCCTCTAGCCAAAGTTAGGCAAGTTTGCATGCAAGGTCAAGGAGGTAATTTGGCTAGCAATTTGTGAGTTAGTGGGGTGGTTATTGACTCTTTAGCCCTTTGGTTAAATAGAAGAGAGTTTGCATGCAAGGTTATTCATGTAATTTGATAATTATTAAGCAACTAATTTCCAAAGATTTATTTTTATATAATAAAGTACAAGTTCAAAAATTATAAAATTTATACCATAAAATAACTTGGATTTTTAGAGACTTTATAAAATCATTTTCAAAATTTGTGTACAAAATGTCTTTTAAAAGAAAATTTTTCCAAAGCTTAGAATATTCCTTATAAATCAAAAATAAAGAAATTAAATAAATTCTTGCTTTGAAAAATCATATACTACCCAGAGCAAATTTAAAATGCAGAAATTTTCACTCACACAAACGTACAAGCATTGAATATATTTTTATTTAACTTAATATTATTCACAAATAATATTACATAAAATGCCGGTCGTAACATCCTCTCCCCCTTAAGGGATTCTGTCCCCAGAATCTAAGAGAACAGATGAGGATACCGGGAACGCATATCAGACTCTAACTCCCAAGTCGACTCTTCGACCTTAGGGTTCCTCCAAAGTACTTTCACTAACTTTACTGATTTATTTCTAAGACTCTTTACTTGCCAGTCGAGTACTTTAACCGGTTGCTCCACAAATGACAGGTCTGCCTGAATTTCTACAGGTTCATATTCTATCACATGGCTAGCGTCAGGATTGTACTTCTTAAGCAACGACACATGGAACACATTATGCACATGCTGATACTGAGGTGGTAAGGCCAACTCGTAGGCCACCTTTCCTACTTGACTCAAAATCTCAAAAGGACCTACGTATCTAGGTGCTAACTTTCCTTTCTTGCCAAATCTTATCAACCCTTTCCTAGGTGACACTTTTAGCAACACAGCTTCGCCAATTTGGAATTGAACATCCTTGCGCGCTGGATCCGCATACTTCCTCTGTCTATCTTGAGCAGCAAGCAACCTTTTCTGAATTAACTTGACTGAGTCATGCAACTGTTGTACCAATTCTGAGCCGAGAATTCTTCCTTCTCCTACTTCATCCCAACTTGTTGGTGATCTACATCTTCGCCCGTACAAAGCTTCATATGGTGGCATGCCGATACTGGAATGATAGCTGTTGTTATATGAAAATTCAATTAATGGCAGGTGGTCGTCCCAACTTCCAGCAAAATCGATTGCACAACTGCGCAACATGTCTTCAATTGTTTGAATTGTTCTTTCACTCTGGCCATCAGTCTGCGGGTGATACGCCGTGCTCATATTCAACTTCGTACCAAGACATTCCTGGAATTGCTTCCAGAATCTTGAGTTAAATCGGGGATCTCTGTCTGAAACTATTGATACGGGTACTCCATGCCTTAATACGATTTCGTGCACATACAGATGAACCAACTTGTCCAGTGACGACTTCTCATTTATTGGAAGGAAATGCGCCGACTTCGTAAGACGATCAATTATAACCCATATTGTGTCATGTCCGGACTTTGTTCGTGGTAGTCCTACTATAAAGTCCATAGCGATGTTTTCCCATTTCCATTCTGGAATCTTCAGGGGTTGAATTAATCCGCTTGGTCGTTGATGTTCTGCCTTTACTTTCTGACAGGTATAGCACTTCGCAACCCATTCTGCCACGTCTCTTTTCATATTTGGCCACCAAAAGTTCTTCTTTAAGTCTTGATACATCTTGGTGCTTCCCGGGTGGATTGAAAATTTCGAATGGTGGGCTTCATGGAGGATCTCATTCTTTAATTCAGATACATGGGGAATCCATATTCTGGATGAAAACCTTAGTATTCCTTGCTCATCCTTTTTAGTATTAATCTCTTCTCCAGATAACTGATTTTTCTCTTTTTCCATTACTTCCTCTTGACACTTCTTTATCTTTTCCAGTAGTGTTGGCTGAAAGGTCATTGCATGACAAACTTCTTTGACTTTCCCATAAGCACAAAGTTCCAATTCAAATTTTCCGATTTCTTCAGATAACTCTTTTGATGTTATCATTGCATTCAATCTTTCCTTCCGACTCAGCGCATCGGCCACTACGTTCGCCTTTCCAGGATGGTAATTTATCGAACAGTCATAGTCCTTAATCAATTCCAGCCATCTCCTCTGCCTCATATTGAGCTCTTTCTGAGTAAAAATGTACTTTAAGCTCTTGTGATCCGTGTAGATTTCACACTTTTCTCCATAGAGATAGTGTCTCCAAATCTTGAGTGCGAACACTATGGCGGCTAATTCCAAGTCATGCGTCGGATACTTTAACTCGTGTGGCTTCAACTGTCTTGACGCATATGCTATTACCTTACTGTGTTGCATCAACACACAACCCAAACCCTTATGTGAAGCGTCGCTGAATATTACAAAATTCCCTTGATCATCTGGAAGTACTAACACCGGAGCTGTTACCAACTTTTGTTTTAACTCTTGAAAGCTATTTTCACATTCTGCACTCCATTCAAACTTTTGATTCTTTCTGGTTAACTTGGTCAATGGTGTGGCGATCTTCGAGAAATCCTTGACGAATCTTCTATAGTATCCGGCCAATCCTAGAAAACTTCGCACTTCCGTAGGAGTCCTTGGCCTCTCCCAACTCATAACTGCATCAATCTTCGCCGGATCCACTTTAATTCCATCATTTCCAATAACATGCCCCAAAAATTGAACTTCCTTTAACCAAAACTCACATTTGGTAAACTTGGCATACAACTTCTCTTGTCGGAGTATCTCCAATGCTATCCAGAGATGCTGCATATGTTCTTCTTCCGATTTAGAATAAATAAGGATGTCATCAATAAATACCACGACAAATTTATCCAAATACTTCTTAAATACTCGATTCATCAGATCCATGAATGCGGCCGGGGCGTTGGTCAATCCAAACGGCATTACTAGGAATTCATAATGCCCATATCTGGTCCTAAATGCGGTCTTGGGAATATCTCCTTCCTTGATCTTTAATTGATGGTATCCCGGTCTCAAGTCAATCTTCGAAAAACATTTTGCTCCCTTTAACTGATCAAAAAGGTCATCTATCCTTGGTAGCGGGTAGCGGTTCTTGATCGTTACTTTATTCAACTCCCGGTAATCTATGCATAGACGCATACTCCCATCTTTCTTCTTCACAAAGAGAACAGGTGCTCCCCATGGCGACGTACTTGGTCGTATCACTCCCTTATCCAATAATTCTTGTAGCTGGCTCGCCAACTCTTTCATTTCTGCTGGTGCCATCCTATACGGAGCCTTTGAAACTGGTTCCGTGCCTGGAGCAAGGTTGATCTCGAACTCAATTTGTCGATCTGGTGGTAAGCCTGGTAGTTCATCGGGAAACACATCGGGGAACTCATTTACTACAGGAATATCCTCCATGCTGGGGCTGCCTCTCTCTGAATCCACTACATATGCTAGGAACGACTCACAACCTTTTCTAAGTAACTTCTTAGCCTGAATAATTGTAAGAAATAGTCGCTCTTGCCTCTGTCCCTTAAATACTACCTTCTCTCCACTCTTCGTCTTTAAATTCACTCTCTTGGTCTTACAATTTATCTGCGCGCTATTCTCTCCTAACCAATCCATTCCTAAGATTATGTCAAACTCTCCCAGCTTGAAGAGTATCAAGTCGGCTGAGAACTTATATCCCGAAATATCAATCTCACATTTTGGACAAAATTGATTCACAGGAATCTTCTCTTGGTTCGCAATTACCACATTTACTACCTCACTCATAACCGTTTTATCACATTGGATCTTATCAACAAAGGATTCTGATATGAAAGATCTTGTGGCTCCCGAATCAATCAATACTTTGGCTTTGACATTATTGAGTAAAAGTGTACCTGCTATCACCTCAGAATTCTGAACAGCATCTTTCATCTTCAGGTCAAATGTCCTTGCTGTTGCTTGCGGGGTTGGTGCGGGTGGTGGAGGTAATGCCAATACCTCAGCTGGCACGCTTGCACTGGTACTTGCCACGTTCATCAGAGCTCTGACTGGTCCTGTTGCCTTACACTCCCTAGCCATGTGTCCAGTCTTCCCACATTTGTAGCACGTAACTCCTGGCTTCGGCATCTTGCACTCATTGGCCAAATGTCCCTTCTGATTGCACCTATAACAGGTCATACTCAGCTTATTGCATACTCCGGGGTGCCTTCTTCCACAGTGCTTGCATTCTGGCCTCTGGAACCTGTTTTCTCCAACTTGCCCTTGGCTTGCCTGATTGTTCCCTTTTGATTCTTGCCTTTTGCCCAAATTTCCTTTCCTTTGAAAATTTCCGCCCTTCTGGAAACCAATCCTCTTTACATTCCGATCTTGCGAACTTCCAGCTTCAGACTTTTCTCCATAAAATGGAACCTTCCTCTTCTTGTTATCCCTCTCTTTCCTTGACTGCATCCCATTATTCTCAATCAGAGCAGCTTTCTGTACTACTCCCGCATAAGTCTCAAGTTCAAACATAGCCACCCTATCTCTGATCCAAGGCTCCAATCCTTGCTGAAATTTCTTTGCTTTTTCTTCCTCAGTGCTGGTATATTTTGTCACAAACCTTGACAACTCAGTGAACTTCTTCTCATATTCCAGTACAGTCATGTTCCCTTGTTTTAACTCAAGAAATTTTAGCTCCATCTGATTCTGCATGTACTTAGGGTAATACTTGTCCAGAAATAACTTCTTAAATCTCTCCCAAGAAATCTGCTGAGTGACTTCCATAGCTTTTACTGATTCCCACCAATAAATGACTTCTCCCTTCAAGAAGTAAGTGGCATACAGCGTCTTCTGATCGTCCCCTAACTGTACCAACTCAAAAGCCCTTTCCATCTCCTTGATCCATGTGTTTGCTATCACTGGATCAGTGGTATCATGAAATACAGGTGGATTCACACTCTGAAAAACCTTGAAAGTGACAATTTGTCTTGGTGGTACTGGGGGTTCAGGTGGTTGATATGGCTCACGGTTATCTTGGTTTTCAATTCGTTGTTGAAGAGTTAGTTGTTGTTGAGCTATAGCATTGGTTTGCTGTTGCAAGGTTTCCAGTAGTCGAAGAATATTTGGGTCTGTGGTGAAGGTGGTTGTTGGGTTCTTCTTTTTGGGAGGCATGATCCTGAAATAAGAGTTGTGTCATAACAAATATGAATGATAAAATGATTCGAGGGTATCGCATGGCATTCTTGTTTACATATGGGGTCAAGTTTCCAGATATGATGACAAAACATAAAATAACAGTTGAGAGCAGATGGAACAATAGCACATAATTATTGAAATTTTAAAGGTCACAGTACATAGGATTGGGACATAGTCTGATTCTAGAAATAACAGGCTTATTTAAAGGAAAGACGGAAACAACTGGGGATTCCATAGAGTCTGATAGTACAACAACATGAAAGGTAAATGGAAAGAACTAAGGCTCCACTCCATCTGAACGGGGCTTGGTAGACTTTTCCTCTCGAAGCGTCTTCACAATGCTCTGGAGCTCATCCGCCACCATCTGAATGACATACTGGCTGGTACGGTCCCGGTGCGCTGGCATCTCCTCAAGCTTAGTGTTAACGTACCGAACCAAGGTCTCAAGTCTCGCAATCATCTGCTCCTTGGGCTTCCCTTCGTAGTTTCGGCTGTCCGGATACACGTTCTTCAGTCGGTCTATCAGTCGGTCGTACTTGCCCTGAAGCATGTCGAACTCGCGCCTCAACTCAGCATACACGGAGAAAGCAATAGTGTCGTCCGACCCAGAGGATGACGAGGAATGCGCCCTTTGCTGACAACCAATAAGAGGAGTATTAATAATAATTTACTTTACCTACTCTCTCGCATAGTATCTATAACCTACTCACAAGTCCTATAACCTATTTGGGCTGTTCAGGGACTCTAAACCGTAGCTCTGATACCAAAACCTGTCACACCCCCAACTTAAATAGCAAAATAATTATAGCTATTACATCATTTTAAAGAGTATTACACAACCAAAATCCAAGATCTTTACAGTTTAGGGTTTGGAACAGCCCAACACTACCAACTATTACATCTGATTACAAATACCGAGTCCTCACACAACTATTATTACTTATTCTACCTGAGCTCGAACATAAGCATCAGCATCACAGGTCTTACGGGCAGTCTGCTTGAATCTAACCATAGCTGCTAGCTGTAATATAAGGGTAAAGCAAGAAGTGAGCCAAAAGCTCAACAAGTGCAAACAATACAGCGCAAAGCATAAATCGGGATATACCTTTAGGAATGACAATGGAATGACATAATCAATGATAATCGAAAGATAAAACTTACGTGAGTTGGCATCATTTTGCTTGCATCAAAACAAATTTTAAAATCATACTTAATCAAAATCATTTTATGACGCTACGGATTACAGCCGGTGATCAGCCGCGAAGTAATCCCGAACCTCGCTGGGTTCTAAAACATTATTGGGAATCCCTAGGCAACTTTTAAGCCTAATATAAGTGTGGAAAGGACTCGCGTCTCAGTCCAGATCCACCATTCAAGAAAACATTTGTCCCCCTTTGGGACTGAAAAATCCACGTTTTAATCATTTTAAAAACTGATGCCGATTTATGACAAAATCTCTTTTGACTGTAATTATTTTTATCAAGGGATTATAGATCAACTTGAAACACTGGAAATATGACACTAAATCTCAGGGCCATGATCTACTAGACTTTACTATATTAGGGTAATTGAGAGGTTTCCATAAACAAGAACTTTGACAAGGAAATTGAGCAAGGCTATTGGATAATATGAAAGAGTAATGCCAAACTAGGCTTAAAGCAATGGTTGTAGACAAGGTATAGGTATTAGAACATCAAGAAGATAAGCATCACTGGTTCCAATAGGATAGAGGTGTTAAAATATAAAGAAAGTGATCATCAGCTCAAGATATAACAGGGTATCAAACTTTAGGGTAAGGATAGGGTTATCAAACAATCATGAATGAATTTAAGAAATGATTGGCTTTTAGGTATCAAGATAAAGTTTCTATCGAGGTTATTTCAAGAGTTGAATCAAAGCATCAGGGTGCAATATCAAGATTTCTCAGGGATCAATAGCATGATAATCAAAAGGATCAATAAGGTATTATAACAAATCTCTATTTTATCATGGCATTAAACTATCATGAAAGACTTTTGAACTACTTGCAATACGTACTCGAGGGTTCATGGCATCTCTATGTAACTCAAAGATAAACAAAAGATACGCTTGATTTAAATATATCAAAATGACTCAGGATAATTGCATCGATATATATATATGAACTGTTTACAGTAAATGCGAAGGTCAAGTTGAATCACTTGCCTTAAGATAGACTGGTCTGGTCTGACTGGTAGGAGCAACAACTGGAGCTTCACTCGACTTTTAAGGCAAGTTTTCCCTCGTCTCGAGATCCTACATAAATAATAATAATCCTCATTATAATATATTCCTTCCATCTTAACCTATTTACAACCCGAAATTAAACATGGATGGCACTTAGGCCTATACATACTTAATTCATATCCAACATTTATATTTTTAAATGTACACACGTAGCCACATAATCACATATCGTATATTAATACCAAATAACATCATATACACCATAATGCCACACTAGGCTTGGATGATCTCGACTCACCACTCAAGTTACTTGGTTGCTAACTAAACGAAGTCTTCGAATTTGGGCTTCCTAACTCAATGTGCCTTTCTTAAATTATCCAAAACCTATTGACCCTCACTTGTGCCTTTTGTTCTACTGACCTTACACTATCTTACAACTATGGTGGTCGACCTAATACTCACTTCTAAGTGTCCTAAAACTATGTGATAAGTGAAAGAGCTCACTGGTGCAAATTTCAGAATGGTAACTAAGGTTTCTTGAGTGCATTAGACACTCTTAAACTACAAGTTTTTCTTCAAAATTTTTACACAAGACTCTCCTGACCTAAGGGCATCTCACAAGCTTGATGTGGCTCAAAGGCCTGGCTTGGGCCTTCTTGGGCCTAAGCTAAAAGTCCAAGGTTCCCCTGTTTTTCTGGGCAGAAAATGCCCTGACTTGAATTAACTTGTGACACATGGTTCTAGCTCATATCCTATGAACTATGGTTGGAAAAACTTCTCTGACATACCCTCTAACTAAGGCCCAATTGGGCCTAATGAGGGCCTACCCATGACATGGCCAAATCTCCCTATTTCCAAGTTGCAACAAAACTGTCCCCTGCTGGACAGATTTTGTTATTCTACTTGTGCACCTAACCAAATGACATGCAAACCTCCAACCAACTCCTAAAACCTATTATATACTCCCCATACTAACTTCTGGTGGCTTGGGCCTCAAAGTGCCCATCAATGACATGGTCAAAACTCACTCTAAACTCAGGGTACTAAACTGATTTTTCTGCAGAAACTATAACTCTCATTTTCCAAGGTTTTGACTTGACAAACCCAATTATCAACAACTAAATACTTAAACCAAGACCTATACTTGGTGTTCTACTGAACTAACTCTTTTTTTTTCTCAAAATACCCTTGGTGAGATCATCCTTACCTATGGTGCAACTATGGCAAAATAAAAGAGACTACTCTTTACAACTCATAAACCTTTATGCTTTTGAAACAACATGATATATATTTTTTATAAAAGATAACCACAAATTATTACCATGCAACAAGAAGCATAAATCCATATTATCACATTATTCCTACTGAAATTAAGGCTCACTAACAAAATCTTTTCCAAATGATCAAAATCTTACAACAAACTAAGAGAATTCCACATGCATGCATGCCTTCGGGTTTTTCAACCCAAAACAACCCATTTTCTACATATATTCCATCTTAAAATTGACATGCAAGCCTAGCATAAGGTATACCTAGATGATCACTTAGCATGCAAGGAGTTTTATCAAATTATCACCACAAAATTTAAGTCATTATCACATAAACATGCAAAAATTGATCAAAACAACAAGAATGATTTCAAGGACCATTCATTCGGCTCCCATATGGTCATGGCCGAATGAAATGGATGGAAATGGCCATTAAATCATCAAGATTTTCCTTCTCATGACTTGGCACTTATCCATTCATTGTAGTCCTCTCAAAAACAACCTTAAATCCATAAGAATCAAGATTGTATATTTGAGTTTCACTAAAACCTTAACATGCAACTTTAAAACTTAAACTTTTTACTCAAAACTCTTTGGAATATAAATGATCATGATATAGGAAGTAATATTTACTTGTATGGGAGGTGGAAACTTGAATGTGGAATGAAGAAAAGGGGAGGGGGGTAGGGCTTCGGCAAAAAGCCGAGAGGAAAGATGGGAGGAGGGAGAGGAGAGGGAGAAAAAAAATGTAGAAATGGTGGAGTGATCATCTTGATTGTTTGGTTTTTATTTGCCCACAAGTGAGTGGATGTGAGAAATTACAAGAGTAACCCTCTAGCCAAAGTTAGGCAAGTTTGCATGCAAGGTCAAGGAGGTAATTTGGCTAGCAATTTGTGAGTTAGTGGGGTGGTTATTGACTCTTTAGCCCTTTGGTTAAATAGAAGAGAGTTTGCATGCAAGGTTATTCATGTAATTTGATAATTATTAAGCAACTAATTTCCAAAGATTTATTTTTATATAATAAAGTACAAGTTCAAAAATTATAAAATTTATACCATAAAATAACTTGGATTTTTAGAGACTTTATAAAATCATTTTCAAAATTTGTGTACAAAATGTCTTTTAAAAGAAAATTTTTCCAAAGCTTAGAATATTCCTTATAAATCAAAAATAAAGAAATTAAATAAATTCTTGCTTTGAAAAATCATATACTACCCAGAGCAAATTTAAAATGCAGAAATTTTCACTCACACAAACGTACAAGCATTGAATATATTTTTATTTAACTTAATATTATTCACAAATAATATTACATAAAATGCCGGTCGTAACAGAGACCCTGGCTTCGTATAAACTACCATGTCTTACACCAGTCATTACAATCTGGCCATCAGACTTATTGACAATTTCACAATGTTCCTCATAAAAGTTCACATGATAACCTCTGTCACGGATCTGACTCACACTGATCAAATTATGCTTGAGTCCTGCAACCAGAGCTACATTTTCAATGATGACAATACCAATTTTGATTTTTCCTAAGTTGCCGACTCCATAAGAAACACTTGGGCCAACTTTCTCCTCAAATTCTGATAGCAAGGATTTATAACTAGTCATATATCTTGAGCATCCACTTTCCAAGACTAGAGAATTTCTCTTGTTACCCTACAATCAGTATTTAAAATCAGTTAGTGTTTTTAAGGACCAGACTTGCTTGGATCTTTTGGGCTTTTTAAGTTTGTTAACATATGCAGCAGAAGACTTCATATCAGAGTTTATGTTAACATTCTTACTATCAGTATTTACACATGCAGAAATATATTTTTCTTTAATTAAAGAGGGTTTCAGTTCATAATAATCATAATATAAACTAATACTCTTTGCATGTATAAATAGAGTGCCACACCCTACCACAATGAAAATAAAGACTCTGAGGTTTATATCTAACTGTTCTATTCTTAAACTCTGATTTGGAAGGAACAATATTTATCTCTTAATTCTTCCTGCAAGAATTTGCAAGATGACTAGTACTACCACAGTTCAAGCAGGTTTTTCTAGGTGCATTGTGAGCAGTTGCGTAATTACCATTCTTATTAACACCTAATTTTCCATTCTTGTTTTTCCTAGACTTTTTCTCCTTTTTTTTCATGTGTATATCCTTCAGCTTTTGCTTAAGCTATTTCTGAGTTATTAAACCAATATTTACCGATCTTATGTGAACTTGTTCACCCTTATCAGTAATTAAGTTTGATCTAGGTGTTAAGGTTGAACATACCTCATTAAATGATTTAACAGCATCATCACTTTGATTAAACTTAATGGGTTTCAACTAAGCCTTGTTCAGTTTAACCTTAGTATTAGTATTTACTGGTTTAGTTTTCTCATTTTCTTTTCCAATTTTCTTATCAGAATTAGATCTATTAGCATATCATAATCCTGATCCCCAACAGCCATTCTCTGTCATGCCCCGGACATTTACAAAAGATAATATACGAGTAATTATATTAGTTAAAAAAATGAAGTAAATACATCTGAATCCAAGATCTTTACAGTTTAGGGTTTTGAACAGCCCAACACTATTAACTATTACAACCTGATTCCAATATCGAGTCCTCATACACAAAACCACTAACTACCTGAGCTCGAACATATGAATCGGCATCACAAGTCTTACGCGCTGTCTGCTTGAATCTTACCATATCTGCTAGCTGAAATATCAGGGTAAGAAAGTAGTAAGCCAAATGCTCAACAAGCTCTATAATATACATAAACAAGAATAAAACATTAACAATGGAATTGAAAGATTCAACAATATAGTATCAAGAGATAAACTTTCAGGATGATGGCATCTTTTATTGTATTAAAACCATTCAAAACCGTTTCCTTATTCTAGAACATTAATGGGATCCCTAGGCAACTTTTAAGCCTACAAATTAAGAGCGGAAAGGACTTGTCTCTCGGTCCAGATCCACTATCTAAAGAAAATATATTTCCCCCTTTGGGACTGGAAATCCAAATTTTAACTTTTTATTTTAAAAACTGATGCCAAGTGACGGTTAATTTCTTAAACAATGAGCATCTTTATCAAGGGTTCAAGATCAACTTGGAAGCATAGGGAATAGGTCCACTAAATTTCAAGGCCATGATCAACTATACTATACTTTATCAAGGGAATTGTAAGGTTTCTATTCACAAGGAATTTGACAATGAGATTTAGCAGGGTTATCGGATAGTATGAAGGAACTAAGTCAAACTAGGTTCAAGGTAATGGTTCCAGATAAGACACAGGTATTGAAATATAAAGAAGGTGAGCATCAGTTCAAAGTATAACAGGGTATCATGTTTTAGGAGTAAGAATAGGGTTATCAAGAAATCATGAACGACTTTTAAGGGATAGCTGACTTTTAGGTATCAAGATAAGGTTACTGAGTATAACTTACACAGGGTTCAACATCACAATTACTTGGTATATTAGCATGGTACGACTTTTGAATTACTTGCATAGAAATCTCTAAGCAAAGTTAAACTACTTACAATAGATACTTGAGGGTTCATGGCATTGGCATATAATACGAAAGATAGATTTGAAACCACTTGGATCATATATATCAAGGTGAATTAGAATACTCGCATCATATATAAAAGCTGGGCTAACACTATCTTGCAGTATAAATAAAAAGGTAGGTCGAAACACTTGCCTTGAGAAAGGCTTGACTTGGCCGGCAGGTGGGAGCAACTGGAGCTTCACTCGAATTTAATGGAAAGTTTACCCTCGTCTCGAGAGCCTACACAAAATAATAATATCCTCATTATAATATATACTCACTAACTCAACCTAATTATAAACCGAAATTACGCACATTGGCACTAAGGCCTATATGCACATAAACGCTTATAATTACCTTATAAGCATATTAGTTCATATAGACACTCATGTTCACATAGCACATTTAAGTACATAATAATATATCCATACACACTATATTGCATCACTAGGTTTGGATGATCTCACTCCACTTACTCAAGTCACTTAGTTATGCTAAACTAGCCAAAACTCTTAATATCGTCCTCATAACTCGAAGTGCCTTTTCTAAACCATCAAGTTCTTATGGACCCTGAATTAGGCCTTACACTCTACTGACCTCATACTATCTTACAACTATGGTTGTCAACCTAGGCCTCACTCATAAGTATCCTAAAACTAATGGTTAAGTGATTTTGCTCATTATAGTGATTTCAGGGTGACACCAATGGGTTTATGAGTACAATTGACACAATTACACTTCAATTTTACCTCTAAAACTTCTAGAATATACTCTTCTGACCATAAGGCAACTCTCAAACTTGGTGTGGCTCAAGGGCCTACTAGGCCTAAGCTTAAAGTCCAATGTTCCCCTATTTTTTGGACAGAAAAGTGTCATGTTTTGCACTAAATTATGACACATGATTCTAACTCACTTCCTATGAACTATGGATATAAAAAATCCTATGACAATCCCTCTAACTAGGGATAACCAAGGCCTAGTGAGGGCCTACCCATGACATGGTCATAACTCCTCATTTCTAAGTTGCAACAAAACTGTCCCCTGCTGGACAGATTCTAACTTTTGGTGTGTGCACCTCAATAAATGGTTGGGTTTCTCTAATTTGTGACTTCTAGACTTAATTCTACCCCAAGTCTTAACTCCCTGTGGCTTGGGCCTAACAATGTCTAAGAAATGCCCATTCAAAATCAACACAAAACTCACATGCAAATCTGGAAAAAAATTCAGGATTCTATTCTAGCCTTTCCACCTTAACTCCCACTTTAAAACCACGAATTAAATCTCAACCAAGGAAAATTTACTACTATAAGACTCTAAACTAAGGCCTAAACCAATAATAGAGATCATCCATGCCCTATAGTACCAACATGCAAAATAAAACTTAACATGCAACTCAAGATGATCATTAAATCAAGTTCGACTAAACAAGAGGGTTATTAGCTCATAAATTCGACTTAAAATACTTAACTACTTCAAAATATCATGCAAACTACCTTTTAACAACTAAGATCAAGCATAATATCAAGGAAACAATTCGTTTTAAGCACATATAAGGTTGAATTTAACACAAACTAAGCATGCATGTACATTTTCGAAAAGAAGAGCATATATAACATGATTATACTTGAAAATAATGCCCTATCTCTAACATGAGAAGTAGAATATGACTTTAAAACAAAAGATCAGTAGCATGCAAAGGTTTTAGAAGAGTTTTATTCATGGAAACACTTAGTTTATGCACATATAAAGTATATCTCATGGAGAACTCTATAATCCATATGAATTAAGAGTTTCTCTTTGGAGATAACATAAAATCAAGACATGCAAGCATTAAACTTCATCTCCTAAGCATGGAACTTCTTGTAAAGTGTATATTATATGAATGGGTAATGGAATTACAATAGAATGACAAGGATTTGATGAAGAAAAACTGAAGGGAATGGGGAAGGGGCTTCGGCCGAATGAAAAAAAAGAGAGGGGGAGGAGAGAAAATTTGAGAGTGAAAATGATGAGCTTGAGTGGAGTGTGGTTTTGGGTTAACTCCCCTCTTTATGGTTCATCATGCACTAATTCAATAGTGGAAATTGGAATGTACTAAAGTGCCTTTCTCCAATAACCAAGCAAAAGTGCATGCAAGGGTAGTTTAGTCTTTTGGTGGATAGAAAAAGGTTAGTGGGGTATGAATTGTCTCTTATGCCGTTTTAAATATAATTGGAGGGTATTTGCATGCATGGGCAACTAAGTAATTTGCAATTTAAAAATCAACTAATTTATATAAAACAATTTTTATAATTTTAAATGCACCTCCATAAATTACAAAATAAATATCATAAAATAGCTTATGATTTTAGAAATTTAATGATATAAAATTTGAAAGTTTGATGTTAAAAGATTTTTAAAATCGATTTTTCATATAAAATGAAGTACTTTTGATTATCATTTAAAAATACTAAATGATAAGATTTTCTTTTCAAATTTATTTTTTTTAAACTAATACATTAAACACTTAGTTTATAGGCACTCAGTCATATAGATCATCCATATTTATAATTCCACACAATATAAATTTTAATTATAAACACACAATTATATATAGATAGGGTATAGAAATACCGGTCGTAACATCCTCTCCCCCTTTAAGGATTCTGTCCTCAGAATCTAGTAGAATAAGCGAGGATACCGGCTACACATATCCGACTCTAGTTCCCACATCGACTCTTCAACCTTGGGATTTCTCCAAAGTACTCTTACCAACTTGACCAACTTATTTCTAAGACTCTTCTCTTGCCAGTCGAGTATTTTGATAGGTTGCTCCACAAATGACAGGTCTGCCTGAATCTCTATAGGTTCTTATTCTATCACATGGTTGGGATCAGGATTATACTTCTTAAGTAATGACACATGAAACACATTATGCACATGCTGATACCGAGGCGGCAAAGCTAATTCATAGGCCACCTTCCCTACTTGACTCAAAACTTTAAAAGGACCAATATATCTAGGTGCTAACTTCCCTTTCTTGCCAAATCGAGACAATCCTTTCCTCGGTGATACTTTTAGCAATACGGCTTCATCTACTTGAAATCTGATATCCTTACGTGCAGGGTCTGCATACTTTCTTTGCCTATCTTGAGCACCAAGTAATATCTTCTAAATCAATTTGATTGCCTCATGCATTTGTTGCACCAATTCCGGGCCTAAAATCTTTCTTTCTCCCACTTCATCCCAGCTGGTTGGTGATCTGCATTTCTTTCCATATAAAGCTTCGTATGGTGGCATGCCAATACTGGTGTGATAGTTGTTGTTATAGGAGAATTCTACCAATGGCAGGTGGTCGTCCCAACTTCCCGCAAAATCAATCACACAGCTACGCAACATGTCTTCAATTGTTTGAATTGTCCTCTCGCTTTGACCATCAGTCTGTGGATGATACGCCCTACTCATATTCAACTTGGTGCCAAGACTTTCTTGAAATTGCTTCCAGAATCTAGAGTTAAATCGTGGATCTCTGTCCGAAACTATTGATACTGGTACGCCATGTCGTAATATGATTTCACGCACATACAGATGGACCAATCTATCCAATAAAGACCTATCGTTAATCGGAAGAAAATGTGCCGACTTTGTAAGGCGATCAACTATAACCCATATAGCGTCATGTTCGGATTTCGTTCATGGTAATCCTACTATAAAGTGCATGGCAATGTTTTCCCACTTTCATTCTGGAATCTTTAAAGGCTGAATTAATCCACTTGGTCTTTGATGTTCTGCCTTCACTTTCTGATAAGTATAGCACCTCGGAACCCATTCTGCTACTTCTCGCTTCATATTTGGCCACCAAAAGTCCTGCTTCAAGTCCTGGTACATCTTGGTGCTTCCCGGATGGATTGCAAATCTAGAATTATGAGCTTTTTGCAATATCTCATTCTTCAATTCAGTCACATGAGGAATCCAAATTCTTGAGGAAAACCTTAATATACCTTGTTCATCCCTTTGAGTACAAATCGCTTCTCCGTTCAGTTGATTATTCTCCTGTTTCATCACTTCTTCCTGATATTTCTTTATCTTTTCCAACAATGATGGCTGAAAAGTCATAGTACGATAAATCTCCTCAGCTTTTCTGCAAACACACAGTTCTAATTCAAATCTCTTAATTTCTTCAGATAATTCCTTTGATATCGTTGCCATATTCAACCTCTCTTTCCTACTCAAAGCATCAGCTACCATATTTACCTTTCTCGGATGATAATTTATCGAGCAATCATAGTCCTTAATTAATTCCAACCATCTCCTTTGCCTCATATTGAGCTCCTTCTGAGTGAAAATATACTTCAAACTCTTGTGATCCGTATAGATCTAACACATTTCTCAGTAAAGGTAATGTCTGCAGATTTTAAGTGCAAATACTATAGCTGCAAATTCTAATCATGTGTAGGATACTTCAATTCATGTGGTTTTAACTGTCTTGACGCATACGCAATCACCTTGTATGTGTTGCATTAGCACGCAACCCAGGCCCTTATGTGAAGCATCACTGGAAATCACAAAGTCTCCTTGATCACCTGGTAATACTAGTACCGGAGCTGTAACCAACCTCTGTTTCAATTCTTGAAAACTATCTTCATATTCTGCATTCCATTCAAATTTCTAATTCTTCCTAGTCAACTTAGTCAATGGTGTGGCGATTTTTGAGAAATCTTTAAGAAACCTTCTATAATATCCCGCCAATCCTAGAAAACTTGGCACTTCCGTAGGTGTCTTTGGTCTCTCCAAACTCATAATTGCCTCAATCTTTGCCGGATCCACTTTGACTCCTTCACTTCCAATAACATGTCCCAAAAATTGAACTTCCTTTAACCAGAACTTTCACTTAGAAAACTCGGCATACAACTTCTCTTATCGGAGTATCTCCAATGCTAACCATAGATGCTGCATATGTTCTTCTTCTAACTTTGAATATATAAGAATATCATCAATGAATACCACTACAAACTTGTCCAAATACTTTTTAAATACCCGGTTCATCAAATTCATAAATGCTGCAGGAGCATTAGTCAACCCAAAAGGCATTACTAAGAATTCATAATGTCCGTATCTTGTCCTGAATGCTGTCTTCGGGATGTCGTCTTCTTTGATCTTCAATTGATGGTATCCTGATCTTAAATCAATCTTGGAAAAACACTTAGCTCCTTTCAGCTGATCAAATAAATCATCTATCCTTGGTAGCGGGTAACGGTTCTTAATCATCATCTTATTCAACTCTCGATAGTCTATACATAACCTCATGCTTCCATCCTTCTTCTTTACGAATAGAACAGGTGATACCCATGGTGACGTACTTGGCTGTATCACTCCTTTTCCAACAATTCATGTAGCTGGCTCGCCAACTCTTTCATTTCTGCTGGTGCCATTCTATAAGGTGCCTTCGAAACTCGTTCCGTTCCTGGAGCAAGGTTGATCTCAAACTCAATCTGTCGATCGGGCGGTAAACCTGGTAGTCATCTGGAAACACATCTGGAAATTCGTTGACTACGGGGATAATTTCCATGCAGAGGCTCACTTTTTTATAAATCCACTACATAGGCTAGGAATGATTCGCAACCTCTCCTAAGCAATTTCTTAGCCTGGACGATTGTAAGAAACAGTCGCTCTTGCCTCTGACCCTTAAATACCACTTTCTCTCCAATCTCTGTCTTTAAATATACTTTCTTAGATTTACAATCTATCTAGGGGTTATTCTTCCCTAACCAATCCATGCCTAAGATTATGTCAAACTCCCCTAACTTGAAAAGTATCAAGTCTGCTGAAAATTTATGCCCCGAAATATAAATCTCACATTTAGGACATAATTGACTCAGAGGAATCTTCTCTTGGTTCGCAATTACCACATCCATTATGTAATAACCCCAATTTTTGGGAAATTTTGAAACCCTTATGAATAGTGTTTTTGCTGAATGAGAAAACTTTTCATGCCACACTATGTAGGGGTTCTGATATGGATATTCTGAGATTTTATTAGTACTTTATATGGGATATAAGTGTATGTAAAGATCGTCAGAATCCAAATCCGAACACTTTGATTTTTCCCGGAAATCCAATAGATACGGAAAGAATTGAGTATAAGGTAACAGGATAAAAGGATTTAAATTAAAGGATTATAATAGAGGATCATAAAAAAGAATATAATGTATTGAGAAAGGTTAAGGGAACCTAAGTAATAAGATCCCGGGTATGATCCTTCAAACGATAAACGAGAACGAAAGTTAAGCGAACCGTATAACAGATCAGCGGTCATTAGGCAAACAATTAGGAAGTTAATCAAAGGGATTAGAGAGAGTGATGTCACCCAACCAATGAGAAGAGGACAAGGAGGGAAAGATGACATCACCACATGACATGGGCATGACATGGGAAGGAAGGAGATGTGGTGGCTTTTTAACCACACAAAATCAAGGGCAACTAGGTAATTTACTAAAACAAACATAAAATCAAACCAACCAAGCCAAGCAAATCATTTTTCATCAAAATCAAAAAAAAGAAACCAAGGCATTGTTCATCTTTTGCTCTCGGCTTTTTAACATTTTAAATGGCAAGAAATTCAAAACTCAAGATCCAAGCCTCCTAAATTGGTGAGTTAATTCCTTAATCATCCTTATGCATAGTTAGGGCTATATCATGAGTTTAAGCCATCAATTCCTTCTCAATCTTCTCCATTTAATCAATGAAGAAGACAATGAATAGTGTTTTCAAGTTTTTAACTTGACATTTTCTTGATTTCCTTGAAGATCCAAGCATTCCTAAGACTTCTCAAGGCTTCTTAAGGCTTCCTAGCTCGTCCCACCACTTCGAGGAAGGTATATCATCTCCAAACCCTAGATTCCTATGTATTATAAGATGATTTTGATTAGTAGGGTGATATTGTAGCTTAATGTTTGTGATTTAGAGTTTGGGATTGAAATGGTATTGAAATGGAATGGTAAATGTTGTTGT
Organism: Apium graveolens; assembly: GCF_009905375.1. Classification (NCBI taxonomy): domain Eukaryota; kingdom Viridiplantae; phylum Streptophyta; class Magnoliopsida; order Apiales; family Apiaceae; genus Apium; species Apium graveolens. The sequence continues at coordinate 46,666,147 of NC_133647.1, read as the reverse complement.
TTTGGTTAAAAGATTGTAGTATAGTTAAGTTCAAGCTTAGGCATAAGTATGAATATTAAAATTGAATTGGTTGGGGCTGATATGATGTGATAAGGATGGATGTTGGTTGTATGTTTGATTTGAGGTTGAATTGGGTTGGTTTTGAATGGTTTTAAATTGGGAAATCGCGTAAACATAGCCGTCGTAACGTCCGATTTTCTTTAGACTGTTTTGTGCATAACATTAGGACCCGAGAACCTCCTGCTAGATTATGACCATTGCCATGTTTAGATAGTTCGTGTTACGAGCTTCGTTTTGATATGTAGTTCGTTCGATTTCGATGCACGGTTTAGGAGAAACGACTGTTTCAAGTAACGGCGTTTCGTGAACGAAACATTTCCCCTCGCCTTACTTTGAAACATAGGTTAAAGACCAAAAAGGGTTAATTAATGTATGAAACAATTATGGTAAGAGTGTTAGGCAGTTGGTAAGACACTCGCGAAGGAATCGCTTTAAAACTCGTAATGGTTAATTTATTAAAAATGGTGGAGCCGAGGGTACTCGAGTGACTTAAGAGAATCAGTAAGCGCAAAACGAGCGTTAGAGTCTGAGTTGGTTAGAGTATAGATTTACAAGTGACTTTGGTTTAATTCCAACTTACTTGTTGTTTATAGGTTACCAGACTCGTCCCGAGCCATTCGTAACCCCCAGTCGCTCATGCAAGTTTTCTACCCGTTATAACTGTTGTTGTGATGTATTTGTGTATATGCATGATCTTGCGTTAAATGCATATTTGTTATAGCAAATTTTTGCGATATATTGTAGCATGTTATATGGTACATATGCATGCCTGTTTCGTATTCTTGCCATATATATCTGATTGGTTCAGTTGATAATACCTATGCTAGAGGATAGCGGTAACTTGCATATTCCCTTAGTATAGGGACCCAAAAGGTGAAAATATTTTCTAAAACCGGGAGTCGAGGATCCCGAGTAGATTTTAGTATATATGTATATATATACATATATATTTATATATATATATGGTTATAGTTTTCAAAACCATTAATCGAATAAGGTTTATTCGATAACTTTATTTTACTTAATGAATATTATTATGAATATTCATTCGAGGGCTTATGACTTCTTTATTTTATTTAATGAATATTATTATGAATATTCATTCGAGGGCTTATGATCTCTTTATATTATTTATTAAATATTATTTCGAATATTATTCGAGGGCTTATGACTCTTTTATATTATTATTGGATATTACTTGGATATTCATTTGAGGATGTATGACTCCTTTATTTTATGAATATTAATTATAATATTCATTCGAGGTATTATGACTCCGCTTATTACTGCAATATATTCTTTATTTTATTAAAGAATAAGGTGTCAATAATCAAACTTATTTTCGATTATTCAAATAAAGATAGTACCTTCGTATAAGTATATCTTTGGTTATTTAATACTCATTTCAAGTATAAGTCTTACAACTTCTACTTCAATTATTTGTATAAAGATTATTCTTTATGGGAATATTATTTAAATAATAATATTCAGATATTTTCTAAATACATTGGGACTGATTTATCTTATTAAATCAGCATTACTCCAAACACTCTTTAAAGTGTTTTCGAGTCTTCAAAATGATTTATAAAAGTTAGAGCGGATCCCAAAACTCATTTTTATATTTAAGATCTTCCTTTTAAAAAGGGGATTTAAATACTCGCTCAAAACCTGAGGGATCCGGCTCTATGGTGTATTTTATATTCGCAACAAGGTTGCAGTTTTGGTAAATTAATTGATTACTTACCCAACGTTCGGGAAGTAAGTCCATCTATTGAGTCGGCAGAAGCAACATGGGCTCAGTGGGCGTGCATGATAGTGTAAGTGGCTCAGTGGGAGTCCATCAAATGCATAAGTGGCTGAGTGGCAGTCCAGCATAAGGTCCTGTTGAGACCAGGGTGATGACCAGTGGGGAATTCGTCCATCTACTAGTAGAAAAGGTTACTTAATGGTATCCTTGCCTGATCAGCAAGATACCTGGTTTATGCCAAAATTCTTTTCCTTTCCAAATTTATTGGATATTGCAATTCTGTTCATACTTGACATGACAGAGGTTTTCAGGAAATGTATAAAGAAGATGTATATGTGGATATATATATACATATCAGAACTTAATGAAGTATATCATAACTTCATTTCCTTTAATAATATTTTAAAGATTTAATCTATTCAAATCTTGTCTTGTAGTCTCATCTATGTGATGAACTGTTGAAAGCTCATTATACTTTGAACACTGGTAGTTCAAGTAGCTTTTAAATGATATAAGTGTAGTGAAGTATTTGGTAACTTCATCCCTTGTTTTTACTTATATCTAGTAAGTAATTATCTTACACATGATAAAAGATTCTAGTAAGTATCCATTTAGATACTTATATTATTGTTATCACTATATATTATCTTGCGAGATGTAAGGCTCACTCTTGCTTTATTTCTTCATCACACAAGTTAGGAAAGATGGCCAGACTCCAGCAGACCCAGCGCAAGCGCGTGGGGAGCGTCCCGCGTCTTCCCGATGATGTTGTAGCTGCTATAGCTGCAGAGGTAGATCTATTGGTAGACCAGGCACTCTACTTTTGAGAATCAAATTATGTATAATTATAACTTGTGGCAGATAATGGAAATTAACTGTAAATTATCAAGTAATCATTTTGGGTTGTAATAACTTTTAAATTGTAGATTCAAAGACTTGTACTTATTTCAATTTCATCTCTGAGACTATAACGGGTTGTGGTGTGTGTTAGTGTGGGGTCACAGCATAAGGTTATTTATTATTAATTAAGTGAAGTGATATTGTGGAAAGAAAGACCGTGACGACCCGGATCCCCGACCCCGGATCTGGGGGTGTTATATATTACCTCATTCAGGGTCATTTTATCACATTTAAGTTTATCAACGAAAGTTTCTGATATAAAAGATCTAGTAGCTCCAGAATCAATCAATACCTTAGCTTCAACATTATTCATTAAAAGTTTACCTTCCATCACCTCACAATTCTGAACAGCGTCCTTCATCTTTAAATCAAATGTCCTTTCTGTCGCTTGCGGAGTTACGGTAGATGGTGCAGGTAATACCAATACCTCAGCTGGCATGCTTAAACTAGTACTTGCCACGTTCATCAAAGCCTTGACTGGTCTGGTTGACTTGCATTCCCTAGCTATATATCCAGTCTTTCCACACTTATAGCATGTAACTCCCGGCGTCGGTATCTTACACTCATTAGCCAAGTGTCCCTTCTGATTGCATCTATAACATGGCATGTTCAACTTACTACACACTCATGGATGTCCTTTTCCACAATGCTTGCACTCTGGTCTCTGAAATCTATTTTCTCCAACTTGTCCTTGGCTTGACTGGTTGTCCCCTTTAGAATCTTGTATCTTGTTCAAATTTCCCTTCTTCTGAAAATTTCCGCCTTTGTGGAATTCAATCCTTTTCACACTCCTGTCTTGTGAGCTTCCGGCTTCATACTTCTCTCCATAAAATGGAACCTTTCTCTTCTTGTTATCCTTTTCTTTCCTTGACTGTATCCCATTACTCTCAATTAGAGCAGCCTTCTATACTACTCCAGCATAAGTATCAAGCTCAAACATAGCCACTCTATCTCTGATCCAAGGCTCTAATCCTTGTTGGAATCTCTTTTCTTTCTCTTTTTCAGTGTTGGTATACTTCGTCACAACCTTGACAGCTCTGTAAACTTCTTCTCGTACTCCAATACAGACATACTTCCTTGCTTTAATTCAAGAAATTTAAGCTCCATCTGATTCTGCATGTACTTAGGGTAATACTTTTCCTGGAATAACATCTTAAACCTTTCCCAAGAAACCGGCTGATTTGTCTCCATAGCTTTCACTGAATCCCACCAATAGATGACTTCCCCTTTCAGAAAATAAGTAGCATATGGCGTCTTCTGATCTTCTCCTAACTGAACCAATTCAAAAGCTCTTTCCATTTCTCTAATCCATGTATTAGCTATTACCGGATCAGTGGTATCATGAAATGCAGGTGTATTCACATTCTGAAAAGCTTTGAAAGTAACAATTTGTCGAGGTGGTACTGGTGGATCAGGTGGTTGGTGTGGCTCATGGTTATCTTGGTTTTTGAATTTTTGTTGAAGAGTTATTTGTTGTTGAGCTATAGCGTTTGTTTGCTGTTGTAAGGTTTCCAAAAGTCGAAGAATATTAGGATCTGTGGTAGAAGTTGTTTTCGGGTTCTTCTTTTTAGGTGGCATGATCCTGAAATAAGAGTTTTATCAAAACATGTATGAACAATATAGAAAATTTCATGGTTATGGTGCCAAAAGTCATTTCATTCAATCGGGTTTCAAATTTAACAATAAGGGTGATGCATATAAAAGCATAAGAACAATTGAAAGTAAATAGAATGATAGTGCATAATTATCGAAATTAGGGTCAAGGTACATCAAGATTGGAATAGAGTCTGAATCTGGAGATAACATGCTTAATTAAAGGAAACAACACGAAATTCTACAAAGTCCAACAATACAACGATATGAAAAGTAGATAATGGAAAGAACTAAGGCTCCACTCCATCATAACGGGGTCCGGTAGTCTTCTCCTCATGAAGCATCTTCACAATACTCTGGAGCTCATCCGCAATCATCTGGATAGTATACTGGCTGGTACGGTCTTGGTACGATGGCATCTCATCAAGCTTAGTGTTAACGTACTGAACCAAGGTCTCAAGTCTCACAGTCATCTGCTCCTTAGGCTTTCCTTCATAGTTTCGGCTGTCCAGATACACGTTCTTCAATCGCTCTAACATACGATTGTACTTGCCCTGAAGCCTGTCGAACTCACGCCTCAACTCAACATACACGGAGAAAGCAATTGTGTTAGACGGTTCAGAAGATGATGAGGAATGCGCCATTTGCTGCCAAATAATGCATAGATATATATATATATATATAGATATATAGAAGAGAATTAGTAGTGAACGACTCGAATATCCTATACCTACACTCTCGTATAATATTCTATAAACCTATATACATATATAACATATTTGGGTTGTCCAGGGACTCTAAATCGTAGCTGTGATACCAAAACCTGTCACGCCCCAGATATTTACAAAAGACAATATATGAGTAATTATATTAGTTAACAAAAGGAAGTAAATACATCTGAATCCAAGATCTTTACAGTTTAGGGTTTGGAACAACCCAACACTATTAATTATTACAACCTGATTCCAATATCGAGTCCACACACACAAAATCACTAAATACCTGAGCTCGAACATACGAATCGGCATCACAAGTCTTACACGTTGTCTGCTTGAATCTAACCATATCTGCTAGCAGAAATATCAGGGTAACCAAGTAGTGAGCCAAATGCTCAACAAGCTCTATAATATACATAAACAAGAATAAAACATTAACAATGGAATTGAAAGATTCAATAATATAGTATCAAGAGATAAAATTTCAGGATGATGGCATCTTTTATTGTAATAAAACCATTCAAAACCATTTCCTTATCAAAAACCATTTTATAACGTTACAGATTACAGTCGGTGATCAGCCGCGAAGTAATCCCGAACCTCGCTGGGTTCTAGAACATCAATGGGATCCCTAGGCAACGTTTAAGCCTACAAATTAAGAGCGGAAAGGACTTGCGTCTCAGTCCAGATCCACTATCTAAAGAAAATATTTGTGCCCCTTTGGGACTGGAAATCTAAATTTTAACTTTTTATTTTAAAAATTGATGCCAAGTGACGGTTAATTTCTTAAACAGTGAGCATCTTTATCAAGGGTTCAAGATCAACTTTGAAGCACAGGGAATAGGTCCACTAAATTTTAAGGCCATGATCAACTAGACTATACTTTATCAAGGGAATTGTAAGGTTTCTATTCACAAGGAATTTGCCAATAAGATTTAGCAGGGTTATCGGATAGTATGAAGGAACTAAGTCAAACTAGGTTCAAGGTAATGGTTCCAGATAAGACATAGGTATTGAAATATAAAGAAGGTGAGCATCAGTTCAAAGTATAACAGGGTATCATGTTTTAGGAGTAAGAATAGGGTTATCAAGCAATCATGAACGACTTTTAAGGGATAGCTGACTTTTAGGTATCAAGATAAGGTTACTGAGTATAACTTGCATAGGGTTCCACATCATAATTACTTGGTATATTAGCATGGAATCACTTTTGAATTACTTGTATAGAAATCTCCAAGCAAAGTTAAACTACTTGCAATAGATACTTGAGGGTTCATGGCATTTGCATATAATACAAAAGATAGATTTGAAACCACTTCGATCATATATATCAAGGTGAATTAGAATACTCGCATCAATATATAAAAGCTGGGCTAACACTATCTTGCAGTATAAACAAAAAAGTAGGTCGAAACACTTGCCTTGAGAAAGGCTTGACTTGACTGGCAGTGGGAGCAAATGGAGCTTCACTCGACTTTAATGGAAAGTTTACCCTCATCTCGAGAGCCTACACAAAATAATAATATCATCATTATAATATATACTCACTAACTCAACCTAATTATAAACCAAAATTAAGCACCTTGGCACTTAGGCCTATATACACATAAACGCTTATAATTACCTTATAAGCATAGTAGTTCACATAGCCACTCATGTTCACATAGCACATTTAATTACATAATAATAAATCCATACACACTATATTGCATCACTAGGCTTGGATGATCTCACTCCACTTACTCAAGTCACTTATTATGCTAAACTAGCCAAAACTCTTAATATCGTCCTCATAACTCGAACTGCCTTTTCTAAACCATCAAGTTCTTATGGACCCTGACTTAGGCCTTACACTCTACTGACCTCATACTATCTTACAACTATGGTGGTCAACCTAGGCCTCACTCATAAGTGCCCTAAAACTAATGGTTAAGTGATTTTGCTCATTATAGTGATTTCAGGGTGACAACAATGGGTTTATGAGTATAATTGACACACTTAGACTTCACTTTTACCTCTCAAACTTCTACACTATACTCTTCTGACCATAAGGCAACTCTCAAACTTGGTGTGGCTCAAGGGCCTAGCTTGGGCCTACCTGGGCCTAAGCTTAAAGTCCAATGTTCCTCTGTTTTCAGGACAGAAAAGTGTCATGTTTTACACTAATTTATGACACATGATTCTAACTCAATGGCTTTAAAAACTCCTCTGACACTCCCTCTAACTAGGGCTAACCAAGTCCTAGTGAGGGCCTACCAATGACATGGTCAAAACTCCTCATTTCTAAGTTGCAACAAAACTGTCCCCTGCTGGACAGACTCTAACTTTTGGTGTGTGCACCTCACTAAATGGTTGGGTTTCTCTAATTTGTGACTTCTAGACTCAATTATACCTCAAGTCTTAACTTCCCGTGTCTTGGGCCTAACAATGCCTTAGAAATTCCCATTCAAAATCAACACAAAACTCACATGCAAATCTGGAAAAAATTTCAGGATTCTATCCTAGCCTTTCCACCTTAACTCCCACTTTAAAACCACGAATTAAATCTCCACCAAGGAAAATTTACTACTATAAGAATCTAAACTAAGGCCTCAACCAATAATGGAGATCATCCATGCCCTATAGTACCAACATACAAAATAAAACTTAACATGCAACTCAAGATGATCACTAAATCAAGTTCGACTAAACAAGAGGGTTATTAGCCCATAAATTTGACTTAAAATACTTAACTACTTCAAAAGATCATGCACACTACCTTTTAACAACTAAGATCAAGCATAATATTAAGGAAACCGTTTGTTTTAAGCAGATATAAGGTTGAATTTAACACAAACTAATCATGCATGTACATTTTCGAAATATAACATGATTATACTTGAAAATAATGCCCTATCTCTAACATGCAAAGTAGAATATGACTTTACAACTAAATATCAGTAGCATGCAAAGGTTTTAAAAGAGTTTTATTCATGGAAACAATTAGTTATGCACATAAAAAGTATATCTCATGGAGAACTCTTTAATCCACTTGAATTAAGAGTTTCTCTTTGGAGATCACATAAATTCAAGACATGCAAGCATTAAACTTGATCTCCTAAGCATGGAACTTCTTGTAAAGTATATATTATATGAATGGGTAATGGAATTTGTTACGACCGGCATTTTCGTGTAATATTATTTGTGGTTTTGGTATAATATTAAAGTCGAAAGTAAATATGTTCAATGATTGCGCATTTGTGTTAGTGAGAATTTATGCATTATAAAATTTTTTAAGTGTAGTACATGATTTTTCAAAGAAAAAGTTTATTTATTTCCTTCATTCTTGATTTATAAGGAATATTCTAAGCCTTGGAGAAATTTTCTATTAAAAGATATTTTGTTTACAAATTTTGAAAGTGATTTTATAAAATTTCTAAAAATCCAAATTATTTTATGGTATAAATTTTATAATTTTTGAACTTTTATTTTATAATATAAAAATAAATCTTTGAAAATAAGTTGCTTATTAATTATCAAATTACATGGTTGCCCTTGCATGCAAATCCTTTTCTATTCAACTTAAAGGGCTAAAAAGACAATTCCAACCCCACTAACTCTCATCTTACTAGCCAAATTACTTCTTTGTCCTTGCATGCAAAATGACCTAACCTTGCTAGAGGGCTACTTTTGTCAATTAATTACCAATTCCACTCAGATTTGTTCAAATCAAAACCATAAAAACAAGCACAAGTTGTCATGATCATTTCACACTCCACCCTCCCTTCTCCCTCTCCTCTCGGCCCTCCCCCTCTCCTCTCGGGTTTTAGCCGAAAACCTACCCCCTCCCCTTTTCTTCATTCCTCATTCAAGCTCCCACCTTCCATACAAGTAAATATTACTTCTCATATCATGATCATATATAATTCAAAGAGTTTTGAGTAAAAAGTTTAAGTTTTAAGTTTGCATGTCAAGGTTTTAGTTGGAACTCAAAGTACAATCTTGATTCTTATGGATTTAAGGTTGTTTTTGAGAGGACTACAAGGAATGGTGAAATGCCAAGTCTTGAGAAAGAGACTCTTGATATTGAATGGCCATTTCCCTTCCATTTCATTCGGCCATGACCTTAAGGGAGCCGAATGAATGGTCCTTGAGATCATTCGTGTTGCCTTGATTCATTTCTATGTGTTTTTGGTAGTGATAACATAAATTTTGTATCAAAAACTTGATAAAACACTTTGCATGCTAAGTGATCATCTAGATATAGCTATTGTTGGGCTTGCATGTCGATTTCATGATATAATATATTTAGAAAATATGTTGTTTTGGTTTGTAAAACTCGAAGTCATGCATGCATGTAGATTTCTCTTGGAATGTTGGAAGATTTTGATCATTTGGAAAGATTTTGTTAGTAAGCTTTAATTTCAGTAGGGATAAGGTGTTAATGTTGATTAGTGCTCCCTGATGCATGGTAATAATTCGTGTATATATTTTATAAGAATATATACCTTGTTATTTTCAAAAACTTGATGACTTGTAAATTGTATAATGTGATTTCCTTTATTTTGCCATGTTGCACCCTAGGTAAGGATGATCTCCACCAAGATTATTCTGAGTGTAAGGGAGTTATTTCAGTAGATCACCATAGTTAAGTCATGGTTTGGGTATTTGAGTTGTTGGTGGTTGAGTTTGTCAAGTAAAAACCTTGGAGAAAGTTCCAAAAGGAGAGTCTTAGTTTCTGCAGAAAATCAGTTTAGTACCCTGAGGTTTAGAGTGAGTTTTGACCATGTCATTGATGTACACTTTGAGGCCCAAGCCACCAGAAGCTATTATTAAGAGTATATAAAATATTTTAGGTGTTGGTTGGAGGTTTATAAGTCGTTTGGTTAGGTGCACAAGTGAAATCATAAAATCTGTCCAGCAGGGGACCGTTTTGTTGCAACTTAGAAATAAGAAGTTTTGATCATGTCATGGGTAGGCCCTCATTAGGCCCTGTTGGGCCTTAGTTAGAGGGAGTGTCAGAGAAGTTTTTCCAGCCATAGTTCATAAAATAGGAGTTAGAACCATGTGTCACAAGTTAGTTCAAGTCAGGGCGTTTTCTGCCCAGAAAAAGAGGGGAATCATGGACATTAAGCTTAGGCCCAAGGAGGCCCAAGCTAGGCCCTTCAGCCACATCAAGTTTGGGAGATGCCTTATGGTCAGAAGAGTCTAGTTTTAGAGTTTTGGAGGAAAACCTGTAGTTTAAGGGTGTCTAATGCACTCAAGAAACCATAGATGTCATTCTGAAATTACTCCAGTGAGCACTTTCACTTATCGCATAGTTTTAGAACACTTAGGAGTGAGATCTAGGTTGACCACCATGGTTGTAAGATAGTATAAAGTCATTCGAACAAAAGGCCCAAGCGAGGGTCAATAGTTTTTGGATATTTTAGTAAAGGCACATCGGGTTAGGAAGCCAAAATTTGGAGACTTTGTCTAAGTATAGTGACCAAGTGACTTAAGTTGGGGATCGAGATCATCCAAGCCTAGTGTTGCATTATGGTGTATGTGGTATTATTTGGTATTAAAATATGATATGTGAATATATGTGGCTATGTGTACAATTATATTTATAAGGTGAATATAAATTAAGTGCATATAGGCCTAAGTGCCATTCATGTTTAATTTCGGGTTGTAAATAGGTTAAGTTGGTGAGAATATATTATAATGACGATAATTATTTATGTAGGATCTCGAGACGAGGGTAAACTTGCCATAAAGGTCGAGTGAAGCTTCCAGTTGCTCCTACCAGCCAGACCAGACTAGCCTTTCTCAAGGCAAGTGATTCAACCTGTCTTTCGTATTCACTGCAAATGTGTAACAATTAGTTCATATATATATTGATGCTATTATCCTGAGTCATTTTGATATACTTGAACCAAGCGTATCTTAAGTTATCTTTGAATTATATAGAAATGCCATGAACCCTCAAGTACGTATTGCAAGTAGTTCAAAAGTCTTATCATGATAGTATATTAAAGTAATTTGAATGCCATGATAAAATAAAGAGTTGTTATAACACTTGATTGATCCTCTTGATTATCATGCTAATGATTCTTAGAGTATTGATATCTCACCCTGATGCTTGAATCCCTATAGAACTTTACCTTGATACCTAAAAGCCAGATATTTATCAAAGTTGTCCATAATTGATTGATACCTCTCTTTATTACCCTAAAGTTTAACAATCCTGATATACCCTGAGCTAAAGATCATTTCTTCATACCTTAACACCCTTATTATTCATGAAGCTTATCTTCTTGATGTTCTAGCACTTGTACCTTGTCGAAAAACCATTGCTTTAAGCCTAGCTTGGCATTACCCCTTTATAATATCCAATAGCCTCGCTAAATTTTCTTGCCCAAGTTTTGTATATGGAATCCTTTCAGTTACCCTAATAGAGTAAAGTCTAGTGGATCATGGCCCTGAGATTTAGTACCATATTTCCAGTGTTTCGAGTTGATCTATAATCCCTTGATAAAAATATTTACTGTTAAAAGAGATTTTGTCATAAATCGGCATCAGTTTTTGAAATGAATAAAATGTAGATTTTCAGTCCCAAAGGGGGATAAATGTTTTTTTGAATAGTGGATCTGGACTGAGACGCGAGTCCTTTCCACACTTATAATGTAGGCTTAAAAGTTGCCTAGGGATCCCATTAATGTTTTAGAACCCAGCGAGGTTCGGGATTACTTCGCGGCTGATCACCGGCTGTAATCCGTAGCATCATAAAATGATTTTGATTAAGATATGATTTTGAAAATGTTTTGATACAAGAAAATGATGTCATCACCCAAAGTTTTATCTCTAGTTATTATTGGTTATGTCTTCACATTGTCATTCTTTAATATATATCTCGACTTATGTTTCGCATCGTATCGTTTAGCGCTTGTTGAGCATTTGGCTCACTCCTTACTTTACCCTGATATTACAGCTAGCAGCTATGGTTAGATTCAAGCAGACAACACGTAAGACCTCTGATGCTGATGCGTATGTTCGAGCTCAGGTAGAATAAGGGATGGTTTTGTGTGAGGACTCAAAATTAAAATCAGTTGTAATAGATGGTAGTGTTGGGCTGTTCCAACCCTAAACTGTAAGATCTTGGATTTGGTTATGTTTACTTTCTTCTAAATATTGTAATAATTATATTTAATTTTGTTCGTTAAGTTGGGGGTGTGACAGGTTTTGGTATCAGAGCTATGGTTTAGAGTCCCTGGACAGCCCAAATAGGTTATAGGTTATAAGTATAGGTTATAGATAATATGCGAGAGAGTAGGTTGAGTAAATTTATTATTATTAATATTAATACTCCTCTTATTGGTTTGTCAGCAAAGGGCGCATTCCTCGACACCCTCTAGGTCGGACGACACTATTGCTTTCTCCGTGTATGCTGAGTTGAGGCGCGAGTTTGACATGCTTCAGGGCAAGTACGACCGACTGAAGAACGTGTACCCTGACAGCTGAAACTATGAAGGGAAACCGAAGGAGCAGATGACTGCGAGACTTTAGACTTTGGTTCAGTATGTCAACACTAAGCTTGAGGAGATGCCAGCGCACCGGGACCGCACCAGCCAGTATGTTATCCAGATGGTGGCAGATGTGCTCCAGAGCATTGTGAAGATGCTTCGAGAAGAAAAGACTACCAAGCCCCGTTCAGATGGAGTGGAGCCTTAGTTCTTTCCATTTACCTTTTCATGTTGTTATACTATCAGACTTCGTAGAATTCCCAATTGTTTCCTTTAAATAAGCCTGTTGTTCCTAGAATCAGACTTTATCCTAATCCTGATGTATTATGACCTTAAATTTCAGAAATTATGCACTATCGTTCCATTTTCTCTCAACTGTTATTTTACGCTTTTATATGCATCGCCATATCTTTTTAATTTAAAATTTTACCTCATATGAAAATAAGAATGTCATGCGATACCCTCGAATTATTTCATTATTCATATCTGTTTTGACATAACTCTTATTTCAGGATCATGCCTCCCAAAAAGAAGAACCCAACAACCATATCTACCACAGATCCAAATATTCTTCGACTATTGGAAACTTTGCAACATCAAACCAATGCTATAGCTCAATAACAACTAACTCTTCAACAACGAATTGAAAACCAAGATAACCGTGAACCACACCAACCACCCGAGCCACCAGTACCACCCTGACAAATTGTCACTTTCAAGGCTTTTCAGAATGTGAATCCACCTGCATTTCATGATACCACTGATCTGGTAATAGCTAACACATGGATTAAGGAAATGGAAAGAGCTTTTGAGTTAGTACAGTTAGGAGACGATCAGAAGACGCCTTATGCTACTCACTTCTTGAAGGGCGAAGTCATCTATTGGTGGGAATCAGTAAAAGCTATGGAAGCAACTCAGCAGGTTTCTTGGGAGAGATTTAAGAAGTTATTTCTGGAAAAGTATTACCCTAAGTACATGCAGAATCAGATGGAGCTTAAATTTCTGGAGTTGAAGCAAGGGAACATGACGGTACTGGAGTATGAGAAGAAGTTCACTGAGTTGTCAAGGTTTGTGACCAAGTATACCAGCACCGAGGAAGAAAAAGCAAAGAAATTTAAGCAAGGATTGGAGCCATGGATCAGAGATAGAGTGGCTATGTTTGAGCTTGAAACCTATATGGGAGTAGTACAAAAAGCTGCTCTGATTAAGAATAATGGGATGCAGTCAAGGAAGGAAAGAGAGAACAAGAAAAGAAAGGTTCCGTTTTATGGAGAGAAGTATGAAGCCGGAAATTCACAAGATCGGAGTGTTAAGAGGATTGGGTTTCATAAGGGTGGAAATGTTCAAAAGAAAGGGAATTTGGGCAAAAGACAAGAATCGAAAGGGAACAACCAGGCAAGCCAAGGGCAAGCGGGAGAAAACAGGTTCCAGAGACCGGAATGCAAGCACTGTGGAAGAAGGCACCCCAGAGTATGTAATAAGCTGAGCATGACATGCTATAGGTACAACCAGAAGGGACATTTGGCAAATGAGTGCAAGATGCCGAAGCCAGGAGTTACATGTTACAAATGTGGAAAGACTGGACACATAGCTAGGGAGTGCAAGGCGACCGGACTAGTCAAAGCTTTAATGAATGTGGCAAGTACCAGTGCAAGCGTGCCAGCTGAGGTATTAGCATTACCTCCACCACCTACAACAACCCCGCTAGCAACAGCAAGGACATTTGATCTGAAGATGAAGGATGCTGTTCAGAATTCTGAGGTGATAGCAGGTACACTTTTACTAAATAATGTCAAAGCTAAAGTATTGATTGATTCGGGAGCAACAAGATCTTTCATATCAGAAACTTTTGTTGATAAACTTTAATGTGATAAAATGGTTATGAGCGAGGTAGTAAATGTGGTAATTACAAACCAAGAGAAGATTCCTGTGAATCAATTCTGTCCGAAGTGTGAGATTGATATTTCAGGGTATAAGTTTTCAGCCGACTTGATACTCTTCAAGTTGGAAGAGTTTGATATAATTTTAGGAATGGATTGGTTAGGGAAGAATAACGCCCAGATTAATTGTAAGACCAAGAAAGTGTATTTAAAGACGAAGAGTGGAGAGAAGGTAGTATTTAAGGGGCAGAGGCAAGAACAACTATTTCTTACAATCGTTCAGGCTAAGAAGCTACTTAGAAAAGGTTGTGAGTCGTTCCTAGCTTATGTAGTGGATTCAGAAAAGGGCAGTCCCAGCATAGAAGATATCCCCGTAGTTAACGAGTTCCCCGATGTGTTTCCAGACGAACTACCAGGCTTACCACCAGATCGACAAATCGAGTTCGAGATCAACCTTGCTCCAGGCACGGAACCAGTTTCAAAGGCCCCATATAGGATGATACCTACAGAAATGAAAGAGTTGGTGAGCCAGCTATAATAATTATTGCATAAAGGAGTGATACGACCAAGTACATCGCCATGGGGAGCACCTGTTCTGTTTGTAAAGATGAAAGATGGAAGTATGCGGCTATGTATAGATTATCGGGAGTTGAATAAGGTAACGATTAAGAACCGCTACCCGCTACCAAGAATAGATGACCTTTTTGACCAGCTGAAGGGAGCAAAGTGCTTTTCAAAGATTGACTTGAGATCGGGATACCATCAATTAAAGATCAAGGAAGAAGACATTCTCAAGATAGCATTCAGGACCAAATATGGGCATTATGAATTCCTAGTAATGCCGTTTGGATTGACCAACGCCCCGGCCGCATTTATGGATCTGATGAATCGGGTATTTAAGAAGTATTTGGACAAGTTTGTAGTGGTATTCATTGATGACATCCTTATTTATTCTAAGTCAGAAGAAGAACATAAGCAAAACCTCTGGATAGCATTGGAGATACTTCGTTAAGAGAAGTTGTATGCCAAGTTTACCAAATGTGAGTTTTGGTTAAAGAAAGTTCAATTTTTGGGGCATGTCATTGGAAATGAAGGAGTTAAAGTGGATCCGACAAAGATTGAGGCGGTTATGAGTTGGGAGAGGCCAAAGACACCTACGGAAGTGCGAAGTTTTCTAGGATTGGTAGGGTACTATAGAAGGTTTGTCAAGGATTTTTCAAAAATCACTACGCCATTGACCAAATTAACCAGGAAGAATCAGAAGTTCGAATGGAGTGCAGAATGTGAGGATAGCTTTCAAGAATTGAAACAGAGATTGGTAACCGCTCTCGTGTTAGTACTACCAGATGACCAAGGGAACTTTATGATATTCAGCGACGCTTCTCATAAAGGATTGGGTTGTGTGTTAATGCAACACAGTAAGGTGATCGCGTATGCGTCAAGACAGTTAAAACCGCATGAGTTGAAATACCCGACGCATGACTTGGAACTAGCCGCCATAGTGTTCGCACTTAAGATTTGGAGACATTACCTTTACAGAGAAAAGTGTGAAATCTACACAGATCATAAGAGTTTAAAGTACATTTTTACTCAGAAGGAGCTCAATATGAGGCAGAGGAGATGGCTGGAATTGATCAAGGACTACAATTGCTCGATAAATTACCATCCTGGAAAAGCGAATGTTATGGCCGATGCTCTAAGCAGGAAGGAGAGATTGAATATGATGGCAACACCAAAGGAACTGACTGAAGAGATCAAGAGATTTGGACTGGAACTCTGTGATTGTGGAAAAGTTGAAGAAGTTTGTCGTGCGATGACTTTTCAGCCAACACTAGTGGAAAGGATAAGGAAATGTCAGGAAGAAGTGATGGAGAAAGAGAAGAATCAGCTAACTGGAGAGGAGATTAGCACTCAAAAGGATGAGCAAGGTATACAAAGGTTTTCCTCAAGAATTTGGGTTCCTCATGTACCTGAATTGAAGAATGAAATCCCACAAAAAGCCCACAATTCGAAATTTTCAATCCACCCGGGAAGCACCAAGATGTATCGGGACTTAAAACGGAACTTTTGGTGGCCAAATATAAGCGAGACGTGGCAGAATGGGTTGCGAAGTGTTATACTTGTCAGAAAGTGAAGGCAGAACATCAACGACCAAGCGGATTAATTCAGCCCCTAAAGATTCCAGAATGGAAATGGGAAAATATTGCTATGGACTTTATAGTGGGCCTACCACGAACGAAATCCGGACATGACGCTATATGGGTGATAATTGATCGTCTTACGAAGTCAGCACATTTTCTTCCAATTATTGAGAAGTCGTCATTGGACAAATTGG
This sequence comes from Apium graveolens, assembly GCF_009905375.1. Taxonomy (NCBI): domain Eukaryota; kingdom Viridiplantae; phylum Streptophyta; class Magnoliopsida; order Apiales; family Apiaceae; genus Apium; species Apium graveolens. The sequence continues at coordinate 46,649,432 of NC_133647.1, read as the reverse complement.
TTCATCTGTACATGTGTGAAATCGTACTAAGGCATGGAGTACCCGTATCGATAGTTTCAGACAGAGATCCCCGATTTAACTCGAGATTCTGGAAGCAATTTCAAGAAAGTCTTGGCACGAAGTTGAATATGAGCACGGCGTACCATCCGCAGACTGATGGTCAGAGCAAAAGGATAATTCAAACGATCGAAGACATGTTGCGCAGTTGTGCAATCAATTTTGCAGGAAGTTGGGATGACCACTTGCCATTGATTGAATTCTCTTACAACAATAGCTATCATTCCAGTATTGGCATGCCACCATATGAAGCTTTGTACGGGCAAAAATGTAGATCACTGAAAAGTTGGGATGAAGTAGGAGAAAGAAGGATTCTCGGCTCAGAATTGGTACAACAGTTGCATGATACAGTCAAGTTAATTCAGAGAAGGCTACTTGCTGCTCAAGATAGACAGAGGAAGTATGCGGATCCAGCGCGTAAGGATGTTTGATTCCAAGTTGGCGAAGCTGTTTTGTTGAAGGTGTCGCCTAGAAAAGGGTTGTCTAGATTTGGCAAGAAAGGGAATTTAGCACCTAGATATATAGGTCCTTTTAAAATTTTAAGTCAAGTAGGGAAGGTAGCCTACGAGTTAGCCTTACCACCTCAGTATCAGCATATGCATAATGTGTTCCATGTGTCGTTGCTTAAGAAATGCAATCCTGACGCCAGCCATATGATAGACTATGAACCTGTAGAAATTCAGGCAGACTTGTCATTCGTGGAGCAACCTGTCAAAATACTCGACTGGCAAGAGAAGAATCTTAGAAATAAGTCAGTAAAGTTAGTAAAAGTACTTTGGAGGAACCCTAAGGTCGAAGAATCGACTTGGGAGTTAGAGTCTCATATACGTTCTTGGTATCCTCATCTGTTCTCTTAGATTCTGGGGACAGAATCCCTTAAGGGGGAGAGGATGTTACGACCGGCATTTTCGTGTAATATTATTTATGGTTTGGTATAATATTAAAGTTGAAAGTAAATATGTTCAATGATTGCGCGTTTGTGTTAGTGAGAATTTCTGCATTATAAAATTTTTTAAGTGTAGTACATGATTTTTCAAAGTAAAAGTGTATTTATTTCCTTTATTCTTGATTTATAAGGAATATTCTAAGCCTTGGAGAAATTTTCTTTTAAAAGATATTTTGTTCACAAATTTTGAAAGTGATTTTATAAAATTTCTAAAAATCCAAATTATTTTATGGTATAAATTTTATAATTTTTGAACTTTTATTTTATTATATAAAAATAAATCTTTGAAAATAAGTTGCTTATTAATTATCAAATTACATGGTTGTCCTTGCATGCAAATCCTTTTCTATTCAACTTAAAGGGCTAAAAAGACAATTCTAACCCCACTAACTCTCATCTTACTAGCCAAATTACTTCTTTGTCCTGGCATGCAAAATGACCTAACCTTGCTAGAGGGCTACTTTTGTCAATTACCAATTCCACTCATATTTGTTCAAATCAAAACCATAAAAACAAGCACAAGTTGTCATGATCATTTCACACTCCACCCTCACCTCACTCTCTCCTCTCTCCCTTCTCCCTCTCCTCTCGGCCCTCCCCCTCTCCTCTCGGGTTTTAGCCGAAAACCTACCCCCTCCCCTTTTCTTCATTCTTCATTCAAGCTCCCACCTTCCATACAAGTAAATATTACTTCTCATATCATGATCATATATAATTCAAAGAGTTTTGAGTAAAAAGTTTAAGTTTTAAGTTTGAATGTCAAGGTTTTAGTTGGAACTCAAAGTACAATCTTGATTCTTATGGACTTAAGGTTGTTTTTGAGAGGACTACAAGGAATGGTGAAATGCCAAGTCTTGAGAAAGAGACTCTTGATGTTGAATGTCCATTTCCCTTCCATTTCATTCGGCCATGACCTTAAGGGAGCCGAATGAATGGTCCTTGAGATCATTCTTGTTGCCTTGATTCATTTCTATGTGTTTTTGGTAGTGATAACATAAATTTTATATTAAAAACTTGATAAAACCCTTTGCATGCTAAGTGATCATCTAGATATAGCTATTTCTGGGCTTGCATGTCGATTTCATGATAGAATATATTTAGAATATATTTAGAAAATATGTTTTTTTGGTTTGTAAAACTCGAAGTCATGCATGCATGTAGATTTCTCTTGGAATGTTGGAAGATTTTGATCATTTGGAAAGATTTTGTTAGTAAGCTTTAATTTCAGTAGGGATAAGGTGTTAATCCTGATTAGTGCTCCTTAATGCATCGTAATAATTCGTGTATATATTTTATAAGAATATATAACTTGTTATTTTCAAAAACTTGATGACTTGTAAATTGTGTAATGTGATTTCCTTTATTTTGCCATGTTGCACCCTAGGTAAGGATGATCTCCACCAAGATTATTCTGAGTGTAAGGGAGTTATTTCAGTAGATCACCATATTTAAGTCATGGTTTCGGTATTTGAGTTGTTGGTGGTTGAATTTGTCTAGTAAAAACCTTGGAGTAAGGAGAGTCTTAGTTTCTGCAGAAAATCAGTTTAGTACCCTGAGGTTTAGAGTGAGTTTTGACCATGTCATTGATGTGCACTTTGAGGCCCAACCCACCAGAAGCTAGTATTAGGAGTATATAAAAGGTGTTAGGTTTTGGTTCGAGGTTTATAAGTCGTTTGGTTAGGTGCACAAGTGAAATCACAAAATCTGTCCAGCAGGGGACCGTTTTGTTGCAACTTAGAAATAGGAAGTTTTGACCATGTCATGGGTAGGCCATAGTTCATAAAATAGGAGTTAGAGAAGTTTTTCCAGCCAAATTTTTTCCAGAGGGAGTGTCAGAGAAGTTTTTCCAGCCATAGTTCATAAAATAGGAGTTAGAACCATGTGTCACAAGTTAGTTCAAGTCAGGGTGTTTTCTGCCCAGAAAAACAGGGGAATCATGGACTTTAAGCTTAGGCTCAAGGAGGCCCAAGCTAGGCCCTTGAGCCACATCAAGTTTGGGAGATGCCTTATGGTCAGAAGAGTCTAGTGTAAGAGTTTTGGAGGAAAACTTGTAGTTTAAGGGTGTCTAATGCACTCAAGAAACAATAGATGTCATTCTGAAATTTACTCCCGTGAGCACTTTCAATTATCGCATAGTTTTAGAACACTTAGGAGTGAGATCTAGGTTGACCACCATGGTTTTAAGATAGTATAAAGTCAGTAGAACAAAAGGCCCAAGTGAGTGTCAATAGGTTTTGGATAGTTTAGTAAAGGCACATCGGGTTAGGAAGCCAAAATTTGGAGACTTTGTCTAAGTATAGTGACCAAGTGACTTAAGTTGGGGATCGAGATCATCCAAGCCTAGTGTTGCATTATGGTGTATGTGGTATTATTTGGTATTAAAATATGATATGTGGATATATGTGGCTATGTGTACAATTATATTTATAAGGTGAATATAAATTAAGTGCATATAGGCCTAAGTGCCATTCGTGTTTAATTTCGGGTTGTAAATAGGTTAAGTTGGTGAGAATATATTATAATGAGGATTATTATTTTTGTAAGATCTCGAGACGAGGGTAAACTTTCCATAAAGGTCGAGTGAAGCTTGCAGTTGCTCCTACCAGCCAGACCAGACTAGCCTTTCTCAAGGCAAGTGATTCAACCTGTCTTTCGTATTCACTGCAAATGTGTAACAATTAGTTCATATATATATTGATGCGATTATCCTGATTCATTTTGATATACTTGAACCAAGCGTATCTTAAGTTATCTTTGAATTATATAGAAATGCCATGAACCCTCAAGTACGTATTGCAAGTAGTTCAAAAGTCTTATCATGATAGTATATTAAAGTAATTTGAATGCCATGATAAAATAAAGAGTTATTATAACACTTGATTGATCCTCTTGATTATCATGCTAATGATTCATAGAGTATTGATATCTCACCCTGATGCTTGAATTCCTATAGAACTTTACCTTGATACCTAAAACCCAGATATTCATCAAAGTTGTCCATAATTGATTGATACCTCTCTTTATTACCCTAAAGTTTAACAATCCTGATATATCCTGAGCTAAAGATCATTTCTTCATACCTTAACACCCTTATTATTCATTAAGCTTATCTTCTTGATGTTCTAGCACTTGTACCTTGTCGAAAAACCATTGCTTTAAGCCTAGCTTGGCATTACCCCTTTATAATATCCAATAGCCTCGCTAAATTTTCAAGTTTTGTATATGGAATCCTTTCAGTTACCCTAATAGAGTAAAGTCTAGTGGATCATGGCCCTGAGATTTAGTACCATATTTCCAGTGTTTCGAGTTGATCTATAATCCCTTGATAAAAATGTTTACTGTTAAAAGAAATTTTGTCATAAATCGGCATCAGTTTTTGAAATGAATAAAATGTGGATTTTCAGTCCCAAAGGGGGATAAATGTTTTCTTTGAATAGTGGATCTGGACTGAGACGCGAGTCCTTTCCACACTTATAATATAGGCTTAAAAGTTGCCTAGGGATCCCATTAATGTTTTAGAACCCAGCGAGGTTCGGGATTACTTCACGGCTGATCACCGGCTGTAATCCGTAGCGTCATAAAATGATTTTGATTAAGATATGATTTTGAAAATGTTTTGATACAAGCAAATGATGCCATCACCCACAGTTTTATCTCTTGTTATTATTGGTTATGTCTTCACATTGTCATTCTTTAATATATATCTCGATTTATGTTTCGCATCGTATTGTTTAGCGCTTGTTGAGCATTTGGCTCACTCCTTGCTTTACCCTGATATTACAGCTAGCAACTATGGTTAGATTCAAACAGACAGCACGTAAGACCTGTGACGCTGATGCGTATGTTCGAGCTCAAGTAGAATAAGGGATAGTTTTGTGTGAGGACTCGAAATTAAAATCAGTTGTAATAGATGGTAGTGTTGAGCTGTTCCAAACCCTAAACTGTAAGATTTGGATTTGGTTATGTTTACTTTCTTCTAAATATTATAATAATTATATTTAATTTTGTTGGTTAAGTTGGGGGTGTGACAGAATTACACTACAATGGCAATGATTTGATGAAGAAAAATTGAAGGGAATGGGGGAAGGGGCTTCGGCCGAATGAAGAAAAGAGAGGGGGAGGAGAGTAAATTTGAGAGTGAAAATGATCAGCTTGAGTGGAGTGTGGTTTCAGGTTAACTCCCCTCTTTATGGTTCATCATGCACTAATTCAATAGTGGAATTTGGAATGTACTAAAGTGCCCTTCTCCAATAACTAAGCAAAAGTGCATGCAAGGGTAGTTTAGTCTTTTGGTGGATAGAAGAAGGTTAGTGGGGTATGAATTATCTCTTATGCCCTTTTAAATTGAATTGGAGGGTATTTGCATGCATGGGCAACTAAGTAATTTGCAATTTAAAAATCAACTAATTTTTATAAATATAAATGCACCTCCATAAATCACAAAATAAATATCATAAAATAGCTTATGATCTTAGAAATTTAATGATATAAAATTTGAAAGTTTATTGTTAAAAGATTTTTCAAATCGATTTTTCAAATAAAATGAAGTACTTTTGATTATTATTTAAAAATACTAAATGATAAGATTTTCTTTTCAAATTTTTTTATATAAACTAATACATTAAACACTTAGTTTATAGGCACTCAGTCATAAAGATCATCCACATTTATAATTCCACACAATTTAAATTTTAATTATAAACACACAATTATATATAGATAGGGTTTGGAAATACCAGTCGTAACATCCTCTAAAATTTCGTGAGTTATTTTTCCTAAGTTAGTCCAAAGCTTAATAACCTCTCTTTCTTTAGCTAACTCCTTTTCAAGATAAGCATGCTTTTATAACAATTTTTATTCAACATAAACAACATTATTCCTCTCTTTTTGGATTTCTAGCATGGAAAACAACTCAATTTATAGGTAAACATTCCTTTTCTTTAACTCGGAGTTCTCACTCTTGATTCTATTATTCCCTAAGGTTTGATCCCTATAACTAACATGCAGAGACTTAAGAAACAATCTTAATTCATGGATATCATCAGTATCAAAAGCAAGGGTGTTCTGAGGTACCTTTAGTTCAGTATTGTCAGCCTCAATATCAGCATTCTCCATGAGAGCATAGTTGACCCCATCATCTGAATCTGATGAATCATCCCAGTTTTTCTTCTTTGAGATCAAGGCTTGTTTCTTCTCAGCTTTTGGTTTTCTGCAGTCAGCTACAAAGTGTCCAATTCCATCACAGCTGTAGCATCTATCCTTTGACTTGTCAGATTTTCCAAACTTTGATTCCTTTCTATCAGTATTTCTTCTATCATTCCTCTTATCAGAGTTTGAGGAACTGGAACCTTTTCTGAAAAACCTTTTCCCTTTCTTAAATTTCTTGTAGACCATCTTCTTGAAGCTTTTAATCAATAGAGCAACCATTTATTTCATGTCTTCATTGTTGTCATGATCATTGTCAGTATCTGATTCATTATCAGTATTTGACTCATCATCATAGTTTAATGATTGTTGAGTGGCATTTATGACACTTTATAACGCTCCATTAAGCTTTGAATTGGTGTTATTGTACTCAAGTTGTTGGTGTTTTAATGTGTTTTCTAGTGTTTTTGCATTTCAGGCATTAATCCAGAATTCAGGTGAATTAACATTGATTTGATGCTTGTATGGTGTTAGGATGGTGTCCAAGGAATAAAGCTCATGAAGACCAACTCATTGTAGCAAGAAAAGAAGAAAATGGAATTTTCTCCAGAAGGCCAGCGGGCCCGCGCTGTCATAGCACGCGAGCGCGCCCAAAGTACAGAGACACAGCGCGCACGCGTCAGCGCGCGGCCGCGCCGGGTCAGGATTTTAGAATCCTGATTCTTGTGGGCTTTTGATTAGAGGACTTTTACTACGCATGGGCTGCTATATATACTTAAATAAAGGTCGTTTTTCAAGAGGAGACGTACCAGAGCACAAGGATAAGGCGTAAGAAGACCGTTTTAGCACAATTCAATGAAGGCGAAGAAGATCTAGTTTATAATTATGATTCTTTGTTTAAGTTGTAACTATTGGATGCTAGTTTTATTATTCATGAACCTATACTCTTGTTTCATACTTGTTTTATTATTTATTCAGTATAAATACTACGTTTATTATACCATGCTTTCATCGGAACTCACGTTGATGATGAGTCCGATTATGTGCTAATCGTTATTGTGGGGTTCTAGCGGATTTATTTATGGATTTCTTTCGTTAATTTGTTTCGATGCCTTAGTGTGTGGTGATTGTATGATAACCTAGTTTTTGTTGTGCTTATTCGTCTTATGAGCGTCGCGAACTTATAAGATAGCGTGTTAATCTTTAATGAAGCGACAATGAATTTAAGGATTTAGAACTTGCCAAGCAAGCATAGGTTCATGTGTAATTTTTATGCATGATTCATAGGTAATTTTAACCATCTTATTTGCCCTATGTTATCACGATAGATTACTTGTGCATTAAACCGTTATGTTGTCAAATTCTATAGACATATAGGGTCTCAATATAATTGGTGTCTATTTAGCTTCTATCTCTTTTTTGGATGTCGGGTAGTATGGTATTCGTACAACGAAAGTTGGCGTTTAGATATTTCGTGATATCTGATTAGTGTCATCACCATTACATACTAAGGTTAAGAATGAAGAGGATATTGAATGAAGTATTTAATGAAGTTAAAATCCCATGTTTGTATCATATATTATTCAAATATCTTTAATCTCTTAGTTAATATTCTCTAGTATAATTCTCAACAGTTAATCGTAGTATAATCAAAACCCAAACTGTTATTCATCTTAGCATTGAATAATAGCCATATCATTGTTGCATAAGTGCATAAATCACAAATTTAATCTAACCAGTCTCTATGGGAACGAACTAGAAATAATTCTACATTACTTGCGATCGCGTATACTTCCATGAATTATTAGCGCGTGTTTAGCGACTAACAAGTTTTTGGCGCCGCTACCAGGGACTCGGTGTTAACTTTTAGTTTATGTGTTTATCATCAGTGATCATTAAAGTTCATTGACTCGGACATTGTTACTTACCTACTCTTTTTCTTGTCGTGTTTCAGGTACTCTAGCGAGCATGTATGCATACGCGTTCGCAAGTGTAATAACCCCAAAATTTTGAAATTTTTTGTAACCCTTATGAATAGTGTTTTTGCTGATATTGCTGAATAAGAAAACTTTTCATGCCACACTATGTAGGGGTTATTTTATTGTTATTCTGAGATCGTATTAGTACTCTATATGTTAAATAAGTGTATGTAAAGATCGCCAGAATCCAAATCCGAACACTTTGATTTTTCCCGAAAATCCACCAGATACCGAAAGAATTGAGTATAAGGTAATAGGATAAAAATGATTTAAATTCAAGGATTTTAAGAGAGGATCATAAAAGGAATATAATGTATTGAGAAAGGTTAAGGGAACCCAAGTAATAAGATCCCGGGTATGATCCCTCAAACGATAAACGAGAACGAAAGTTAAGCGAACCGTATAACAGATCAAAGGTCATTAGGCAAGCAATTAAGAGTTAATCAAGGAGGTTAGGGATGATGATGTCATCAAACCAACAAGAAGAGGACAAGTGTGGGAGAGTGACATCACATGATGACCTAAGCATGACATAAGGGAAGGAGGTGTGGTTGATTAATAACCACACAATTTTTCATGGTTAAAAAGGTAATTAATCAAAACAAAACAAATCCACCAAGTCAACCAACAATTCATTTTCACCAAAAACACAAAGCTATTTCACCTTCTTCATCAAAAGCTTTCGGCTTCTTTTCTTTTTCAAAGAAAGGAAATTCAAAATCCTAGTTCCAAGCTTTGTTAATTAGCAAGGTAATTATCTAAGACTCCTTATGCATAGATATAGTGCTCCTATAAGTTTGAGCTTCTAATTCATTCACAATCTCTTCCTAAAAATCATGGAAGAAGATGGCGAATAGTGTTTTTCAAGAACTAAAATTTTTGTTCTTGAGTTTTTGTTTAGATTAAGCTTGGATAAGGACTTTTAAGGGTGATTACAAGCTAATTACTTGATTCTCCACTCTCCAAGGAAGGTATAACCCCTCCAAACCCTAACTTTACTTGAGTATTAGGTTTAGTTTTGTTGTTATAGTTCATGAGAGGCTTGATTGTTGTGTATGTAGAGGTTAGTTGGCTTTGTGATGTTTTGGAGTTGTAATTCTTGGAGTATTGATTAATGAACTTAAGTATAGTTTAAATTCATGTTTGAGAATAGTATAAATTAATAATTTTGAGTTGTTGGGGCTGTTATGGTGAAGTATGGATGGAGTTTGGTTGGGATGTTGATTGTGAGTTGATTGTGGGTTGGTTTGGAGTAGAATAAAATTGGTAATCGCGTAAACATAGCCGTCGTAATGTCCGATTTACTTTAGACTGTTTTTGCTCTTAACATTAGGACCTGAGAACTCCCCATTAGATTTTGACCATTGCCATGATTAGATAGTTCATGTTACGAGCTTTGTTTTGATATGTGGTTCGTTTGAATCTGATGTACGGTTTAGGTGAAACGACCGTTTTAAGTAACGGCGTTTCGCGAACGAACCATTACCCCTCGCCTTACTTTGAAACATAGGTTAAAGACCTTAAATGACTAATTGGAGTATAAATCATTAATGTAAAGTGTATTAGGCAGTTGGTAAGGCACTCGCGAAAGAATCGCCTTAAGACCCTTAATGGTTAATTTATTAAAAATGGTGGAGCCGAGGGTACTCGAGCGACTTAAGGGAATCGTTGAGCGCAAAGTGAGTGTTAAAGTCTAATTGGTTAAAGTATAGATTCATAAGCGACTTTGGTTTAATTCCAACTTAAATGTTGTTTATAGGTTACCAGACTCGTCCCAAGCCATTTGTCACCCCTAGTTGCTCAGGCAAGTTTTCTACCCGTTATACTGTTGTTGTGATGTATATATGTATATGCATTATCTTGTGATAAGTGCATGATTGTTATTAGCAAATCTTGCGATATATTGGAGCATGCTGATATGGTATATATGCATGTCTGTTTTGTAATCTTGATATCTAATTGTTGATTCAATTGCTTATAAGTTGCATAATACATATGCTCGAGATAAGCAGTAGTTGCGTCTACCCGTAGTATAGGGGACCCAAAGGTGAACATATTTTCTAAACCGTGAGATGATGTTTCTGAGTATATTATATATATATATTTATATATATAAATATTTTTCAAAACTATTATTCGAATAAGGTTTATTCGATAACTTTATTTCACTTAATGAATATTATTTTGAATATTCATTCGAGGACTTATGACTCCGCTTATTTTATTTAATGAATATTGTTTTGAATATTCATTCGAGGACTTATGATTCCGCTTATTTTATTATATAATAGTCTTTATTTTATTAAAGAATAATGTTTCAATAATCAAACTTATTTTCGATTATTCAAATAAAGATCGTACTTTCGTATAAGTATATCTTTGGTTATTTATTATTCATTTCAAGTATGAGTTTTAAAACTTCTACTTCAATTATTTTTATAAAGATTATTCTTTATGGGAATATTATTTAAATAATAATATTCAGATATTTTCTAATATATTGGGACTGATTTATTTTATTAAATCAGCATTACTCCAAACATTCTTAAAAATGTTTTCGAGTCTTCAAAATGATTTTTAAAGGTTAGGGCGGATCCCAAAACTCATTTTTTTATATTTAAGATCTTCCTTTCGAAGGGGATTTAAATACTCGCTCAAAACCTGAGGGATCCGGCTCTGTGGTGTATTTTATATTCGCAACAAGGTTGTTGTTTTGATAAAAGAGTTTTTGATTACTTACCCAACACTCGGGAAGTAAAATTCTTGGAACAAGTTAATCCATTAACAGGCACCGCTTGGGAAATATCGGTGAGTTTTCCTTTCCAACTAGATACGACTTCTTGGTGGAGCCGTATCAACAAGTTTCTACTTGGGGAAAGGGGGACGAGCTTTATGTTTAAGAGTCATGGATTTCATCTGAACTAGGAGTGGCGTAAGTGGTCGAGTGGCGCCGGACCAGCCTTATTATATTGGCCCAAATGGCCTGGAAGTTCCGCTAAGACGGTCCATTCCTTAGGAGTCCAGGGTTCGGTTGACAAGTAAATCCGACTGTTCTCCTCTACATGTAGAAAATGGTGGGGTTGCACTACTGCGACTGATCATTGTGAGTGGTCTTCCTGGCGCGGCAAACTCCCGTAATGAGTTCATCATCCAATTGGATATTTCTGCAACACTACCCAGAGCACTTCGATAGAAAGGCTACTATTGGGCGATTGTTGAGTGTTGGCAGGGTCGAGTTTTCAAAATGATGTTTTCATCAAATGAAGTATCTCGTAACTTCATTTCATTTTGAGGATATTTCAAAGATTGAATCTATTCAAATCTTGTCTGGTAGTCTCATCTATGTGATGAACTGTTGAAAGCTCATTATACTTTGAACAGTGGTAGTTCAAGTAGCTTTATAAATGATATAAGTATAGTGAAGTATTTGGTAACTTCATCCCTTGTTTTTGCTTATATCCAGTAAGTAATTATCTTACACTTGATAAATGATTTTAGTAAGTTATCCATTTAGATACTTGCATTATCGTTTACACTATATATTATCTTGCGAATTGTAATGCTCACTCTTGCTTTATTTCTTCATCACACAACAACAGTTAGGAAAGATGGTCAGACTCAAGCAGACCCAGCGCAAGAGCGTGGAAAGCACCCCGCGCCTTCCCGTTGAGATCATAGTTGCTATAGCTGCAGAGGTAGATCTATCTATAGATCAGACCTTCTACTTTTGGGAATCAATTATGTATAATTATAACTTGTGGCAGATAATTGCAATTAATTGTAAACTTATCAAGTAATCATTTTGGATTGTAATAACTTTTAAATTGTGGATTCAAAGACTTGTACTTATTTCAATTTCATCTCTGAGACTATAACGGGTTGCGGTGTGTGTTAGTGTGGGGTCACAACATGAGGTTATTTATTATTAATTCAGTTAAGTGATATTGTGGAAAGAAAGACCGTGACGACCCGGATCCCCGACCCCGGATCTGGGGGTGTTACAAAAATGGTATCAGAGCTAAGCGTTATAAACCTCAGAGATGATGCGACGATATAATAATAAACTCACAAAGATAATAAGAACTCTTGCCAAGTTCATGGTCGGACTACGTAAAGTAGCGCTGACAGTTAAAACCCTTACGGGAACCCTTATAAGTATCATGATAGTAACTTAGCTCATTTAATGTGTAGGGACATGAGATAGAGGACCCTGAGATGTTCGAGCGTGAGCATGATGAGGCACTGCTAGATGCCGAGGATCAGGAGGAGCCTGAGATGGAGGAGGATGAGGAGGACCCCTCAGAGGAGTCAGAGACAGAGGTTCTTGCTATTTCAGATGAGGAGGACCCGGATGAGGTCCCAGTAGTTGAGGAGCATGTCAGAGCTATAGTGGAGTATACTGGTACCCCTTTACCCTCACTCCCGGTGGTCAGAGCTCCTACCCCTCCACCACTATCTTGGATCCCCTATGATGACAGCTCAGAGATCCGTACTCCCGAGCCTAGGCAGACCGAGGAGGCACCCCCAGCGGCTCCGGATTCACCACCTCTCGACCCTGCCCATAGGCAGTCTTTGTTAGCCCACGGCTATGATCAGGATGTACTGAGGACCCGAGTGGCTGTTGCTGAGGCGCGGCTGGATGAGATAAGGAGGGAGTTGGATGCGGAGAGGGCGGGTAGGCATGCCCGAGCTTATGAGACTTGGGCTACTATACCCCGATCCTTGAGGAGGGAGCTGACGGGGATAGAGCTCACGTCCCGAGCGAGACTCAGATCGCTCCAGGGGACATGCATGGTAGGATCTCCAGGCGGCAGGCTGACTATATCTTCCATCGTGCGATGGAAAGGGTATGAGAGCTGACCCACTCCGGTGTGTGATTTAGGACTAACGATGGGATAGTCTAGTTGTCTAGTTAGTCGAGGCCTTAGTAAGAGCCAATTTTCCGGGATAGTTGACTTGTATATAGCATCCCTTTTTCTGACTAGACATATAGACTCTTGTGTATCACTTTTGGGGCAGATCGCTGTAGCACTGTTGTACTTTTGACTAGATCAAACTATGTATTTCTCGCATTATGTATATATTTGTTTCCTTTCAGTTCAGTTACTTAGTGACGAGATCATTGTTTTTATCATTATTATTACTGCACTTCTTATTAGAACTGTCATAATATAATAGAATTGCGAGATACATTCTCCCCATTATAGAACTGTGCAAGGCACAATGTTGTGTATGATTGTGACCTAACATTGAATTTCCCAAATATTTATCAGTATCATGCCATCAAGAAAGATTGGAACTAGGGCGAACCCTGGATCTGAGGACCAGGGAAGCCATAACCAGGACGATAGGAACCAGGAACACAGTGAAGAGGAAGATGAGGATTATGTTGAACAGGATGACTCCCTGTATGAAGAGGACGAGGAAACATATGATGTTGAGGGATTTGAGATAGAGGCTGAAGAAGGAGAAACTGAGGTTGAGCAACCAGTACCAAACCCAGGCATGGATCCCAAGGGCCAGTTCATGCAACTACTAAGGCATAACTTGGAACGTCAACCCAACCCACCCCCTCAAGGAAATAACAATGTTGTGGCAAACTCTTTCAGGGCTTTCAAGTCCCTTAAGCCCCCTGAGTTCCATGAATCAGCCGACCCAGTTGAGGCAAGGGCATGATTAAAGGAAATGGAGAAATCCTTTGAGATTCTGAGTACCGATGAGGCACAAAAAACAATATTTGCTACCTACCTTCTGAAAGGAGAGGCCAACTACTGGTGGGAGGCCAAGAAAAACATGGAGACAGATGTTATCATAACATGGGAGAGGTTCAGTCAGTTGTTTTTGGGAAAGTATTTCCCGAAGTTTATGGAGAACCAGATGGAGCTCAAGTTCTTGGAGCTAAAGCAGAATAACTTATCCGTAGCAGAGTACGAAGCAAAATTTACTGAGTTATCAAGGTTCGTGCCGGAGTTTGTGAGCACCGAGGAAAAGAAAGCTAGGAGGTTTCAGCAGGGACTGAAACCGTGGATTCAGAATAGGGTGGCAATCCTTGAGCTTACTGATTATGCCACTCTGGTGCAAAAGGCAACAATTGTAGAAGCCGGAAGTGAACAGATGCAGAAGGAAAAAGAGAAGAAGGGAATAAAGAGGAAAAGTATGAGCATGGGTGGAGGTTCTGCAGGAAGGAGCTTCCCAACTAGATTTAATCGAGGAGCAGTGTCCCTACCGGGAAGGAACACTGGGTTTAAGCGGCCAATGAGCGTGAATGTGAGCCAGAGCGGCCAGAAGTCAAGAATGTCCTATTCCAACCAGTCTCGACCCCCATTTCCAGCCTGTAACACTTGTGGAAGGATGCATACTGGGGAGTGTAAAGGAAAGCCAGTAACCTGCTTTAAGTGCGGTCGAGAGGGTCACTATTCAACTAAGTGCCCTTCATCAACCCCTGCTGTCATTCCAACCACCACTTGTCATCAGTGTGGACGCCCGGGTCATTGGAAGAGGGAATGCCCAATGAACAAACCAGCAGCTTCAGGAGCCAGCAGGGCTGCCTCCAATAAGCCACCTACTGCGAGGACTTTCAACATGACAGTCTAGGATGCTATGAAAGACTCAGATGTGATATCAGGTACCCTTTCTCTAAATTCAGTCAGTGCAAACGTTTTATTTGATTCGGGAGCAACTAAATCTTTTATATCAAAGGACTTTACGCGTAAATTAAGATTTAAGACTGAACCCTTAATAGAACCCTTACAAGTAGAAATAGCCAATCATGAAGTTATTCCTGTTAACCAGATTCACCCCGCCTGTGAGTTAGGCATAGGGGAACAATCTTTTAGTGTTAATATGATTCCTTTTAAATTAGGGGAGTTTGATGTAATTTTGGGAATGGACTGGCTATCTAGCAATGATGCTCAGATAGACTGTAAGGGGAAGAAAGTTAAGTTGAATATCCCAGGAAAGAAAGAAGTCATATTTAGAGGAAAGAGGCAGACGCATAAATTTTTGACTATGGCCCAGGCCAAAAGGATGCTACGAAAAGGAAATGAGGCTTACCTAGCCTATGTGGTGGACACGCAGAAGGAGGTGCCCAACTTACAAGATATTCCGGTAGTCAACGAATTTGAAGATGTATTCCCACAAGACCTTCCGGGATTACCACCCGATAGAGTGATTGAATTTGCTATTGAGTTGGCCCCAGGGACGGCGCCAGTTTCAAAAGCACCTTACTGGTTAGCCCCATTAGAAATGAAGGAATTAGCTACCCAATTGCAGGAACTCTTGGATAAGGGTATGATAAGACCCAGTGTGTCTCCGTGGGGAGCACTGGTGTTATTTGTTAAGAAGAAAGATGGGAGCATGAGGCTGTGCATCGACTATCGAGAGTTGAACAAGCTAACCATAAAGAACAGGTACCCGTTACCTAGAATAGACGATCTGTTCGACCAGCTAAAGGATGCTGTTTATTTTTCCAAGATTGACCTGAGAACTCGATATCACCAACTAAAGATTAAACCCGAAGATATTCCCAAGACAGCGTTCCGTACCAGGTATGGGCACTATGATTCTTGGTAATGTCCTTTGGATTAACCAATGCCCCAGCGGCTTTTATGGATTTAATGAACAGAGTATTTAAGAAGTACTTGGACAAGTGTGTGATAGTTTTTATCGATGATATTTTAATCTACTCAAGGACTGAGGCAGAACATGCAGAGCATTTGAGGATAGCTCTAGGAATACTCAGAGAGGAACAGTTATATGCCAAATTCTCGAAGTGTGAATTCTGGCGGAATGAAGTACAGTTTTTAGGACATGTGGTCAATAAAGAAGGAGTATTGGTCGACCCCTCCAAGATAGAGGCAGTCTCAAATTGGGAAAGGCCAACCACACCCACAGAGGTATGGAGTTTCATAGGATTGGCCGGCTACTATCGTAGATTTGTACAGGACTTTGCGAAGATCGCAGCCCCTTTGACGCGACTTACTCGTAAGACAGAGAAGTTTGAATGGACGGAGAAATGCGAGAACAGTTTTCAGGAATTAAAGAAAAGGTTGGTAACGGCCCCGGTGTTGGCATTGCCAGACGGAAATGGAGATTTTGTGATATATAGTGACGCGTCGCACAAAGGATTAGGGTGTGTGCTTATGCAGCACGGTAAAGTGATTGCGTATGCGTCGAGACAACTGAAGGAAAACGAGATTAGATATCCTACTCATGACCTTGAGCTCGCGGCAATAGTTTTTGCCTTAAAAATTTGGAGGCACTACTTGTATGGAGAGAAGTGCGAGATTTTCACAGACCATAAGAGCCTCAAGTACATATTTACGCAGAAAGAGCTCAACATGCGCCAGAGGAGATGGTTAGAGCTAATCAAGGACTATGATTGTGAGATTCTCTATCATCCGGGGAAAGCCAATGTGGTGGCTGATGCCCTTAGTAGAAAGGAAAGACTCAGAATGATAACGACTTCAGAAGAATTGATAAAGGATTTCGAGAAAATGGAAATAGAAGTAAAGGTAACCGGAACCAGAACTGAAAAGCTGTTTGAGATCTCGATGCAGCCAGAGTTATTGGAAAAGATTAGATTGTGCCAAGAGAAAGTAATGAATGAAGGCAGAGAATCAATGACTGGAGAAGAGATCCATATTGAGAGAGATAATAAACGGATAATGAGGTACTCCTACCGGATTTGGGTTCCGAACATTCAAGAGCTTAAAGACGAGATTTTGGATGAAAGCCATAGTTCAAGATATTCCATTCACCCGGGAAGCACCAAGATGTATAGGGATTTGAAGGAGTATTACTGGTGGCCCAACATGAAGAGGGACGTAGCAGAATGGGAAAGCAAATGTTTGACTTGCCAAAGAGTAAAGGCAGAGCACCAGAGACCCAGTGGACTTTTACGACCCCTGGAGATTCCCGAATGGAAATGGGAACAGATAACCATGGATTTTGTTATCGGTTTACCAAGGACGAAAGCCAACCATGATGCCATATGGGTGATTATAGACTGACTGACAAAGTCAGCTCATTTCATTCCTATCAATGAGAGATACACAGTCGATGTACTGGTGGATATTTACCTTAAGGAAATAGTGACGCGACATGGAGTCCCAGCGTCCATTGTCTCAGACCGAGACCCCAGGTTCAACTCCAGATTTTGGAGGAGCTTTCAATAATATGCGGGGACCAAGTTAAATATGAGTACCGCTTACCATCCCCAGACGGATGGGCAGAGTGAAAGGACCATCCAGACACTAGAGGATATGTTAAGAGTCTGTGCAATAGACTTTAAAGGAAGTTGGGATGATCACTTGCCGTTGATCGAGTTTTCTTATAACAATAGCTTTCATGCTAGCATCGGAATGCCGCCTTATGAGGCCCTGTACGGAAGAAGGTGTCGATCTTCCTTATACTGGGATGAAGTAGGAGAGCGGAAGATGCTCGGACCCGAAGTGGTCCAAAGGACCAAAGACATAGTGGATCTCATCAGAGGACGGCTGGTAGCAGCCCAAGACAGACAGAAGAAATATGCAGACCTAGCCCGAAAGGACAAGGAGTATGGAGTAGGGGACTTAGTACTACTAAAAGTATCCCCTTGGAAAGGGTTAATGAGGTTCGGAAAGAAAGGAAAACTAAGCCCAAGATACATTGGACCTTTTGAGATACTAAGACAGATTGGGAAGTTGGCTTACGAGCTAGCCTTACCCCCGAACCTACAACAAGTTCATAATGTGTTCCATGTGTCAATGCTAAGGAAGTATCATCGGGATGCCAGACACATAGTGGAGTACGAGCATGTGGATATGCAACCAGATCTGACTTACGTGGAGAAACCAGTAAAGATTATGGATAAAAAGGAGCAGGTGCTTCGGAACAAAGTGATCAAGCTAGTCAGAGTGCTATGGCAGAATCACAATGTGGAAGAATCAACTTGGGAGATAGAGAGCGCAATGCTAGAAAAGTACCCCCATTTGTTTTCTATTTGATTCCGGGACGGAATCCTTTTAAGGAGGGGAGACTGTAATAACCCCAAAATTTTGAACTTTTTTGTAACCCTTATGAATAGTGTTTTTGCTGATATTGCTGAATAAGAAAACTTTTCATGCCACACTATGTAGGGGTTCTTTTATTGTTATTCTGAGATCGTATTAGTACTCTATATGTTAAATAAGTGTATGTAAAGATCGTCAGAATCCAAATCCGAACACTTTGATTTTTCCCGAAAATCCACCAGATACCGAAAGAATTGAGTATAAGGTAACAGGATAAAAAGGATTTAAATTCAAGGATTTTAAGAGAGGATCATAAAAGGAATATAATGTATTGAGAAAGGTTAAGGGAACCCAAGTAATAAGATCCCGGGTATGATCCCTCAAACGATAAACGAGAACGAAAGTTAAGTGAACGTATAATAGATCAGCGGTCATTAGGCAAGCGATTAAGAGTTAATCAAGGAGGTTAGGGATGATGATGTCATCAAACCAACAAGAAGAGGACAAGTGTGAGAGAGTGACATCATATGATGACCTAAGCATGACATAAGGGAAGGAGGTGTGGTTGATTAATAACCACACAATTTTTCATGGTTAAAAAGGTAATTAATTAAAACAAAACAAATCCACCAAGTCAACCAACAATTCATTTTCACCAAAAACACAAAACTATTTCACCTTCTTCATCAAAAGCTCTCGGCTTCTTTTCTTTTTCAAAGAAAGAAAATTCAAAATCCTAGTTCCAAGCTTTGTTAATTAGCAAGGTAATTATCTAAGACTCCTTATGCATAGATATAGCTATCCTATAAGTTTGAGCTTCTAATTCATTCACAATCTCTTCCTAAAAATCATGGAAGAAGATGGTGAATAGTATCTTTCAAGAACTAAAATTTTTGTTCTTGAGTTTTTGTTTAGATTAAGCTTGGATAAGGACTTTTAAGGGTGATTCCAAGCTAATTACTTGATTCTCCACTCTCCAAGGAAGGTATAACCCCTCCAAACCCTAACTTTACTTGAGTATTAGGTTTAGTTTTGTTGTTATAGTTCATGAGAGGCTTGATTGTTGTGTATGTAGAGGTTAGTTGGCTTTGTGATGTTTTGGAGTTGTAATTCTTGGACTATTGATTAATGAACTTTAGTATAGTTTAAATTCATGTTTGAGAATAGTATAAATTGATAATTTTGAGTTGTTGGGGCTGTTATGGTGAAGTATGGATGGATTTTGGTTGGGATGTTGATTGTGAGTTGATTGTGGGTTGGTTTGGAGTAGAATAAAATTGGTAATCGCGTAAACATAGCCATCATAATGTCCGATTTACTTTAGACTGTTTTTGCTCTTAACATTAGGACCCGAGAACTCCCTGTTAGATTTTGACCATTGCCATGATTAGATAGTTCATGTTACGAGCTTCGTTTTGATATGTGGTTCGTTTGAATCTGATGTACGGTTTAGGAGAAACGGCCGTTTTAAGTAATGGCGTTTCGCGAACGAACCATTACCCCTTGCCTTACTTTGAAATATAGGTTAAAGGCCTTAAAGGACTAATTGGAGTATGAATTATTTATGTAAAGTGTATTAGGCAGTTGGTAAGGCACTTGCGAAAAAATCGCCTTAAGACCCTTAATGGTTAATTTATTAAAAATGGTGGAGCCGAGGGTACTCGAGCGACTTAAGGGAATCGTTGAGCGCAAAGCGAGTGTTAGAGTTTAATTGGTTAAATTATAGATTCATAAGCGACTTTGGTTTAATTCCAACTTATATGTTGTTTATAGGTTACCAGACTCGTCCCAAGCCATTTGTCACCCCCAGTTGCTCAGGCAAGTTTTCTACCCGTTATATTGTTGTTGTGATGTATATATGTATATGCATTATCTTGTGATAAGTGCATGATTGTTATTAGCAAATCTTGCGATATATTGGAGCATGCTGATATGGTATATAAGCATGTATGTTTCGTAATCTTGATATCTAATTATTAATTCAATTGCTTATAAGTTGCATTATACCTATGCTAGAGATAAGCAGTAGTTGCGTATACCCTTAGTATAAGGGACCCAAAGGTGAACATTTTCTAAACCGGGAGACGATTTTCCCGAGTATATTATATATATATATTTATATATATATATATATATAGTTTTCAAAACTATTATTCGAATAAGGTTTATTCGATAACTTTATTTCACTTAATGAATATTATTTTGAATATTCATTCGAGGACTTATGACTCCGCTTATTTTATTTAGTGAATATTGTTTTGAATATTCATTCGAGGACTTATGACTCCGCTTATTTTATTAAAGAATAATCTTTATTTTATTAAAGAATAATGTTTCGATAATCAAACTTATTTTTGATTATTCAAATAAAGATCTTACTTTCTTATAAGTATATCTTTGGTTATTTATTATTCATTTCAAGTATGAGTTTTAAAACTTCTACTTCAATTATTTTTATAAAGATTATTCTTTATGGGAATATCATTTAAATAATAATATTCAGATATTTTCTAATATATTGGGACTGATTTATTTTATTAAATCAGCATTACTCCAAACATTCTTAAAAATGTTTTCGAGTCTTCAAAATGATTTTTAAAGGTTAGGGCGGATCCAAAAACTCATTTTTTTTTATATTTAAGATCTTCCTTACGAAGGGGATTTAAATACTCACTCAAAACCTGAGGGATCCGGCTCTGTGGTGTATTTTATATTCGCAACAAGGTTGCTGTTTTGATAAAAGAGTTTTTGATTACTTACCCAACCCTCGGGAAGTAAAATTCTTGGAACAAGTTAATCCATTAACAGGCATTTCCTGGGAAATATCGGTAAGTTTTCCTTTCCAACTAGATACGACTTCTTGGTGGAGCCGTATCAATAAGTTTCTACTTGGGGAAAGGGGGGACGAGCTTTACGTTTCAGAGTCACGGATTTCATCTGAACTAGGAGTGGCGTAAGTGGTCGAGTGGCGCCGGCCCAGCCTTATTATATTGGCCCAAATGGCCTGGAAGTTCCGCTAAGACGGTCCATTCCTTAGGAGTCCAGGGTTCGGTTGACAAGTAAATCCGACTGTTCTCCTCTACATGTAGAAAATGGTGGGGTAGCACTACTGCGACTGATTATTGAGTGATCTTCCTGGCGTGGCAAACTTCTGTAATGAGTTCATCATCCAATTAGATATTTCTGCAATACTATCCAGAGTACTTTGATAGAAAGGCTACTGTTGGGCGATTGTTGAGTGTTGACAGGGTCGAGTTTTCAAAATGTTGTTTTCATCAAATGAAGTATCTCGTAACTTCATTTCATTTTGAGGATATTTCAAAGATTGAATCTATTCAAATCTTGTCTGGTAGTCTCATCTATGTGATGAACTGTTGAAAGCTCATTATACTTTGAACAGTGGTAGTTCAAGTAGCTTTATAAATGATATAAGTATAGTGAAGTATTTGGTTACTTCATCCCTTGTTTTTGCTTATATCCAGTAAGTAATTATCTTACACTTGATAAAGGATTTTAGTAAGTTATCCATTTAGATACTTGCATTATCGTTTACACTATATATTATCTTGCGAGTTGTAATGCTCACTCTTGCTTTATTTCCTCATCACACAACAACAGTTAGGAAAGATGGCCAGACTCAAGCAGACCCAGCACAAGAGCGTGGGAAGCGTTCCGCGCCTTCCCGTTGAGATCATAGCTGCTATAGCTGCAGAGGTAGATCTATCTGTAAATCAGACAATCTACTTTTGGGAATCAATTATGTATAATTATAACTTGTGGCAGATAATGGCAATTAATTGTAAACTTGTCAAGTAATCATTTTGGATTGTAATAACTTTTAAATTGTGGATTCAAAGACTTGTACTTATTTCAATTTCATCTCTGAGACTATAATGGGTTGTGGTGTGTGTTAGTGTGGGGTCACAGCATGAGGTTATTTATTATTAATTCAGTTAAGTGATATTGTGGAAAGTAAGACCGTGACGACCCGGATCCCCGACCCCGGATCTGGGGGTGTTACAGCAGGCTCGTAGGAGAACTCTGGATCAAGCCGAGGAGGAAGCTGTAGTGATTCGACGGGAAATTTTTGAGGACGAAGAGAAAGTAGAAGAAGAAGAAGAAAAAGTCAAGGAACCGGATTTAGTAGTGATGGGAGATCAAGAAGAAATTCATAAGGCTTTGATGGACTATTCTCAGCCTAAGATTAATGATATTCAGTCGAGCATCATCAGACCAGCCATCTCGGCTAACACTTTTGAGATCAAGTCGAGTACAATTCAGATGATACAGAAATCAGTTTAGTTTTGGGGTTCTTCTACAGAAGACCCCAACATGCACATCAGGGATTTCATCGAGATCTGCGACACTTTCAAGTTCAATGGGGTGACTGAAGATGCTATCAAGCTGAGATTCTTCCCATTCTCTCTGAGGGATAAGGCAAAGTGCTGGTTACATTATCTACCACCAGGGTCTATCACCAAATGGGAAGATCTTGCTCAAAAGTTTCTTACTAAGTTCTTTCCTATGGCAAAGACTACTGCAATCAGGAATGCTCTTACTCAGTTTGTACAGCAAACTGGAGAATCTTTGTATGAGGCTTGAGATCGTTATAAGGAGGTGCTAAGGAAGTGCCCACACCATGGCATGCCTGATTGGATGATTATAAACTATTTCTATAATGGTTTGGGCGCACAATCTAGACCTATGCTCGATACAGCATCTGATGGAGCCTTATGGTCCAAAAGCTATAATGAAGCTTATGAGTTGATTGAGCTTATGGCAGCTAATGAATACCAGAATCCTACGCAAAGAATGTTGCAAGGCAAAGTAGAAGGAATTCTGGAAGTGGATACATCTACTGCTATAGCTGCTCAACTTCAAGCTTTGACGATGAAGGTGGACTATTTGGATAATTATGGAGTTAATCAAATCACTAGTGTGTGTGTGTGAGATTTGTGTGGGGCACATGAAACTGAGCAGTGTGCTATTTCTAGCGAATCAACTCAATTTGTGAGCAACTTTCAGAGATCACAGCAGCAAGCTTGTAATAACCCCAAAAAATTTGGACTTTTTGTAACCCTTATGAATAGTGATTTTGCTGATTATGCTGATTAAGAAAACTTTTCATGCCACACTATGTAGGAGATCTTTTATTGATATTCTGAGATCTTATTAGTACTCTATATGGTATATAAGTGTATGTAAAGATCGTCAGAATCCAAATTCGAACACTTTGATTTTTCCCGAAAATCCACCAGATACCGAAAGAATTGAGTATAAGGTAACATGATTAAAAGGATTTAAATTCAAGGATTATAAGAGAGGATCAAAAAGGAATATAAAATATTGAGAAAGGTTTAGGGGAACTCAAGTAATAAGATTCTGGATATGATCCCTCAAACGATAAACGGTTCGTAAAACAATTAAACGACAAGTAATGCAAAGAGATTAGTGCAAAAATTAAGGATAATGATCAAGAAATTAATCAAGGATTAGCATAAAAGATGCTTCCACCACCAAGTAATGACAAGTGGCAAATGATGAAGTCACCAAGGTGATGTCATGCTTAATCACACTCCACTCACTTTAATCAACCAATTAACCACCCAAATATCTCACCCAACTCCCATTTTCCACCACAAACACAATTAGCAAAGAAAAAACACTCTCCCCCTCCATTTCTCTCGACTTTCTTCATCTCAAGGAAGAAAATTTTCAAGAATTCAAGCTTCACTTCATAAACAAATCCAAGGTAAGTCCCTTAGCTTATTGATGATTAGATAAGCATATCCTAGGAGTTTAAGCTTCCAATTCTTCATGAATCTCTTCCAATAAATCAAGGAAGAAGATGATGAATAGTGTTTTCAAGTTACTAACTTTGTTTTCTTTATTTTTCCTTTAAGATCCAAGCATTCCTAGGCTATCTCAAGGCTTCTTAAGGCTTCCTAGCTACTCTAATCACTCCAAGAAAGGTATAACACCTCCACACCCTAGCTTTCCTTTTGAGTATTAGGAATGGTTTTGATTGTTATAGTAAATGAGAAGCATGATGCTTGTGTGTTTAAAGTTTGGGTTGGATTTGTAGTGATTTTGATGATGGAACCTTGTTTATAGTTAATGAAACTTAGTATAGTGATTAGTTCATGTTTGTGGATGATTGAATTGGAAAATCTTGAGGTTTGGGACAGATGTAGTAAGGTTTGGATGAGGTTTGGTTGTATTGTTGGTTGTGAGTTGAATTGTGATTGTTTATAGTGGTTTAAAATTTGGTAATCGCGTAAACATAGCCGTCGTAATGCCCGTTTTCATACAACTGCTTGTTCTTAGTGTTCGGGACAGAGAGCTAACTGTTGAATCTGTGACTTTGCAATTTTTAGCTAGATGGTGTCGTAATCTTCGTTTTGATATGTGGTTCGCTTGAATCCGATGTATGGTTTAGGAGAAACGACCGTTTTAAGTAACGGCGTTTCGCGAACGAACCATTTCCCCTCGCCTTACTTTGAAACCTTGGTTAAGATCCTTAAATGACTATTTGGAGTAAGAAACAATTATGTAAAGTTAAAGGGTCAGTTGGTAGAGTATTCGCGAAAGCATCGCCTTAAAATTCGTAATGGTTAATTTATTAAAAATGGTAGAGCCGAGGGTACTCGAGCGACTTATGTGAATCGTTAAGCGCAAAAGTGAATGTTAGGGTCTAATTGGTTAAAGACTAGTTTCTTAAGCGACCGTGGTTTAATTCCAACTTATATGTTGTTTATAGGTTACCAGACTTGCCCCAGGCCTTTTACCACCCCCAGACGCTCAGGCAATTTTTCTACCCGTTATACTGTTGTTGTGATGTAAATATATTGATGCATTATCTTGAGATAAGTGCATGACTGTTATTAGCAAATCTTGAGATATATTGGAGCATGTTGATATGGTATATATATATATGCATGTGGTGAAATCTTGATATTCTATTATCAATTCAGATGCTTATAAACTGTATAATACCTATGCTAGAGATAAGCAATAGTTGCGTATACCCTTAGTATAGGGGACCAAAAGGTGAACATTTTTCTAAACCGGGAGTCGATGTTCCCGAATATAATATATGTATATTTATATATATATATATTTTTTTTTCTATAACTATTAATCGAATAAGGTATATTCGATGGTTTTTGAATAATAATCAAACTTATTTTCGATTATTCAAATAACGATCGTACTTTCGTATAAGTATATCTTTTGTTATTTATTATTCGTTTCAAGTATGAGTTTTAAAACTTCTACTTCAATTATTTTTATAAATATTATCCTTTATGGGAATATTTTTTAAATAATAATATTCAGAAATTTTCTAATATATCGGGACTGATTTATTTTAGTAAATCATCATTACTCTAAACATTCTTTAAAATGTTTTCGAGTCTTCAAAATGATTTTAAAAGTTAGAGCGGATCCCAAAACTCTTTTTCAAATTTAAGATCTTCCTTTTGAAGGGGACTTGAATACTCGCTCAAAAATCTGAGGGATCCGGCTCTGTGGTGTATTTTATATTCGCAACGAGGTTGCTGTTTTGAGAAAGCAATTTGATTACTTGCCCAACGTTCGGGAAGTAAGTCCATCTAATTGAGTCGGCATAAGCGACAGGCCGGGGTACGGTCTATGAAGGTGTAAGAGGCTGGGTGACAGTCCATCCACGTGTGAGTGGCCGGATAACGGTCTAGCGCGAGGTCCTAATGCGGCCAGGGTGATGACCGGCGAGGAATTCATCCATCTACAGTAGAAAAGGTTAGCTATTGGTATCTTTGCCTGATCAGCAAGATATCGGGTTTATGCCAACATTCTCTTCTTTCCAAATTCATTGGGTATTATAACTCTGTTTATACTTTTCATAATAGAGGGTTTCAAGGAATGTATGAGATATATATATAGGTGTATATATATATCGAGACTTAATGAAGTATCTCGTAACTTCATTTCTTTTGAATGATATTTCAAAGATTGAATCTATTCAAGTCTTATCTTGTAGTCTCATCTATGTGATGAACTTTTAAAACTAATTATACCTTGAACGGTGGTAGTTCAAGTAGTATTCGGAAAAGATATAAGTATATTGGAGTATCTTGTAACTTCATCTTTTCAAAATATATCTGGTTAATGATTATCTTATGCAAGACAAAGATTTTCAGAAAAACATTGAGACAAGGTTAGATATATGAGATCACCTTACAACGATGCTTTTATACAGTTATAAACTGGAATTCTGTGTATATTATGCATGGAAGAGGACTTCCGAGATATTGAAATGTATATATACATATATACTGAATATTTTGCGACTTGGTCGCATTAAGATATCCAACTTGGTTCATTTTTTCTTGACCAAGACTTTCATGAGTATTATGATGGGAATGCTCATATATTGTTAATCATTTTACATATTATTTTGGTGGGCTTGTTGCTTACCCTTGCTTTCTTCTTTCATCACATAACAACAGATATACAAAATGAACAGGACTAAGCTCCCAATTCGCAAGTGGATAGGAAACGTTCTGCAGTTTCCTGTAGGCGTGGATGACGCTGTAGCTGAGGTAGGAGCTACCAATAGGATAGGTTTTCAACTGTTGATGTACCAGACCGATGTATATTTATGAACTGTAATAATGGCAAGGAAAATGTAAATTTATTCAGAAAACCCTTTTAAGGTCTAATGGTTTATAATTGTGGAATAAAATGACTTGTGTTATTTTTGATATTCATCTTTGAGACTATAACTTATGGTGTGTGTGTGTGTGTGTATTGTGGGGTCACAGTACGCAGTAGTTGGTTATTTATTAAGATTGAGTGTTATTAGGGGAAATGGAACTCGTAACGACCCGGATCCCCGATCCCGGATTTGGGGGTGTTATAAAGCTCCAGCCACTTATCATCCAAATAACCGCAATCATCCTAACTTCAGATGGAGTAACAATCAAAATATGGTGCAACAACCTTATCAGCCATACACAACAAAGCAGTATAACCCTCCTGGTTTTCAACAACCGCAATATGCCCCTACGCAACAACATCAACTTCAGCAGTTACCACAAGCTAATGAAAAATCTGAATTGGAGGAGTTGAGGTTCATGTGCAAGAGCCAAGCTGTTTCTATCAAGACCTTGGAGAATCAGATTGGGCAGATTGCTGATGCATTACTGAATCATCAACCTGGCACGCTTCCAAGCGATACTGAAGTGTCGAGCAAGACTGTGACGGTCTCAACCCCGGGGTCGGGGGCTGACGTCACCAAAAATATAATAAACTACAACATAAACTGCTAAATAAACTTTATTATAACACACGACCCCAAACCAGGAGCCGATCCAGATTCAAGTATTATTTAGGTTACAAGACAACACTAACTTATTCAAGCTCAGACATCCTAACTTATTACAGCAACTCATTAGACGTCAGAGTCTGATACAAACTACCTCAGAGGAGCCGGGACCAGAGGGGGCTGACACTCTACGCGGACCTGGTCTTCTACACATCTGCAATAAATAAATACAAAACAAGCTGCACGGGTAAGCAATCTATTTCTCAACAGTACCTTTATATGAATAACCAATAAAGTAGGATGTATAAAAATGGTATAGGAACAGATATCAAAACAAGTTTACGAAAAATCCGTAAAACAGGTATAAACTGGATATCAAAACTAGCATGCTCTGCAAAATAATATCATCTATAGTGTGTTGTATCAAAATACCAGAGTTCAATTTTAGCATGTTATTTCCTTTCCAAAACCATTGTCCATTACTGGACCCATAAATCGTCTGTCCCGTTACGAGGACCATAAACCATTTATTCCGTTACGGGAACCATTGAACCAAAGTCAGATATAAAAGTGGATGAATTCTAGGGACAGCTGATCAGTCTATCCCACCACAAATTATTCCGGAACTTAGAGACTAGCTATTTCTCTGTCATGCTGGACTAAGCGGCCTACCAGTGCGCGCATCCGACTTAGCCTCTTACGCAACCATGCTGGGCCGTTACCTAATAACGGGCCTCTTACGCCACTGACCATCCAATATTTGATTCATTTTTATCCAGTGTCCAAAATCATTTATACCTATCTCTTTTTAAATGATTACAACACACATTCAAAAAATCCCTTTTTAATTTTTATCACAATCTGGAGATAGGCATTTTCAGAAGTTACTTTTCCCCCAAAATATTAGTTAATAAAACATATTTAAATACGGGGAATACGTAACTTAAAATGTTCTATTCCAGTACGTAATTTAAATCAACAAATATTCATATATACTGAACTGTAAAAGATTAGTTCAGGGGTACTTCCCTTGCGAAGCTTTGTACTAACACTGGCCTGACTCTAATTGACTTCCACTACTGGGTCCTTCGACTCGAACCTACGAAATCAAAACGACCTAGGTTAAACGACTGATTATGCTTGACTTATCCTCACTAAACTAATTACCCAACGATACAAATTCCGACTCGTATGTATTCGAATAATAATAATAATATACATGCAATAATAGTGCACACAGCAACCAGGGTTCAAGTTGTATTAAACGATATATACACACTCGATTCGAAATTAAAGGTAATAATTAGAAAAATTTGGACAATGACTCCTCTGTTTATAGGCCTACCCGTCGAAACATCAATCGACGCCAATTCCCAACAAAACCAATTGAAATCATTACATAACTAAATTTTTAGTCTCGAAAATAATTTATACAAGTTGTTTTATATTTTAAAATATTTTGGACTTAGAACAAACTCATCACCATCCACCGTGCGCTCGTAAAATAATTCATCGCGCACGGCGGCAAAATTTATTAGTGCCCAAAAATATACAGGTGTCCGAATAAATTTCACCGAACGAAGTTACTCACCAAATTTTATCATTGAATATCGTGAATTTTAAATCAAGAATTTCCTGCAGAAAAAGGAAATTAAAAATTAAAAATTTCAATAGCCCAAACCACTGTACACACACGGACCCAACAAAAGCCCAACACAAACCCAACAACCAAGCCCAAATTACAGGCCCAACTGCAAACAAAACCAACCCAAACCAACAACCGACGAACCAGCAGCAGAAACACGGCGCCACACGGCCACACGCGGCCGTCGCCGCCGCAAACAGACACACAGATCACAACTCACACACTCACACACACTACACACATGCACACACAGACACACACATATACACATATATATACATATCCGTATATATATATATATCAAACACAACCACACCGCCGCCACCACGCCGGAACCGGCGGTGACGGTGGCGAATCAAGAAAAAAATAGCAGCGAAATAGGAGATTCAAGTGGCAAAGCAATTACCAGGAATTAAACGAGAAGAAATCGAAAGGAACCGAGAGATTTGAGTGAAAGAGAGAGAGAGATGAGAGACGAGAGCGAGAGAGATTCGAGAGGAGAGAGAGAGAGACAAAGCAGGGCTCGTTTGGGAAGGGAATAACAGAGAAAGGGGAGAAAGAAATAAGGCCTAGATACGTGTGTTGTATATGCCACGTGTCCCGGTTTTTATTCATTAGCCTGCTGCTTTTATCGCTTCCTGATAAAATTACGTACCGGCTGTGCACTAAAGTTCATTGGAAAAGTTCCAAAATAGTCTGAAAATAGTCTCAAAATATCACAAATAATCTGAAGTTACTAAAATAAAATTTTCATAATTTTTAAAGAATTTTACAAACATAACTTATACCCGCATTTAACGAATAAATGAAACAACGCGGAAGTAAGATTACTCCCGAAAATTACCAAAATAATTTTAAAATTCTCAGAATATTGTAAACGTATTAAAATATGAGTTTCAAAATTTTTGAAGAATCCTAGAATTAAATATGGATTTTACAGTTAAATGAAATCAGAAAATCATATAAAATCAATAATTAACAGAATATTGATTTGTAAATTTTATAAAATCCCAAAAATACTTATTAAGATTATAAAATCATAAAAACAATTTTAGAGACAACCCAAATAATTTTGAAAATAGGATTGCCATAAAATCACTTTTTAAAAGTGAAACAAAAAAAATTGTGCAACAGTTAATCATAAAAATACACCACGCAATCCAACAATCACATATAAACAATGATAAATAAAAAATAGAGACCATAATTAATACAAAATTCGTTATTAATTATCTACGCAATAATTACATATTTAAATATTACAAAAATATACGAGTCGTTATATCCTTCCCCTCTTAAAAAGATTATATCCTCAGAATCTTAACTATTTAAATAAGTGAGGATATTTATCAAGCATATCTGATTCTAATTCCCTGGTAGACTCTTCTACCCTAGGGTTTCTCCAAAGTACTTTAACTATAGGGATAGATTTATTCCTAAGTACACGCTCCGTACGATCTAATATCTGGAATGGCCGTTCCACATAGGATAAATCTGATTGAAGCTCGATCGGTTCATCTTCGATTACTTGATTCGAGGCAGGGTTGTACGGATTCAATATGGATACATGAAATACATTATGAATATGCTGCCACTACGGGGGTAGAGCTATCTCGTATGCAACTTTTCCTATTTGCTTTAAAACTTCGAATGGTCCTATATATCTTGGACTCAGTTTACCTATCTGACCAAATCGAATAAATCCCTTCCATGGTGAAACCTTTAGTAATACCAATGATCCTATTTCAAAACTTATGTCCTTTCGATGTAAATCTGCATTCTTCTTCTGTCTATCCTGAGCTACTTCCAATCTTTTCCGAATTAACACCACTGCCTCTTTCGTCTGCTGTACTAGTTCAGGTCCTAACACTTTCTTTTCTCCTACCTCATCCCAACACATAGGTGATCTACACTTTCGTCCATATAAGGCTTCGTAGGGTGGCATTCCAATGCTGGCATGGTAGCTGTTATTATAAGAAAATTCTATTAACGGTAAATGATCATCCCAATTTCCCTTAAAATCCAAAGCACATACTATTAACATATCTTCAATTGTCTGAATCGTTCTCTCACTTTGGCCATCAGTTTGAGGATGATAAGCGGTACTCATATTTAACTTAGTTCCTAAACACTCTTGAAACTTTGTCCAAAACCTCGAATTAAATCTTGGATCTCAATCTGATACTATAGACACGGGTACCCCATGTTTGGTAACTATCTCATCCAAATATATCTTAACTAGCTTTTCCAGTGAATACCTTTCATTAATCGGAAGGAAATGCGCTAATTTGGTCAATCTATCAATAATTACCCAAATGGCATCGTGATTTGATCTTGTCTTAGGCAAACCCACCACGAAATCCATTGCAATCTCTTCCCATTTCCACTGCAGAATTTCCAAAGGCTGCAACAATCCACTGGGTCTTTGATGCTCTGCTTTTACCATCTGACACATATGACACTTACTGACCCAATCCGCAATCTCCTTCTTCATTCCTGGCCACCAGAAGTGCTTCTTTAAATCTTGGTACATCTTCGTGCTACCAGGGTGAATAGAAAACCTAGAGTTGTGCGCTTCGTGCAATATTTCATTCTTCAATTCTGCTATATTAGGAATCCAAATGTGAGAGGAAAATCTAAAAAAACCTTGGTTATCCTTTTGAGTACATAATTCTTCTCCTGTCAGATCATCCAATTCTTGTTCCACAACTCCTTCTTGACACCTTTTAATCTTTTCCATTAACGCTGGCTGGAAAGTAATCTCGTATAGCTGCTCCTGACCTCCACTTGATATTCGAACTTCAATCTCCATATTTTCTAAATCTCGGGCTAACTCATCCGCGATACGAGCTGTTATTCCTAGAAGACTAACAATGAGATTTACAGAAGGGGGGTTGAATGTAAATCTCAAAACTTTTTCAAGTTTTGAGCAGTTTATAAAGTTGTGTGTTCAAGAAGAACAAGTGTGTGAATTGCTTTAAGCTAATACAGACAGATATATATTCAAGCACAAATGTAAAGAACACAACAGACCTTAAAAACTTTTCTGGTGGATTTGTTGTTCCACCAGAGATGGTATATTAGAAAATCTGTGTTCAACAATGTTGATCACAGCTGCATCCTAGTACAAACTAGATGAATTTTCTCTCAAGATATTTCTTAACAGCTCTGGAAAAATCTCTCTAATTACTAGCTTCTTCTTGGTTCATATATATTACCAAGTGTACAAGTGAAAAACAATATAAAATTACAATAGTAAAATAAGTTCTTCACTTGCTTCTTTTCCTGTTCACTCAAGTACTTTGTTGACTATTGCAACTTTGTACAAAAGAAGAACGGCTGCTTTTTCTGTTGATCCTGAAATTCGGCTACCACATCTCAGTTTTCTCTGTCAACCCACGTGCCTCTGCTTGTAGGTACAACTACCACTTATCAACGGCTGATTAGCAGAACATCCGTTGAAGCTTTCATCCGTTGATGACTTCATCCGTTGAAGGATGTTATCCGTTGAAGCTTTCATCCGTTGATGCTCTCATCCGTTGAAGGATGTTATCCGTTGAAGCTTTCATCCGTTGATGCTCTCATCCGTTGAAGGATGTTATCCGTTGAAGCTTTCATCCGTTGATGCTCTCATCCGTTGAAGGATGTTATCCGTTGAAGCTTTAGAGACATCCGTTGAAGCTTAGCTTCTCATCCGTTGAAGGTCTTTTAAGTCATCCGTTGATACCACTTCATTTATACAAAATTACAAGGCATGAAATATTTACAATTGGCCTTCCTATCTGCATATCATCTAGTAGTCAACATGACTCATAGTTTCTCTCAACTTCTAAGAATTACAATTTTAAATACAGAGACTGAAATATGCTACAATACTAGACTTATTTCTAAGTAAAGCTACACCATCAACGGATAGCCAAAGTGGTCTTATCCGTTGAGGCTACAGACACTAAATTTCTACTTAAGTGTTTTGTTAAACATATCATCAAACTAATGCACATATATTCCTAACAATCTCCCCCTATTTATGTCTATAAGAACTGTAGGCATAAATTCAGAGTTAACTTGATGATAACAAAACACTTAACAAATATTTGAATTGAAACTAAGTAGAAATATAAAAAGTGCTGCAAAAGTGTATGTACTAGGAGGTAATTGAAGATTTACAGTATTTCCAAGGGTGCTCCTCTAGCCTGAGCAAAACATCATTTTCTTCTTTGTTCCCTGGTTTTCTTTCCTAGCCCTTTGTCATTTCCCTCAATTTGGAGTTGGAGTTTTCTGAAGAATTCAGCTTCATCTTCATCACTGATATCCAACTTAGATTGCATTTCCTTGAGAGTTTCATTGCTGGCAATCTTGAGTTGGTCTTCAAGTCTGAAAAATCTTCTGACTCCTCTGTCATCTCTAAATTCCATCAACCAATGAGGTGATTTGTGAATTTTAGTTCCCCTTTCTTGTATGAGTAAGGTTCTGGGCAAAGCATTTGGTTCCCTCCAAGTCTTCCTTATGTTGGCAATCTTGTTGAGAATTTCAGTCTTGGCTGTTCTGGTAAAGCCAGAATCCTTTTTGATGGCTGAAAAGACTCTGATCAAGGTAGAGTAGCCTTCATTTAGAATCCTGTGGAGAGGCCATGTTCTTTCCCCAGCTCCTTTATATCTGAACACTAATCTTTCTGGTAACTGTCTGTAGGCAGCTATTCCCCTTACATCCTCCAGCTCATCCAGATAGAGTTCAATGTCTGAAATTTCTTTTATGTCACAGATGTGAACATAATCATCTTTAGAAATGGGTGACTTAGGTTTAGGTTTTTGTTTTTGAGTGAATTTCTTAGAGGTTGTGGGAGGTGTAGATTTTGGTTTTCTTTTCTGTTTCTTTGGTGGTGGAAGAGTGGTTAGAAAGGTAGGCAATGTGATGTTGTCCCAATCAATAGGTTCCTCTTTTGGAATGATTGGTTCACCATGGATATTTATAGAGGGATCAGTAACAAAAGGTTCAGGTATGGAAGGTAGTGGTTTAGATGTAGATTTGGTATCTTCAGGGTTATCTTCACTCCTTCTGTGTGCCTTGGCCTTTCTTCTGTTTCCCTTCTGCCATTCCTCTCTTTCCTCCATATTTTCACCAAATATGCTCCCAAGAACCTCATCTAAGTTAGCAATCTTTTCTTCACCCCTGACTTCAATTCCTTTCATTTCTTCAACTTGGCTTGACTTTAGCTGTTTTTCAAGCTTTGCTTGTGCTCTTTTGTCAGCCTTTAATTGCTTGGCTTCTTCTTTCTTAGCTATTGAGAATTTGGGATGTCCTTGCATCACACATATGCTCTTTCCCTCTCTAATGATAATAGCTCTATTTCTCCTTACAGCCTCATCCATGGACTTTTTGAGATAGGCAATACTCCTGCCTAAGATCTTGTTCTCATCATCTTTTGAAGGAGGAAAGTCCACTTCTTTTAAAGGATTCTTTGTTGAGTCCTTATTGGATCTTTCATTGGGCTTGAGGATTATAGCTTGTAGCTCTTTGGAAGAAGCTTCTCCATCCTTAAGACTCCCTACTGGCATGAGCTCCATGTTGATTGGTTCAATCTTTGTGCTAAATTTCACAGATGTTGATTTGTTTTGTGTAGAACCAAACACCAATTGCAACCTTTCATCAATTCTCCTCCATTGTTCTTTCATTTGTATTTCAGCTGCTGCTAGCTGAATCAAATCAATTCCATCAGATTTTCCCTTGATTTGAATGATTGGAGAGGTAGTGATGGCAGGAACTAGCACTTTAGATATCTGAATCTTTGTAGAGGGCTCTCCTTCCCCTTCCCTGTTATTCTCCCCCTTTTTGTTATCATCAAGGAGAGGGGTCA
This sequence comes from Apium graveolens, assembly GCF_009905375.1. Taxonomy (NCBI): domain Eukaryota; kingdom Viridiplantae; phylum Streptophyta; class Magnoliopsida; order Apiales; family Apiaceae; genus Apium; species Apium graveolens. Next base: position 46,614,507 of record NC_133647.1, on the reverse strand, counting down.
AGCCTTGTGCTTTTGCCAGCTGCATTAGGAGATTGGTTTGAGATTGTTGGTTGAGAAGAAGGGTGGCCACAGAATCTTCAATTCCTTGAACTCTGTCTTCCAACTTGGCCAGCCTTTGTTCAGTAACTGATTCCTTTTTCAATCTCGAAACCAAGTCCTGCAAAGTACCATAGGGCATGACTGAATCCAATTTTTCTGAAGTGAAGGATTTCAAGTCAGCAATATCTTTCCTGAGATCATTTAGACTCATATCTTGCTTTACTTTCTGCAACTTCATGAGATGCAGTGAGTCCAGGTGAGCTTGGAGGATAGCCTTGATATTTGCATTTGAAGTGTTCTGAATGGCCTGTTGAATAGTGATGATTTGTTTGACCAGGTGGACATTGAATTCACCTGTTCTATGCTCCTTAGTCAGGGCCCATTCAGGTAGATTAGAAATGGAACTAGGGTCTTCATCTCCCCCTATGTTCATGCTTCCATCAGAAGAAATAGAGTCATCATCATCAGAATTTACTCCAAATTCCTCAGATGGCTCACCAGCTGTAGAAGGCATCCTGTTAATAGCAGCTTTATCCCTTTGAAGAGATTCTGTTGAGTGCACTAGATGTAGTGTCCTCTCTGCCTCCTCATTGCCCTGAGCAGCCAACAGTTGATAGGCTGTCACAGGATGAGTAAAAGTGTCAGCATCCAAGGAAATGTTATCAATTACAGCTTTGTAATGTTGCTGAAATTGTCTTTCCTTTTCAGCATCATCCACAATCATTGACTCATGAGCAATGGCTGGTTCCACCCTTGTATCAACTGTACCTGCTTTTCTCTCTTTTTCTCTATGTTCTTGCATCAGGGGCTCCCCCTGGCTCACACATCTCACTCCCTCACCTTCACCTTCTAAGGTGGTACTCCACTCACTGACTTTTGCCATGCTGGAAGAAATAGCATGCATTTTTGTGCTCTCAATCTCTCCTTTTGCCTGGGAGCAACCCAGCCTCTCACTCAAATTTTCACTCCCTGCCCTCAATCCTAAAAGTGATTGCACAGTATTCATGTCTTCTACACTTGGAATCATTTCAGTTGTTTGTGTAGAGACTATCAACGGATGTGGAATATCCGTTGAAGTTGAAACTGTTGTTATCAACGGATAACTGCTGTTAAGCTTATCCGTTGAAGAGCAACCACTTGTCAACGGATGAGTGATATCCATTGAAGAAGGAAAAGAAGATGAAATTGAAAGTGATATAACTGTTGAATCTGTATAGATTGATTTGATATGTGTTGATACAGATCCTTCAATTATATCTGAAAGAATTTGCGGGTGATCCAACAAATCATCTAAAAGATGATGATCACCTGTATTTGAGTGGGGCTCCTCCCTGAGTTGTAAAGAGGGAGAATCAGGAATTGATGGGAATAGCATATCCACATCCAGAGATGGTGAAGAAGCATTTGGTGATTGATGTGTAGTTATTGTGAGAGAATGGGGCTGTGACTCCACATTTATTGGAGTCACATCAAACTGAGTTTGAGAAGGCACAGAGACAGATGGATGTTTCTGTGCAGTGTGTGCACCCTGTGTAGAAGATTGGGTTCTAGCCTTCTTTCTTCTAATAAAGGCTTTTGTAGGTGAGTGTTTGGCTTTAGTGTCCCTCCCTCTTTTGTTCTGTGTTCCTGGATGGGAACTCTTTTCAATAGTAACATCCTTTTGGGAGGATGCTACTAGGGATGTGCTAGAGACCTTTTCAACCACCACAGCTTTTTGAGAAACTGGGGCTTGGCTAGCTTGGGAAGCACTCAACTCTCCTTCCTTATCCTGGGGGTTTCTTTGATGTTCACCCCTCCCCTCACCACTCACACCCTGATCACTTCCCTCAGGGTTAATGGTTGTTGTTACAACTGTTGTCTTTTGAGAAACAACAGAGGTGGTTTTCTTTGTCTTGGATTTTGAAAGTTTGGATTTGGTGACTTTGGTAGAAATCTGTTGGGGCATTGACACAGATTTCATGGCCACACTAGAAGATAAAGAAATAGAGGGGTTGGAAGAAGTAGGAGTTGTAGAAGCAATTACCTCACCTACCTGGGGTGCATTCATGATTGGTAAATATACCAATTGCACACTGCTGTTAAGATCCATTCTCTTCAAGTCTGCAAGAACTCTTTTCTCTTGTGCCCAGCACTTGAGTTTATTATTCTCATTGATTATGACTAAACCTTCAGCAACATGGTTAGCCAATAACATAAAGAATCTAGCATAATAGATGTTATTAGGTCTATTAGCTTTGTTACCTAATCTAGTACCTAATTCTAGCATCACATAGTTGCTAAAGTTAAAGTACCTATCAGAAACAAGCATATAGAACATGTTAACAAGAGATGAAGTTATGGCATCAAAATTACTAATTTTCCCAGAGAAAACCTTTATGAAGGCATCCCCAAGAAAACTCCATTCTTTCCTAAGGCCTTTTCGTCTAATACCCCCTAAATTAGCAGAGTTAAGAGAGTAACCTATGGAATCTAACATGCTGGATACATCACTATCAGTGTGTGGTGTCATGGCATTGTTCTCAGGTAATTTAAAACATGCTTGTAAGTCATCACAGTTTATACAGTGATTTTTACCTTTGAGAGTGAAGGAGATAGTCATATCCATGGAGTTGAACTCAGCAGTTGTCCAAATCTCCTCAACTACTTCACAGAAAATCGTTGGGGCTTCCAGCATTGCATAGCTAAGTTTACAGTTTTTGATGAAGTCCATCATTTTGTGATAATCTGAGTGGGCTTCATTCTTCTCTACCAGAGCTATGAAATTATTCTTCTCGTAGATGAACCCAGATTGAGACATAATCTTCACGACTGGTGCCATTGTTGTGAGTAGAAATTGCAGAGAATAACTTGAGGGTTTTGCAGAGAGAAAATGGTAAATGCTTGAAATTCTAAGAAAGCGTAAAGTAATAATGAACAATCAGAAGGGCTTATATGCTTTCAAAAAAAAAAAAAAATAAATAAAGGATTAATCAATAAATAGGTGTTAGTGAATTTCAGCCGTTTAAGAATAAACTGTAAGTATTCTAATAACTACCTTTAAAACCAATACATACAGATGTATGTATGGTATCAACGGTTAAGAAAATAGAATCAACGGCTGTGAAACACCTCAAACGTCTGATGTGACATTTCAACGGATAATGTAAATTGTCATCCGTTGAAAGGTACTTCAGCTTTATCCGTTGACGGATAAAAGTTCCAGAGATATACTTGTCTTTCAACGGATAATGAATATCCGTTGATAGAGCAATTTTGACTTTCAACGGATAGGGAACATCCGTTGATGGAATAAACTTTGTTAAAAGTCAAATTTGTTCTAGCAACTAATATATTTCAGGCTCCACATCAAATTGCAAAGAAGACATGAATTTTAAGAGTAATTAAGCATACCTAGCTCACTTACCAATCTTGTGAATGTTGATTCATCAAGTGGCTTGGTAAATATGTCAGCAATTTGTTGTTCACTTGGAACAAAATGTAGTTCTACTGTACCATTCATGACATGCTCCCTGATGAAGTGGTACTTAATATCAATGTGCTTGGTCCTTGAGTGCTGCACAGGATTCTCTGTTATGGCTATGGCACTTGTGTTGTCACAAAAGATAGGTACTCTATCAACATGAAGTCCATAATCAAGGAGTTGATTCCTCATCCATAACATTTGAGAACAGCAACTTCCAGCAGCAATGTATTCAGCCTCAGCTGTAGAAGTAGAGACTGAATTTTGCTTTTTTGCTAAACCATGATACAAGCTTGTTTCCCAGGAATTGACAGGAGCCTGTTGTACTTTTCCTGTCTATTTTGCAACCTGCATAGTCTGCATCTGAATAACCAATTAGATCAAAGCCAGATTCTCTAGGATACCAAATTCCTAAATTTGGTGTACCCTTGAGATATCTGAAAATTCTCTTGATAGCAATTAAGTGAGACTCCCTAGGATCAGCTTGAAATCTCGCACACAGACATGTAGCAAACATTATATCTGGTCTGCTAGCAGTTAAATATAAAAGTGAACCAACCATGCCTCTATAACTTGTAATGTCCACAGACCTTTCAGTCTTATTTAATTCAAGTTTGGTGGCAGTGGCCATGGGAGTTTTTGCAGATGAACATTCCATTAAGTCAAACTTCTTTAAAAGATCATGAATATATTTAGTTTGACTAATGAAAATTCCATTACTAACTTGTTTAATTTGTAAACCAAGAAAATAGGTTAGTTCTCCCATTAGGCTCATTTCATAATTGCTTTGCATTAGCTTAGCAAACTTCTTACAAAGATTATTATCTTTAGAACCAAATATTATGTCATCTACATAAATTTGAACAAGTATACTAGAGCCATTAACATTTCTAAAGAAGAGAGTTTTATCAACAGTACCTCTAGTGAAGTGATTCTCCAAAAGAAATTTTGATAATGTTTCATACCAGGCTCTAGGTGCTTGCTTCAGTCCATAGAGTGCTTTCAACAGATAATACACATAGTCTGGAAAATTTGGATCTTCAAATCCTGGAGGTTGACTTACATAGACTTCTTCCTCTAATTTCCCATTTAGAAATGCACTCTTGACATCCATTTGATAGACTTTGAAATTGGCATGGGCTGCATAGGCTAGAAAGATTCTGATAGCTTCAAGTCTTGCAACAGGAGCATATGTCTCATCAAAATCTATTCCCTCTTGCTGAGAATAGCCTTTAGCAACCAATCTGGCTTTATTCCTTATGATAATGCCATTTTCATCCATCTTATTTCTGAATACCCATTTTGTATCAATAGGACTCTTGTTCTTTGGTTTGGGTACCAGCTTCCAAACTTGGTTTCTCTCAAATTGGTTTAGCTCTTCCTGCATAGCTAATATCCAATCTGGATCCAATAAGGCTTCTTCCACTTTCTTAGGTTCCTCCTGAGATAGAAAACTACTATACAGACATTCATCTTGAGTAGCTCTTCTTGTTTGCACTTTAGATGATGCATCACCAATGATCAGTTCAAAGGGATGATTCTTGGTCCATTTCCTTTGAGGTGGAAGATGAGCTCTAGATGAGGTGATCTCAGTATTGTCATGATGTGAGATAGAGTTTTGATTAGTTGAAACTCCCCCTGAGTTGTTGGTCCTTTGCAGGGAACTTGGAGTTCCATCAATTAATGATGTAAATTGATTATCAGTTGATGAGCTATGATCAACGGATGTTTCATTAAGTACTTCAACGGATGATGCACAATGTCTTTCAACGGATGCTGAATTTTGTGCATTATCCAGGAGCAAATTTTGTATTCCTTTTGAAGTGTCGTCTCCATCAATCTCTTCTTCACTATCATCACAATATATTTCAATATTGTCAAATTTGAGTCTCTCATAATGTTCCTCATCTGTTAGTCCATCAATCTTTTTATCATCAAACACAACATGCACAGATTCCATAACAATGTTGGTTCTTAGATTGTAGACCCTATAAGATTTTCCAGCTGAATAACCAACAAATATTCCTTCATCAGCCTTTGCATCAAACTTCCCTTTATGGTCAGATTGATTCCTTAGTATAAAACATTTACATCCAAAGACATGAAGAAAGTTTAGAGTTGGTTTTCTTTTCTTGAACAACTGATAAGGAGTCATGCCTTTAGCTTGATTGATCAGAGAAATATTTTGAGTGAAACAGGCACAATTAACAGCTTCAGCCCAAAAATATGTTGGTAACTTTGATTCTTCAAGCATTGTTCTGGCAGCCTCAATTAAAGATCTGTTCTTTCTTTCAACTACCCCATTTTGCTGAGGTGTTCTTGGAGCTGAGAACTCATGCATGATTCCATTTTCTTCACAGAACAGCCTTAATGTCAAATTCTTGAATTCAGTTCCATTGTCACTCCTGATGTTTCTTACTTTTAAGTCAGGATGATTATTGACTTGCCTGATGTGATTGATAATGATTTCACTTGCTTCATCCTTTGATCCAAGAAAATAGACCCATGTGAACTTTGAGAAATCATCTACAATCACTAAACAATATCTTTTTCTTGCTATTGACAATACATTGACTGGTCCAAACAAATCCATATGTAACAGCTGTAATGGTTCATCAATTGTTGTTTCAAGCTTCTTCTGAAATGATGCTTTCCTTTGTTTGCCTTTCTGACAAGCATCACACAGACCATCCCTTGAGAATTCAACAAGAGGAATTCCTCTTACTAAGTCCTTTTTGACTAGATCATTCATTGTCTTGAAATTCAAATGGGATAGCTTCTTGTGCCATAGCCAACTCTCAACTGAACTTGCTTTGCTGAAAAGACAAGTAATAGATTCTGCATCTGTAGAGTTGAAGTCAGCTAAGTACACATTTCCTTTTCTAACTCCAGTTAGAACCACTTTGTTGTCTTTCTTACTAGTGACAACACAGGCTTCAGAATTGAAGGAAACTGTATTCCCTCTATCACATAGTTGACTGATACTCAGTAAGTTGTGCTTGAGACCATCAACTAATGCAACTTCTTCAATGATGACATTCCTTGTTGAAATCAAGCCATATCCCATAGTAAACCCTTTGCTGTCATCTCCAAAGGTTATGCTGGGGCCAGCTCTCTCTTTAAACTCTGTGAGCAGGGAGAAATCTCCAGTCATGTGTCTTGAACAGCCACTGTCCAAGTACCATAGATTTCTTCTATTTTCCTGCACACCACAAAATCAATCAATTTGATTTTGGTACCCAAGTTTCCTTGGGTCCATTCTTGTTAGCCTTTCTCCTAGACTTCATTCCTCCTGCATCTTTAGACTTAGGTGAGTTTGAGTCAACCTTGGTCTTAGATGTGGTTGGTTGAGGTGTAGGGTTAGTCACAACATTATCCAGCACATTTATAGTATTATTAGGCATGGATTGTGCATACATGTTATTCCACATTGGCATATTGTATGGAAATTGAGGCATACTGAATGCAGCAAGATAAGAATTGTTAAAATATGGCATGTTTGCAAAATGTGCATAAGGATTTTGTTGAGACATAACAGGCAGAGCATGTAGAGGTGATACAGACATGTTAGGCATGGAAGAGGGTACAGTTATGGGAGATTTCTTAATAGATTTACAGTTAGCAGATAGATGATTAACACTACTACAATGCACACAGCTTTTTCTAGGAGCATACTTGTCAGGTGTGTAATTGTTATGTTTGTTAACTCCTACCTTCCCATTTCTGTTGGATTTCCTTTTGGATTCCTTTTTATCCTCAACCATCTTGAGCCTATTGTTTAACTGTTCTAAGGTCATGTGCCCTACATTCACCTTTCTGACATCTTTGGATGTGCTTGCTCCTTCTTTGACAAAGTTCTTTGAAGTTGAACCAAACTTTTTGTTGAGTTTCTTTAGATTTTCTCTTTTAGAAACATCTGCCTGTTTTAATTGAGGAACCTTCAACGGATGTTCCTTTTCTTCCTTCAACGGATAACTTTCATCATCCGTTGATTCCACATCCGTTGACAGTCCATCAATTAATTCCAGTTTCTTTTTATTTTTATCCCAGGCAGTTTCACAGAATGATTCAATTCCTTGGACTTTGGCAATTTGAGCACTTACATCCCTAGATGTTTTCCAGGCTTTAATCACCTCTTGCTCTTTCTCTAATTGATTGGAAAGTATTTCTACTTTCTTAATAGATTCAGCTAGTTCATTTTCAACAGATACACAATGCAGCTTAGTCTTTTCTAGGTCAATTAACTTATCTTCTAACACAGCATTTCTATTACTTAAAAACAGATTGTTCTCTTTAATCCTACTATTTTCTTTAGCAAGAGATTTAAGAGATACACGCAAATGATACAGTTCAGTAGACATGTCATTAAAAGCATCATTGCACTCTTCTTTAGTAAGCTGTGTTATATCAGTAGTAATTACCTGGTTGCTTGATGAACTAACTTCATTCTCCTCAGAATCAGCCATGAGAGCCAAGTTAACATATTCCATGTCTTCATCCTCTTCTTCTCCATCAGCTGCCCAGTCTCTTTCTTGAGTAATGAAAGCCCTTTCCTTCTGTTTGAGCAGATCAAAATATTTCTTTTTGTAATCTACTTGTTCAAATTTCTTCTTTTCAGAGGTTGGCTTTCTGCACTCACTTGCAAAGTGTCCACTCATACCACAATTAAAACACTTGAACTTGGATTTGTCCACCATGTTCTTATGGGGTTTAGTGGCTCTAGTGTTTTTCCTGAACTTCATCTTTGCAAATCTCCTGGACAGAAATGCAAGATGCTCATCAATACCATCAGAGTCATCTTGACTGGAGTTGTCTTCATTTTCAGCAACTTGCCCTTTACCCTTGTCTGATTCTGGATTTCTTACACCATCTTTGGAGCTTGATGTAGATCTCACAGTTTCTTTTCTGCATTCTTTCTCATTTTCAGCTACCAATGCAACTGAACCTCCTTTCTTTCTCCCCCTCTCCAATACCTCATCCTGTTCCAACTCTAGTTCATAAGTCTTCAAGATTCCATATAATCTTTCAAGAGTAAAGTCCTTATAATCTTGAGAGTTTCTTAAGGAAACAGTCATGGGTTTCCATTCCTTTGGTAAGGATCTCAAAAATTTAAGATTTGAATCCTTCACCTGGTACACTCTACCATACAGCTTCAGTCCATTCAACAGTTTTTGGAATCTATTGAATGTGTCATTTAAAGATTCATTTTCTTCAAAATGAAAGTGCTCATACTGTTGAATGAGAAGCTGCATTTTGTTCTCTCTTACTTGTTCTGTACCTTCACACAGCAGCTGAACTGTGTCCCAAACCTCTTTGGCAGTTGAACAATTTATCACATTATCAAACATATCCTTGTCAAGACCATTAAACAAAATGTTCATAGCCTTCTTATCCTTGTGGACTTCTTCTGTGTCTTCCATTGTCCATTCTGCTCTGGGTTTTGGAATGGATTGACCAACAGCAATTGTGGCCGTAGCAACTGTGGCTACTTTGTGGGGAATGTGAGGACCATTCTCAATGCAGTTTACATAACCTTCATCTTGGGAGAGTAGATGAAGGTGCATTTTCACCTTCCAGTGGTGATAACTGTCTTTGTCAAGAACTGGGATCTTTACTCCAATATCCTTCTTACTCATCTTTGTTAGATTCCAAGATCTTTAAACTCTTTGTGTGTCAAGAGCCTGCTCTGATACCAATTGTTATTCCTAGAAGACTAACAATGAGATTTACAGAAGGGGGGTTGAATGTAAATCTCAAAACTTTTTCAAGTTTTGAGCAGTTTATAAAGTTGTGTGTTCAAGAAGAACAAGTGTGTGAATTGCTTTAAGCTAATACAGACAGATATATATTCAAGCACAAATGTAAAGAACACAACAGACCTTAAAAACTTTTCTGGTGGATTTGTTGTTCCACCAGAGATGGTATATTAGAAAATCTGTGTTCAACAATGTTGATCACAGCTGCATCCTAGTACAAACTAGATGAATTTTCTCTCAAGATATTTCTTAACAGCTCTGGAAAAATCTCTCTAATTACTAGCTTCTTCTTGGTTCATATATATTACCAAGTGTACAAGTGAAAAACAATATAAAATTACAATAGTAAAATAAGTTCTTCACTTGCTTCTTTTCCTGTTCACTCAAGTACTTTGTTGACTATTGCAACTTTGTACAAAAGAAGAACGGCTGCTTTTTCTGTTGATCCTGAAATTCGGCTACCACATCTCAGTTTTCTCTGTCAACCCACGTGCCTCTGCTTGTAGGTACAACTACCACTTATCAACGGCTGATTAGCAGAACATCCGTTGAAGCTTTCATCCGTTGATGACTTCATCCGTTGAAGGATGTTATCCGTTGAAGCTTTCATCCGTTGATGCTCTCATCCGTTGAAGGATGTTATCCGTTGAAGCTTTCATCCGTTGATGCTCTCATCCGTTGAAGGATGTTATCCGTTGAAGCTTTCATCCGTTGATGCTCTCATCCGTTGAAGGATGTTATCCGTTGAAGCTTTAGAGACATCCGTTGAAGCTTAGCTTCTCATCCGTTGAAGGTCTTTTAAGTCATCCGTTGATACCACTTCATTTATACAAAATTACAAGGCATGAAATATTTACAATTGGCCTTCCTATCTGCATATCATCTAGTAGTCAACATGACTCATAGTTTCTCTCAACTTCTAAGAATTACAATTTTAAATACAGAGACTGAAATATGCTACAATACTAGACTTATTTCTAAGTAAAGCTACACCATCAACGGATAGCCAAAGTGGTCTTATCCGTTGAGGCTACAGACACTAAATTTCTACTTAAGTGTTTTGTTAAACATATCATCAAACTAATGCACATATATTCCTAACACGAGCCATATTTAATTTCTCTTTTCTACTTAAGACATCAGCCACCACATTGGCCTTACCTGGGTGATAATTAATTGAACAATCATAGTCCTTAATCAATTCCAACCATCTCCTTTGTCTCACATTTAAATCCTTTTGGTTGAATATATACTTTAAGCTTTTATGATCCGTAAAGATATCACATTTCTCTCCGTACAAGTAATGACGCCATAACTTCAAAGCAAACACTATAGCTTCCAACTCAAGATCATGAACTGGATATTTCTGCTCATGGGGCTTTAACTGTCTAGACGCATACGCAATAACCATATCATGTTGCATTAGCACACAACCTAATCCTTTGAGAGAAGCATCACTGTAAATTATAAAATCCCCTGATTCATCTGGTAATGCTAACACTGGTGCTGTCACTAGCCTTTTCTTTAGCTCTTGGAAGCTTTCTTCACATTTCTCCGTCCAAACAAATCTCTCATTCTTCCGGGTCAGCTTGGTCAACGGGGTTCCAATATTGGCAAAGTCCATCACAAATCTTCGGTAATAGCCTGTTAAGCCAAGAAAGCTTCTAATTTCCGTCGGGGTCTTCGCTTGCTCCCATCTGGATACCTCTTCAATCTTCGCAAGGTCTACCTTAATACATCCTTACCCACTATATGACCTAAAAACTGGACTTCCTCCAACCAAAATTCATATTTTGAGAACTTAGCGTATAATTGTTTTTCTCTCAACCTTTGCAAAGCAATCCTTAGATGTTCGGCATGGTCGTCTTTGGTCTTTGAGTAGATGAGGATGTCATCAATAAATACAATAACAAACTTATCCAGATACTCCTTATACACCCTGTTCATTAATTCCATAAAAGCCGCGGATGCATTAGTCAATCCGAATGACATCACTAGGAACTCATAATGGTCATACCTGGTTCGAAAGGCAGTCTTTGGTATATTTTCAGGCTTGATCTTCAACTGATGATAGCCCGATCTTAAGTCGATCTTGGAAAAACAACATGCTCCCTTAAGTTGATCAAACAAATCATCAATCTTGGGTAGGGGATACTTATTCTTGATGGTTAACTTATTCAATTCTCGATAGTCAATACACAATCTCATGCTTCCGTCCTTCTTTTTCACAAACAACACTGGCGCGCCCCACGGGGATACGCTTGGTCTAATTACCCCTTTATCCAAAAGTTCCTGAAGTTGTTTAGCTAGCTCTTTCATTTCTAATGGGGCCATACGGTAGGGTGCCTTTGAAACTGGTTCTGCTCCCGAAATTAAATCAATGGAAAACTCAATCTCCCGATCGGGTGGTAATCCTGGTAACTTTTCTGGAAACACATCTGAAAATTCACTGACTACTGGAATTTCCTACAATCCGGGTACCTTCTTCTCAGTGTCCACGACATGGGCTAAATACGCTTCACATCCTTGTCTCAATAACTTCTTTGCTTCCAATATAGAAAGAAATTTATTTTCCTATTTCTGTCCTTGATAAACTATCCTTTTATTGTCTTCTGAATATAACAAAACTTTCTTTTTCTTACAATCAATATTTGCCTTATGCTGAGACAACCAATCCATTCCTAGAATTACATCAAACTCTCCTAACTAAAAGGGTATTAAATCCACTGAAAAGAAATGCCCAAATATTCTATTTGACATCTAGGACAAAACGGATGTACTGAAACTTTATCCTGGTTAGCTACCTCTATAGACAAGGGCTCATTTAGATCCTCCAATATCTAATCCATATTACTTACACAATCTTTAGATATAAAAGACTTAGACGCTGCCGAATCAAATAAAACTTTAACAGGCACGGAATTTAGAAAAAGCGTACCTGCAACCATATCTGAATCCTGAGCATTAGATTTCTTGGTCATCTTAAAGGTTCTGGCTCTTGCTGTGCTAGTTGCTGGTCCTTGAGATTCATTCCCTCCTACACTGCCTTGAGTAGCCATCTTGTAGTTTCTGGAGATGTGCCCAACCTTACCACACTTAAAGCAGGTGACTCCGAAGTTTCCTGTATTACACTCTGACGTATAATGACCCTTTTTATCGCATTTAAAACACTGGACATCATTCCGGCACTGACCACTATGCTTTTTACCACATAACTTACAATCCACAATTGGCCTGGTTGACTGAACTGGGGCAGAGGCAACTGAGGTGACACCGGAACTCGTCTGAGCTATGCCTTGCCTTTTAAATCTCTTATTCCTATTCCGGCCAAACTTCCTTGGGAACTTCTGACTAGACTCCTCCTGGTCTGCATTACCTATACCACCTTCAAACTTTCTCTTTCGATCACTTCTTTCCTTGAAGGCCAACTTCTGATCACTCTCAATCACCAGGGCGGCTTGAACTACAGAGGTATATATCTTAAGTTGTAGGGCCACCACTCCACTACGAACTTCCGGCTTTAGTCCTTGCTGAAACCTCCTAGCTTTCTGATCTCAGTGTTCACATATCCAGGGGCTAGTCAGGCCAACTCCGTGAACTTGGCCTCATACTCAGCCACACTCTTTTCTCCTTGCTTCAATTCCAAAAATTCCACTTCGAACTGACTCTGCAAGCAATCCGAAAAATACTTTTCCAGAAACAACTCTGTAAATCTGGCCCAAGAAACAGGGCCTTCTCCTTCTAATGCACGCACAGATTCCCACCAAAAACTTGCTTCACCTATGAGAAAGTAACTGGCATAATCCGACTTAGAATCATCACTGACCTGAATAAGGGTGAAGGCTTTCTCCATTTCCTTAAGCAAAATTCTAGCAGCAGTCGGATCTACCTCGCCCTTAAACTCTGGGGGTTTAACTAACTGAAAAGACTTGAAGCTAACAGTCTGATTTGACTCTCTTGGTTGGGGTTGTCGTTGGAGCTGCAGTTGTTGTTGGATTTGTTGATGTTGTTGTTGTATAAATTGTTGTTGTTGTTGCTGCTATTGCAGGAATTGTTGTTGCTGCTGCTGGAATTGTTCTTGCTGCTGAGCCATCTGATTAGACTGTTAGCGCAGCAAATCTAGTAATCCATCCATGACTGGCCCCCTTCAGAGTTCCTGCTGGAGGAATTGGACGGGAAATTTTTCTTGGGAGGCATTCTCCTGAAACACGACAAAAAGGTTTTATATGAAAATTGTGCCCCCGGGTAGCAACAGCTTTATGCATCAGGAGAATGCGGTCACAATTAAATATTCCCTTCCTTGTTTATTTGGGGTCCACCCATGATGCATAACTAAATTCAACAAATCCAGCAACAAATACAACAATAACAGTACGAATCCATCTAATAACTACAGTACAACACTCATAATATACTAAGTGCATAACAAAATTGGCTATCATAGAAGCCCCGCCTAATATAAACTACAATACATAGTAAACATACATAGGAAAAGCACTACAAAACTCCTATAACTAACTCTGAGCTCTGTACCTCACTGCAGCAACTCTGATCTAGCCACTGCCACTACCACCGATGGATCCTAACTCAAATACCAACCAGTTCACGAGATCCTGGTACTGAACAGCTCTAAACTCGGAGCAAATAAAATGGTCAATGGTCTGGGCTCTCTCTACAGCAGCCTGAGTCAAGGATCGCACTCTCTCCTGCACATCTGGTGAAGGGGCAGGGATGCCCTGGAAAGGCCCGACCGGAATCTGGTCAAGCTGAGCTTCTAACCCTGGGCTCTGCTTTCTGATCAAAGACTGGTTCACCACTCGATAAACATGGTAAGGGATCGGGGAGGATGCCTGAAAGAACAGATGGAGGGACGGGTGGTCTCGAGGTGGAGGAACTGGGACCACATCCTGGAGGGAAATTCCTAACAGCCGACACTGACCTTCGTACCCAGTGAGGACGGGCACTAGGTCCTGACACACCTCCTGGTGCAACTGGAGGAACGGGTAGAGGAGGCATGGGAGTCTCCTCAGCTACAATATCCAAAGTCCGCTCAGAGTCTGAATCATCTGAATCTGACTGATTCCTCTGAGAAGGAGAACTAGTGATCACTATGGGTCACTGTCATCCATATCAATACAAGAAAGATACAACAAGATTAAGGCAAGTCTATTAAAATATTAATAGATGCGAGGGTAACGCCGTCGGAACCCTCGACTGACACTTAAGGTTGATCCTCGACATGAGTTGCTGACTCACACTATAGGACATACTCCTACACCTTACTAACTCAATTCTTAACCTAAATCAGGGACTTGAACCTGTGGCTCTCATACCAACTGTGACGGTCTCAACCCCGGGGTCGGGGGCTGATGTCACCAAAAATATAATAAACTACAACATAAACTACTAAATAAACTTTATTCTAACACACGATCCCAAACCAGGAGCCGATCTAGATTCAAGTATTATTTAGGTTATAAGACAACACTAACTTATTCAAGCTCAGACATCCTAACTTATTACAACAACTCATCAGACGTCAAAGTCTGATACAAACTACCTCAGAGGAGCCAGGACCGGAGGGGGCTGACACTCTACGCTGACCTGGTCTTCTAGACATCTGTAATAAATAAATACAAAACAAGCTGCAAGGGTGAGCAATCTATTGCTCAATAGTACCTCTATATGAATAACCAATAAAGCAGGATGTATAAAAACGGTATAGGAACATATATCAACACTAGTTTATGAAAAATCTGTAAAATAGGTATAAACTAGATATCAAACTAGCATGCTCTGCAAAATAATATCATCTGTAGTATGCTGTGTCAAAAATACCAGAGTTCAATTTTAGCATGTTATTTCCTTTCCAAAACCACTGTCCATTGTTGGACCCATAAATCGTCTGTCCCGTTACGAGGACCATAAACCATTTGTTCCGTTACGGGAACCATTGAACCAAAGTTAGATATAAAAGTGGATTCATTCTAGGGACAGCAGATCGGTCTATCCCACCACAAATTGTTCCGGAACTCAGAGACTAGCTAGGTCTCTGTCATGCTGGACTAAGCGGCCTACCAGTACGCGCATCCGACTTAGCCTCTTACGCAACCATGCGGGGCCGTTACCTAATAACGGGCCTCTTACGGCACTGACCATCCAATATCTGATTCATTTTATCCAGTGACCAAAATCATTTATACCTATCTCTTTCTAAATGATTACAGCACACATTCAAAAAATCCCTTTTTAATTGTTATCATAATCTAGAGATACGCATTTTCAGAAGTTACTTTTTCCCCAAAACATCAGTTAATAAAACATATTTAAATACGTGAAATACATAATTTAAAACGTTTTGTTCCAGTACGTAATTTAAATCAACAACTATTCATATATATTAAACTGTAAAAGATTAGTTGAGGGGTACTTGCCTGGTGAAGCTTTGTACTAACACTAGCCTGACTCTAATTGACTTCCACTACTGGGTCCTTCGACTCGAACCTACAAAATCAAAACGACCTAGGTTAAACGACTGATTATGCTTGACTTATCCTCACTAAACTAATTACCCAACGATACAAATCCCGACTAGTATGTATTCGAATAATAATAATAATATACATGCAATAATAGTGCACACAGCAACCAGGGTTCAAGTTATATTAAACGAGATATACACACTCGATTCGAAATTAAAGGTAATTTTTAGAAAAATTTGGACAGCGACTCCTCTGTTTATAGGCCTACCCGTCGAAACATCAATCGACGCCAATTCCCAACAAAACCAATTTGAATCATCACATAACTAAATTTTTAGTCTCAAAAATAATTTATACAAGTTGTTTTATATTTTAAAATATTTAGGACTCATAACAGAGTCATCACCGTCCACCGTGCGCTCGTAAAATAATTCATCGCGCACAGCGGAAAAATTTATTGGTGCCCGAAAATATACAGGTGTCCGAATAAATTTCACCGATCGAAGTTACTCACCAAATTTTATCATTTAATATCCTGAATTTTAAATCAAGAATTTCCTGCAGAAAAAGAAAATTAAAAATTAAAAATTTTAATAGCCCAAACCACTGCACACACACGGGCCCAACAAAAGCCTAACATAAACCCAACAGCCAAGCCCAAATTACAGGCCCAACTGTAAACAAAACCAACCCAAACCAACAACCGACGAACCAGCAGCAGAAACACGGCGCCACACGGCCACACGTGGTTGTCGCTGCCGTAAACACACACACAGAGAGCACAACTCACACACCCACACATACTACACACACATGCACACACAGACACACACATATACACATATATGTATACATATCCGTATATATATATATATATCAAACACAACCACACCGCCATCGCCACGCCGGAAACCGGTGGTAACGATGGCGAATCAAGAAAGAAACAGCAGTGAAACAGGAGATTCAAGTGGCAAAGCAATTACCAGGAATTAAACGAGAAGAAATCGAAAGGAACCGAGAGATTTGAGTGAAAGAGAGAGAGACGAGAGGAGAGACGAGAGCGAGAGAGATTCGAGAGGAGAGAGAGAGAAAGCAGGGCTCGTTTGGGAAGGGAATAACAGAGAAAAGGGAGAAAGAAATAAGGCCTGGACACGTGTGTTGTATATGCCACGTGTCCCGGTTTTTATTCATTAACCTGCTGCTTTTATCGCTTCCTGATAAAATTACGTACCGGCTGTGCACTAAAGTTCATTGGAAAAAATTCCAAAATAGTCTCAAAATAGCACAAATAATCTGAAGTTACTAAAATAAAATTTTCATAATTTTTAAAGTATTTTACAAACAGAACTTAGACCCGCATTTAACGAATAAACGAAACAACGCGGAAGTAAGATTACTCCCGAAAATTACCAAAATAATTTTAAAATTCTCAGAATATTGTAAACGTAATAAAATATGAGTTTCATAATTTTTGAAGAATCCTAGAATTAAATATAGATTTTATAGTTAAATGAAATCAGAAAATCATTTAAAAATCAATAATTAACAGAATATTGAGTTGTAAATTTTATAAAATCCCAAAAATAATTATCAAGATTATAATCATAAAAACAATTTTAAAGACAACCCAAATAGTTTTAAAAATAGGATTGCCATAAAATCACTTTTTAAAATTGAAACAAAAATAAAATTATGCAACAATTAATCATAAAAACACACCACGCAATCCAACAATCACATATAAACAATAATAAATAAAACACAGAGACCATAATTAATACAAAATTCGTTATTAATTATCTACGCAATAATTACATATTTAAATATTACAAAAATATGTGAGTCGATATAAAGACAGGAAGCTAAGGAGCATGTTAAGGCAATCACATTGAGATCCGGTCAGGTTACAAATACTGAAAAAGCTAAGACTCCAGAATCTAAAGTTGAGGCTGAAGAAGAAGAAGTGCAGAAGGAAGCAGAAGTGGAACCAAGGAAGACTACTGTTGAGCACACTCCTCCTGAGGGTAATACAGGGGAGAAACATATCTATCCTCCACCTCATTTTCCTAAAAGGCTGCAGAAGAAAAAGTTGGATAAGAAGTTTGAGAAGTTTCAGGAGGTGTTGAAGAAACTTCACATTAACATACCTTTCGCTAAAGCTCTTGAACAAATGCCTAGTTACGCGAAGTTCATGAAAGTTATTCTCTCTAGGAAAGTGAAGCTTGATAACTTAGAGATCGTTGCTCTCATGGAGGAATGCAGTGTTGTGCTGCAACAGAAGTTGCCTTCGAAGCTTAAAGATCCTGGAAGCTTCACTATTCCTTGCACAATTGGAAAGGCGTCTTTTGACAAGTGTTTATGTAACTTGGGAGCTAGCATCAATCTGATGCCCTTGTCAATCTTCAAGAAGTTGGACTTGCCTGATCCAAAACCTACTTATATGACTTTGCAGTTGGCCGATCGTTCTATTACTTATCCTTGAGGCATTTTTTAGGATGTTTTGGTCAAGGTGGATAAACTCATCTTTCCTGCTAATTTTGTAATTCTTGATTTCGAGGAGGATAAGAAGATTTCAATAATCTTGGGAAGACCTTTCTTGGTGACCGGCCGAACTTTGATTGATGTGCAGAAAGGTGAGCTCACCATGCGAGTGTTGAATCAGGATGTCACTTTTAATGTGTTCAATAAGATGAAGTTCCCTACGGAAAATGAGGAGTGCTTAAAGGTGGAGTTCGTTGATTCTGTGGTTACCTCAGAACTTGATCAATTACTAAGGTCTGATGCCTTAGAAAAGGCCTTATTGGGGAATTCTGATAGTGAAAATGATGAAGGTGATGAGCAATTTCTGAATGCTTCTCCCTAGAAGAGGAAGATTGATATGCCTTTTGCATCTCTTGGAATGGAGGACCTAAATTAATCTCATAAGCGCCTCAAGCTATCTATTGAGGAAGCTCCTACTCTTGAGCTTAAGCCTTTACCTAAACATTTGAGGTATGCATTTTTAGGTGATGCATCTACTTTGCCTGTTATTATTGCATCTGACCTTTTAGGTAGCGATGAGGAAAAACTCTTGAAATTCTGAGAGAATTTAAATCGGCAATTGGATGGAAGATAGCAGATATCAAGGGAATCAACCCTTCTTTTTGTATGCATAAAATTCTGCTAGAGGAGGGTAGCAAGCCTACTGTTGAGCAACAACGAAGGCTAAATCCTATCATGAAGAAATTTGTGAAGAAGGAAATTCTTAAGTGGCTGGATGCAGGGATCATCTATCCCATATCTGACAGTTCTTGGATGAGTCTAGTTCAGTGTGTACCAAAGAAAGGACGTATCATAGTCGTTGCTAATGAGAAAAATGAGCTCATTCCTACTCGAACAGTCACGGGGTGGAGAGTTTGCATGGATTACAGGAAGCTGAACAAGGACACGAGAAAAGATCACTTTCATCTGTCGTTTATTGATCAGATGCTTGACAGATTGGCTGGGCATGAGTACTACTATCTTCTGGATGGCTATTTGGGATTTAATCAGATCTTCATCGCTCCAGAAGATCAAGAGAAGACTACATCACATGTCATTTTGGTACTTTTGCATTCCGGAGAGTTTCTTTTGGGCTATGTGGAGCACCAGCCACTTTTTAGAGATGTATGATGGCTATCTTCTCTAATATGATTGGTAATAATGTAGAAGTGTTCGTGGTTGACTTCTCAATCTTTGGAACTTCTTATGATAAATGCTTGCACAATCTTGGGTTAGTGCTGAAAAGGTGCGTTGAGACCAATTTGGTTCTCAATTGGGAGAAATGTCATTTTATGGTGCGCCAAGGCATCATTCTTCGTCACAAGGTTTCTAGTAAGGGTCTTGAGGTGGACAAAGCCAAGGTGGGGGTTATTGAAAATCTTCCTCCACCAATTTATGTTAAAGGAATTCACAATTTTCTTGGTCATGCGGGTTTCTATAGGCGTTTTATCAAGGACCTCTCTAAGATCTCAAAGTCGTTGTGTAATTTGCTAGAGAAAGATGTTCCTTTCAAGTTTGATGATGAGTGCTTGGCTGCTTTTGAGACACTGAAGAAGAGTTTGATTACGGCACATGTCATAACTGCACCTGATTGGAGTGAACCATTTGAAATGATGTATGATGCAAGTGACTATGCAGTTGGAGTAGTTCTTGGGCAGAGAAAGAACAACATATTTCATGTGGTCTACTATGCTAGTAAGACCCTAAATGGAGCTCAACTGAATTATACGACTACGGAAAAGAACTTTTGGCTATTGTCTACGGTTTTGAGAAATTTCGATCTTATTTGCTTGGGACGAAGGTGACAGTTTTCACTGATCATGCTTCAATTCGATATCTCGTCACAAAGAAGGACTCGAAGCCTAGGTTGATTAGATGGGTTCTTGTAATAACCCCAATTTTTGGAATCTTTGAAACACTGATGAATAGTGATTTTGCTAATTATGCTGATTAAGAAAACTTTTCATGCGACACTATGTAGGAGTTCTTTTATTGATATTCCGGGATCTTATTAGTACTCTATATGGTATATAAGTGTATGTAAAGATCGTCAGAATCCAAATTCGAACACTTTGATTTTTCCTGAAAATCCACCAGATACCGAAAGAATTGAGTATAAGGTAACATGATTAAAATGATTTAAATTAAAGGATTATAAGAGAGGATCATAAAAGGAATATGAAATATTGAGAAAGGTTTAGGGGAACCCAAGTAATGAGATCCCGGATATGATCCCTCAAACGATCAACGAGAATGAACAATAAATGAGTCGTAAAATAATTAAACGACTAAGTAATGCAAGAGGCAAGGAGAAGGGTCAATTAGTGCAAGATTAATGCACTTAGTTAACATCTTAATATAAGGATTAAGCTTAAAAAGATGCTTCCACCATAAGGATGAGACAAGTGGCAAGGATTATGTAAGCTTGATGACATCACCATGCTTATGTCACTTTCCACTAATTCAAACAAAACAACTAGTCAAGTAAATATCCTAAAATCATTTCATTTCCACCACAAGTTCAAGTCAACACAAGCTCTCATCTTCCTCCCCCATTTCCATTGCTCTCGGCCAAAACAGAACTAGCACATTAAAACTGTTATATCTCCTTCATTTCTTAGTCAGATGTTGTGTTCTATAGCTCGTTGGAAAGGTATTGAGATGGCCTACAACTCTTGTTCACAGGTCTCCTCCAAATAAGTATGGTAAGACCCTCATTTTTACAGTTCTTTCAATCGGACTTTTAGAAACTTCAAAGCCTAACTTTGTGTTCTTGATTTCTTTGGAAATATCAAGCTTGTAGGAGGCTCCTTAAGGCTTCCTAGCAACTTAACACCTCCCAAGGAAGGTATAAAATTCAAACCCTATCCTTTACTATGATTATTAGTGATTTTGATGGTTGGTTTTCTAAATGAGAAGCATGACCTTTGATTATTAGTAGTTTGATTTGGATTTGGAGTGATTTGGTGAATGAATCTTGTTATATTTAATAAAACTTGATTGTGGTTGGTTGAGATGAATAATCTGAAAAATAAGGACTGTTATAGTATTATTTAGTTGAGGTTTTGATGTTTTAATGATTGTGGGTTGTTTGGTGAGGTTTTGGTGTAGTGAGAAACTTGGAAAACTCGTAAATATAGCCGTCGTAATGCCCATTTTTATTCAACTGCTTGTTCTTAGTGTTCAGGACAGAAAACTCAATAAACAATCTGTAACATTTCCATTTTTAGCTAGAGCGTGTCGTAAGCTTCGTTTTGATATGTGGATCACTTGAATCTGATGTACGGTTTAGGAGAAACGACGGTTTTAAGTAACGGCGTTTCGTGAACGAACCATTACCCCTCGCCTTACTTTGAAACCTTGGTTAAGGCGCTTAAATGACTAATTGGAGTATGAAACAATTATGTAAAGTGGACTAGGCAGTTGGTAGGGTATTCGCGAAAGCATCGCCTTAAAATTCGTAACGGTTAATTTATTAAAAATGGTGGAGCCGAGGGTACTCGAACGACTTATGTGATTTGTTAAGGGTAGAAATGACCATAAGCAAACGTTAGGGTTCAATTGGTTAAAGTCTAGTTTCTTAAGCGACCGTGGTTTAATTCTGGCTTATGTTGTTGTTCATAGGTTACCGGACCCACTCTAATCTTAAGTCTACCCCAGAGCACTCAGGCAAGTTTTCTACCCATTATACTGTTGTTGTGATGTATATATGTATATGCATTATCTTGTGATAAGTGCATGATTGTTATTAGCAAATCTTGTGATATATTAGAGTATGTTGATATGGTATATATGCATGCTTGTTTCGTAATCTTGATAGCTAATTGTTGATTCAAATGCTTATAGTTGCATAATACCTATGCTAGAGATAAGCAGTAGTTGCGTATACCCTTAGTATATGGGGCTCAAAGGTGAACATTTTCTAAACTGGGAGTCGATGTTCCCGAGTATAATATAAATATATATATATATATTTATATATATTGATATAGTTTTCAAAACTATTAATCGAATAAGGTTTATTCGATAACCTTATTTTATTTAATGAATATTATTTTTGAATATTCATTCGAGAACTTATGACTCCGCTTATTTTATTAAATAATATTCTTTATTTTATTAAAGAATAATGTTTCGATAATCAAACTTATTTTCGATTATTCAAATAAAGATCGTACTTTCGTATAAGTATATCTTTGGTTATTTATTATTCATTTCAAGTATGAGTTTTAAAACTTCTACTTCAAATATTTTTATAGAGACTATCCTTTACGGGAATATTATTTAAATAATAATATTTAGATATTTTCTAATATATCGGGACTGTTTTATTTCATTAAATCAACATTACTCCAAACATTCTTAAAAATGTTTTCGAGTCTTCAAAATGATTTTCTAAAAGTTAGAGCGGATCCCAAAACTCATTTTTATATTTAAGATCTTCCTTTCGAAGGGGATTTAAATATTCGCTCAAAACCTGAGGGATCCGGCTCTGTGGTGTATTTTATATTCGCAACGAGGTTGCTGTTTTGATAAATGAATTGATTACTTACCCAAAGTTCGGGAAGTAAGTCCATCTATTGAGTCGGCATAAGCAACATGGGCTCAGTGGGCGTCCATGAAAGTGTAAGTGGCTCAGTGGGAGTCCATCAAATGCGTAAGTGGCTGAGTGGCTGTTAGGTCCTAATTTGTTTGTAGAAGGGGGGGTTGAATGCAAACAATACCGTTTAATCAAATAAAATGCGGAATTAAATGTGAAACAAAATTCAAGTTAAATAAAACTTTTATTAAACTTGAAAGGTGTTACAACTACGGTATCAGTTACAAGGGATTAATCTCAAATCAATTATTACAAATCTAGAATAAATTCGACATGAACTTTTTCTATTTTTGCAATTAAAAGATCAAATGCTAAATGCGATTTGAGATTAAGTTCTAGGGATTTTAATCCGCTAGATTGATACACAAGAACAAGATAAATAATTCTAGTGGATTGGATTTAACTTTTCAATCTAGAATTTTGATCTTGAATAAAGCAGATGAAAAATAAAATGTTGTGCCTTTGTTTTCTGCTGCTTTTTCTCTTGACTTGTGTGTTCTGTTTTTAATTATGCATGAATGTCTTCTGCTGCTTCTTTTAATCCAACAGTCGAGTAGAATGTACTGGCATGACAATCTTTTTGAGCTGGCAAGACAATCAGAATGAACTAGCAAGACTTTCGGTATGACTATCAATTGTCATACCGATTGTCATGGTAGTTCAAAATCAGATTGTCTAACTGAATTAATAAAAGATTTTAATGTAATAAAAAATCTGATAAGACAATCCTTTTGAATTAGCATGACTTTCGGTATGACTATTGATTGTCATACTGATTGTCATACTAATACAATCAGTTGCCTTTTGAATTAATAACAGATTTTAAATCAATTAAAATTCTGAAAAACCTTAATATTAATTCTGAATTAATTAATCAATTAATTCAATTAATTAATCAGTTGACACTCGATGTACTGTCTGGTTCATGAGTGACTAACTTCCGTGATGTTTCTTCACGTCTTGACTTTGATTTTCTTCAGACTAAATCCTTGTAATTAATTGATACCCTGACGAGATCTCTGTCACTTGATTAAATCCACAATCTTGATTTATATCACTGAGGCTTGATCAATTTCTTGAGCTTCTTCCAGTGAATTAAGTCTTCAAGTCTGTAGATGAATAATGTTTCTTAACCCTTTGACAGATGTTACTTTGTGAGATCTCTCTGACGATAGATCCACTATTTACTTATTACATTCTTATTTGAGTTGAGTTAAATCCTCGAATATACAAATAGGCTATGCCATATGCCTTTCAATCACCCCCTATTTGCTTGTTAGACAATAACAACAAATACCCAGAGGATAACTCAACTAACAAATAAGAAAAAGATATAAACAGTAATGCAAAGTAAATAGCAGAAAAGTTCTGGATTATATTTAACATTTTCCAGATTCCAAAAGAAATTTACAAGTGAATACAAGATAGATGTTCCTCTAGCCTGAACATATAACTACATTAGACTATCTTGATTCATAAAGCTCTAATCACATTACATTAAGTTTTGAGCTAATTGATTTCAGTTGTCTTCTCTTCTGACTTCACCTTCTTCTAAATCTTGAAGCAACTCTTTGTCAAAGACACGATCCTTTTCTGAAGTGAAGCTTGCTGGTCTGACTGGTTGAACTCCAACTGACTTCAGCTTATTCTTGATCTGATTGTACCTTTTAATATTCTTTTCACAATAAGCTTGAATCAAATCAGCAGCTTGAGTCTTCAACATGGATGAGTATCCAGCAGTTCTTAAATGATGTTCCATCCAGACCAGATGCTTAGCTGAGTAGTCTTTAAGAGATTGTACATCTAGCTGACAGATTTGAAGACAATCAGACTTAAAGAATCTCACCTGATGAGGATTGTTGACCACTTGAGGACTAGCCCTGCTGGCAAACTCTTTAAGCCTTTCTTGAAGAACTTCATTCAATTCTGAGCTTCTTTTTACCTTGTTGAGAAGAACCCAAATCTCTGACAAAGAACGATTCTCAAACAGATGAAGTGACACCTTGAAAGATCCTTCACTCTGACAATATACAAAAATGCTCATCTCATTTAGGGATCTATCAAAAGCAGCTGTGATCCTTGAGACTTCAGTCTTGATAGCATTCATGTACATGTCATTGTTAGGATTTGAGATTTCCAGCTTGTCAAGAAGATGTAGGAACTGTCTGTCATTGTTAGTGCTCAGCTGAGGCATATCAAGTACTCTCCTAGCTTCATCCCATTTCTCACCAATCTTCAGTCTGACATCTCTTCTCCTTTCTTGAGCCTTAATGTCATGAAGACGTTGCTTTTGAAGAGTTTCTGTTCTTTGTATGTCTTTCCTCATGTCAATGATCTGGGAGACCTTTTTGAGTTCAGCTTTTTTTCTTTTCATCTCTGACTGCTGCTGCTAAAACTCTTTCTCAAAGATAGGATCCACTGTAGCTTCCTCTTCCCAATCTCCAAAATCACTTTCCTCTTCAGCTTCAAATAAACCATCTTTATCTTCCAAGACTGGTTCAGTGGGAAGGTCAAAAATGTCAAAGTCATCCTATTCTCCACTGTAATAGACATCATCAGCCTTTCCTTTGTCCCCAGCAGAGGTATCTTTTTCTTTCCCCTTTCCACTACTCCCTTTCTTCTCCCCCTTAGTTGAGGGATCCTCTACTGACTTTCCCTTAGAGCCTCCATGACCTCCATCACCTCCCGAGCCTGAGCCTCCACTAGACGGCCCTTCAAAGTAAGTCCTTTGTTCTTCATTGGGACAGTGAGAATTTTTGATCATGTAGTACAGGTGCTTCATCCCTTCATTCAGATGTTCCATACCTGTCTCTTTCTTTAGAAATCTAGAGGAATCCAGTGAATGATTCATTTCAACCAAATCTTCAAGAGAAGTCATCCTTGTATGTAGAGAGCAGAAGTCAGAAATGTCATCAGCTGATAAAGTTGGAGTTTTCTGAATGGAATTGAGCTTTTGTAATAACCCCAATTTTTGGAAAATTTTGAAACCCTTATGAATAGTGTTTTTGCTGAATGAGAAAACTTTTCATGCCACGCTATGTAGGGGTTCTGTTATTGATCTTATGGGATATTATTAGTACTCTATGGAGTATATAAGTGTATGTAAAGATCGTCAGAATCCAATTCCGAACACTTTGGTTTTTCCCGGAAATCCACAATATACGGAGAGAATTGAGTATAAGGTAACAGGATAAAAAGGATTTAAATTAAAGGATTATAAAAGAGGATCATAGAAGGAATATAATATATTGAGAAAGGTTAAGGGAACCTAAGTAATAAGATCCCGGGTATGATCCTTCAAACGATAAACGAGAACGAAAGTTAAGCGAACCGTATAACAGATCAGCGGTCATTAGGCAAACGATTAGGAAGTTAATCAAAGGGATTAATGGGAGTGATGTCATCCAACCAATAGAAAGAAGACAAGGAAGGAAGGATGACATCATGTGGATGAGATAAGCATGACATGGGAAGGAGGAGGTGTGGTGGCTTTGTAACCACACAAATCCAAGGGCAAGAAGGTAATTTACTAAATCAAAAACAAAACCAAATCAACCAACCAAAAATCAAGACAAGGCAAAACACAAAATTCTTCTTCTTTCTCCATGGAAGCTCACGGGTCCTTTTCTTAATTTTTGAAGATCCAAGCTCCTCCACTTACTATTTAGCAAGGTAATTATCCTAGCTTCTCCTAGTTAAGTTACATACTTCCTATAAGTTTAAGCTTCTAAATCCAAGCCAATCTTTTTCTATAAATCATCAAAGAAGATGGTGAATAGTGTTTTCAAGAACTAAAATTTGTGTTCTTGAAGTTTTGTTTAGATTAAGCTTGAATAAAGACTTTAAAGGTGATTCCAAGCCATCCTCTTGATTCTCCACTCTCCAAGGAAGGTATAAACTACAAACCCTAGCTTTAGTTTTGAGTAATTAGGATTGAATGTGTTTGATATAGCATATGTGAGGCATGATGCTTGATTGGTTGAAGTTTGGTTGAGTTTGTAGAGATTAGTTGGTTTTGTTGTATTGTTGGAGTTGTAAATCTTGGTAATTAGTTAAAGAACCTAAGTAAAGCTTTTAGTTCATGTGAGGAATAAGTATAAATGGTTAATATGGATTTGTTGGGGTTGTTATGATGTGATAAGGATGGATATTGGTTGTATGATTGATTTGGGGTTGAATTGTGGTTGGTATCGAGTGGTTTAAATTTGGGAAATCGCGTAAACATAGCCGTCGTAATGTCCGATTTACCGTAGACTGTTTTTTTTGTTCTAAACATCAGAACCCTTGAACTCACTGCTAGGTTTTGACCATTGTCATGTTTAGATAGTTCATGTTACGAGCTTCGTTTTGATATGTAGTTCGTTCGATTCCGATTTACGGTTTAGGAGAAACGACCGTTTCAAGTAACGGCGTTTCACGAACGAAACTTTTTCCCTCGCCTTACTTTGAAATGTAGGTTAAAGACCAAAAAGGGTTAATTAATGCATGAAACATTTATGGTAAGTGTTTTAGGCAGTTGGTAAGTCACTCGCGAAGGAATCGCTTTAAAACTCGTAAAGGTTAAATTATTAAAAATGGTGGAGCCGAGGGTACCCGAGTGACTTAAGCGAATCAGTGAGCGCAAAACAAGCGTTAGAGTCTAAGTTAGTTAAAGTATAGATTTACAAGTGACTTTGGTTTAATTCCAACTTACTTATTGTTTATAGGTTACCAGACTCGTCCCGAGCCATTCGTAACCCCCAGTCGCTCAGGCAAGTTTTCTACCCGTTATACTGTTGTTGTGATGTAAATATATGTATATGCATTATCTTGTGATATTGCATGATTGTTATTAGCAAATTCTTGCGATATATTGTAGCATGTGATATGGTATATATGCATGCCTGTTTCATATTCTTGAAATATATATCTGTTGGTTCAGTTGATAATACCTATGCTAGAGGATAGCGGTAACTTGCATATACCCTTAGTATAGGGACCCAAAGGTGAAAATATTTTCTAAAACCGGGAGTCGAGGATCCCGAGTAGATTTTGTATATATATGGATATGGATATATACATATATATATTTATATATATATGGTTATAGTTTTCCAAACTATTAATCGAATAAGGTTTATTCGATAACTTTAAACTTTATTTATTATTGAATATTATTTCGAATATTATTCGAGGACTTATGACTTCTTTTATATTATTTATTGAATATTATCTTGAATATTCATTCGAGGACTTATGACTCTTTTATATTATTTATTGAATATTATTTGAATATTCATTTGAGGATGTATGACTCCTTTATTTTATTTAATGAATATTATTTATAATATTCATTCGAGGTATT
This sequence comes from Apium graveolens, assembly GCF_009905375.1. Lineage (NCBI taxonomy): Eukaryota > Viridiplantae > Streptophyta > Magnoliopsida > Apiales > Apiaceae > Apium > Apium graveolens. Next base: position 46,586,306 of record NC_133647.1, on the reverse strand, counting down.
ATGACTCAGCTTATTTTATTTATTGAATATTATTTGAATATTCATTTGAGGATCTATGACTCCGATTATTTGCTGAGGTATATTCTTTATTTTATTAAAGAATAAGGTGTAAATAATCAAACTTATTTTCGATTATTCAAATAAAGATAATACTTTCATATAAGTATATCTTTGGTTATTTAATACTCGTTTCAAGTGTAAATTTTAATACTTCTACTTCAATTATTTTGATAAAGATTATTCTTTATGGGAATATTATTTAAATAATAATATTCAGATATTTTCTAATATTCTGGGGACTGATTTACTTCATTAAATCAGCCTTACTCCAAACACTCTTTAAAGTGTTTTCGAGTCTTCAAAATGATTTTTAAAAAGTCAGAGCGGATCCCAAAACTCATTTTTATATTTAAGATCTTCCTTTTTAAAGGGGATTTAAATACTCGCTCAAAACCTAGGGAATCCGGCTCTGTGGTGTATTTTATATTCGCAACGAGGTTGCAGATTTGGTAAATGAATTGATTACTTGCCCAATGTTCGGGAAGTAAGCCCATCTAATTGAGTCGGCATAAGCGACAGGCCGGGGTACGGTCTAATATTGTGTAAGTGGCTGGGTGGCAGTCCATCAACGCGTGAGGGGCCGGGGTACGGTCGAGCGCGAGGTCTTAATTATGACCAGGGTGATGACCGGTGAGGAATTCATCCATCTACAGTAGAAAAGGTTACTTATTGGTATCTGTGCCTGATCAGCAAGATATCGGGTTTATGCCAAATGTTTTCTTTTCCTTTCCAAAATTCATTGGATGTTTCGAACTCTGTTCATACTTCACATAACAGAGGTTCCAGGAAATGTTTAAAGGGATATATATATGTGGTTATATATATATCGGGACTAAATAAAGTATCTCATAACTTTTTCATTCAATAATCTTTCAAAGATTGAACCTATTCAAGTCTTATCTTGTGGTCTCATCAGTGGGATGAACTTTTGAAATTGATTATAACTTGAACGGTGGTAGTTCAAGTAGTATTGGGAAAGATATAAGTATATTGGGGTATTTGGTAACCTCATCTTTTAAACTTATATCTAATTAATAATTGTCTTATGAATGACAAAGATTTTCAGAAAAACGTTGAGACAAGGTTAGATATATGAGATCACCTTGCAACGATATTATTTTTATATACAGTTATACACTGGGACTTGTGTATATTATGCATGGAAGAGGACTTCCAATATTTTGAAAAGTATATATGTATATATACTGAATATTTTGCGACTCCATCGCATTAAGATATCAACTTGGTTCATTTCTTTTGACCAAGACTTTCATGAGTATTATGAGTAGACTCATATACTGTAAATAATTATGCATATTATTTTGGTGGGCTTGCTGCTCACCCTTGCTTTCTTCTTTCATCACACAACAACAGTTAGGAAAGATGACCAGACTCCAGCAGACCCAGCGCAAGCGCGTGGAAAGCGTTCCGCGTCTTCCCGTTGATGTCGTAGCTGCTATAGCTGCAGAGGTAGATCTATTGTAGATTAGACCATCTGCTTTTGGAGAATCAATTAGGTATAATTATAACTTGTGGCAGATAATGGCAATTAACTGTAAATTTATCAAGTAATCGTTTTGGGTTGTAATAACTTTTAAATTGTGGATTCAAAGACTTGTACTTATTTGAATTTCATCTCTGAGACTATAACGGGTTGTGGTGTATGTTAGTGTGGGGTCACAGCATAAGGTTGGTTATTATTAATTAAGTGAAGTGATATTGTGGAAAGAAAGACCGTGACGACCCGGATCCCCGACCCCGGATCTGGGGGTGTTACAGAAATGGTATCAGAGCTAAGCGTTATAAACCTCAGAGATGATGGGACGTTAAGATAATAAGTTCACTAAGATAATAAGAACTCTTGCCAAGTTCATAGTCGGACTACCTAACGTAGCACTGACAGTTAAAACCCTTATGGGAACCCTTATAAATATCGTGATAGGAGCGTAGTTCGTTATCGTATATGGTAGCGGGACTCCGAACCCTGAGGTTGGGGAGCAACATCGCGATGATATTTTATTACTAATTGGAGATCGGATTGCGGATCCGATAGAGTGTCCTAATGCAGGACCGGATGATGTTGATAGTGAGGATGTAGCGGTTGATGATGTTGTCCTAGAAGGGATAGTTGTTGAGGAGGATCCCATGGAGGATCCTGACAGGATTGGATAAAGGACCACTGATGAATTGATGACCATGGTTTGGTCGACTACCAGAGGTAGGATTGGCCGGTCACTACCGGAGGTTCGTTCAAGTTGTAAAGATAGTAGCCTCTTTAACGCGGCTTACTCGTAAGACTGAGAAGTTTGAATGGACAGAGAAATGCGAGAACAGCTTTCAAGAACTGAAGCAAAGATTGGTGATGGCCCCTATGCTGGCATTGCCGGATGGAAAAGGAGATTTGTGAAGTATAGTGACGCTTCGCACTAGGGCTTAGGGTGCGTGCTTATGCAGCACGGTAAGATAATCGCGTCTGCGTCAAGACAATTAAGGTAATATGAAACTTGATATCCCCGCCCATGAGCTTGGGCTCGTGGCAATAGTTTTTCCCTAAAGATTGGAGGCACTACTTGTATGGAGAGAAGTGTAAGATTTACACAAACCATAGGAGCTCTAGTACATTTTTGCGTAGAAAGAGCTCAACATACGCCAGAGGAGGCGGTTAGAGCTAATCAAGGATTACGATTATGAGATTCTTTATCATTCGGGGGAAAGCCAATGTGGTGGCTGATGCCCTTAGTAAAAAGGAGAGACTCAAGATGATAATGTCTTTTGGGGAGTTTATAAGAGATTTTGAGAAAATGGAAATAGAAGTGAAGGTAACCAGAGCCGGTACCGAAAAGCTGTTTGAGATAGCAATACAGCCCGAAGTATTGGAAAAGAACATATTATGCCAGTAAAAGTGGTGAATGAAGGCAGAGAGCCAACAAATAGGTATGAGATTAATACCGAGAGAGATGATAAGGGAATAATGAGGTATTCCTATAGAATTTGGGTTCCAAAGGTTTAAGAGCTTAAAGATGAAATCTTAGATGAAAGCTAGTTTGAGGAATAAGAGTTAGAGCAAACCCTGAACGTGATAGTCAGGGAGGTTGCCACCAAGACAAAAGGAACCCATAACATAATGGAGTGGAAAATGAGGATTTTAAATTAAAAGATGACCCCAATTATGGGGAGTAGGAAGAAACATTTAGACTGAGGAAACAAAAGTCGAAGCGAGATAAGGAGACCCGAGACGGTACTCCTATACGGAAATTCATGGACCTGTCTAAAAAGAACTTAGACTATTATCCCCAACCACCACCCTGAGGAGACAGTGCGGTGAGAAATTCTATCAGGACCTTTAAATCGCTAAGCTCTCAGAGTTCCAAGGAACAAGCTGACCCAGTCGAGGCAAGAGCCTGGCTAAAGGAAATATAGGAATCATTTGAGATTCTAAATGATTGACGAATCACAAAAGACTGTTTTTATCACTTACCCTCCTAAGAGAGAGACCACCCGCCGGTAAAAGGCCAAGGAAGGCACGGAACAAGAGATTATAATAAACTGATTTAAGTTCAGTCAATTGTTTTCGGGAAAGTAATTCCCAAAGATAAGGAGATAGTGTAAAAGCTTTAGAGCCAGAACAAAGGCAGACGAGTATGATAAATTATGAATCTAAGTTGTAAAAGTTATCAAGATTCGTTCTGATGACACGAATCCAGAATGACGGGATGTTTGGAATCAATGCTTATGTTGTGATGGTTCATGAAATAATGATAAGAAAAAAAAAAAAAAAAAAAAAAAAAAAAGGAACTGAAGTGGAAAGGGATATAAAGGCAAAGGAGTTTGAGGTATGATAAGGGAGTCGGGTATGAGGAAACCCTAAAGACTCCTAGCAATAGAAATAGAAAAGTATGTAATCGTCCGGATGAGAGTGATTCACCATGAGTTAAATTGATGGTTGAAGGTATAAGAGATACATATATTTTATCCCCTGTAAGTTGGAAAGATTCGAGGAAACCTTGAGATAATTCGAAGGATAGACAATGAGACGCGAATAGACTGAGGAGACAAGAAAGTAAGAAACTAGGAAAATTGGATGAAGGAAGTGACCTTCAAGAATGTGAAGTGTAAGACCGGTGGCATAATACCCAGAAAGGGAGACGCCAGATATGAAAGATATCCCAACATTGAGGTGACTGTTGAGATAAACAACAAAAGTAAATAAGGAATTATTAAGAAGAAGTTCACGTTGAACACGACCAATATCTTCCAGAACATCCATGTTATCGTTACCAGATTAGGCAAGAAAAGCGGATAACCGTTGTTATCTTTTGGAGGCCATTTTGATTAACCTCATTTTGTATACAGATGTTATTGTGAAATTAGGCATTTACTATCGAGGTGGGAATGATTGAATAAGATAATCTGTCGAGGATATATGACTTGATTTATCCATGGATGGATGCAGGTACCTTTTAAAGGTGGAATTAAGGCTAGAACATCGGTAACTTAAAATGAATCCTAGGGGAATGCATAAAGGTTTGCATTTCACCCTTAATAGGGACGGTATGAGTTTTGACAGTATGATTTGGAAAGGGTTAAGGTAACAATAACCTTTAAGAATTCGTGGAGAAATTTTCAGAAGTATATAGACAATGGTTCTAGTAATAGTAAATGGTATTTTGATATGCCCTGTATCTAGGGAATACAGGAGGAACGATTCAAGGATAACCTTAGAGGTTTTACAAGGAGAAAGGTAATATTCAAAATTCTCAAGAATAGAAATGTTGATAAAGGAAATATGACGTAATTATGATGTTGCCAAGTGGGGCACATGTTAAACCACGAGAAAGTATGGATCGAACCAGTAAAGGTTGAAATTGTCAGGGCAATTAGGGCCTAGGATAAAAGATGTTCTAAGTATGATTGAGAGTCAGTCGTGACAGTGATTAACCTCTAAAGATTGAGGCAATAACTTATGGAAAAATGGTGATATTTTTTTTTTCTCATCAGATTTTAAGGAAAACATCTTCACAAAAGCTGTGATCGAAATGAGGTAGAAAATTATTTGGAGGTGGTTAAAATGACATTGACTGTAAGGAAATTGTACTATCAGGAAAGGCCAAAGAGGTGGCCGACACTTTAAAGGTAAGAGGATAATTATAGGCACTTGTGCCAAAGGAATACAGTGATGATGGTTAAAACTGTGAAGGTTGTATTATGGTTTGGAAGATTGACATTCCTTCTGATGACTGTGCAATACCCAACCGTAATAGTAGTTAGTAAAGGTTTAATTCGTGTAATCGCCATGAGCGGGCTATCTATCTCAGAAGATACTATCTTGAGATAAGCCAGGACCATAGTTCAAAAAGGACTAAACAAACCTTTGAGTTAAGTCTTCTATTGAAGGCATATGATTAAGAATGGTATTAACCTGCTATCATTGCTTTGAGCGAAACTCTTCTGCAAATTTTATCTGCTTCATGTCATGAAAGTACGTCAGAGTTTGGAGTGTTCTTCATGAATTGTGATTGGTGGTTATGTTAACTCCTTAGGAGAATTAGATACGAGATGTATGGACTCCGTATGGTTAGTTATTAAGACTTCATGGAAAATGAATGACTACAGTAGGTCAGTGGTGGACCATAGTAAGGCAGTAATGATTCTGCGATTAATGAGCTGATTACAACCGTGAGAGTTGTATTGGAATGGGTGTTGAGATTGAGTACCACTAATCGGGTAGTGGTAGTGTATAAGTTATCATTGATAGACTAATTAAGTAGAGTATCTACCTAGTGAATTATTATTCTTTCTTATCAATAGAGAGTCGTATTATTATACGAGGAAGGTTGCGGTGCAAGCATAGAATTCTAGTAGCGATGATGTATAGAATGAGATCCCAGATTCGATTTTCGTTGTCGAGGGAGTTTCAAAGGTGATTGTGTTTAAACTCGAGGAAGAGCATGGTTCCATAGAATGATGGACGGAATAGAAAATATTTAGGCACGTGAAATGCGATGCTATAATACTTGATGATGATTAAATACATATATGTTTTGTTCTTCTATGACAAACCTCTATAGTTCAGAGGTAGGTTCCAAGCCAGATATTTTGTGGCAGTATATTTTTTCATATATACAATTCTCTTCAGTTCGTTCTTTTCTCTTCTTTTCATTTCATGTAAGCTGAGAAGAACAACCCTTCCAGAAGGGGAGGTATTGCCGAATGACTATCTATCTTTGTGATAGAAGCCTAGTAGGATACCACATGTTGTTTAATTGCTTGTCAAGTACTAAAGGCTGGCCACCTTCTGTACTAACTATGCAATATAACAAGTGTTCATGATCATAGTGATCTCTCAACAAATTCCTTTACTTCTATTTGATTGATCAAATTTTGGAAAATAGAAACAACTGAAAAAGGAGTAATAAAGTGGTGGTAGTATGCGGAATGGGAACACATTCGTGATACTAAGGTTGACGTGGTTATTAAAAGGTTATAGAACGCTAACAAGCAAAAGTATAACCCGTATAATATTAGGAACGGAAGGTAGTAGCGATTACGAACTGGAAAAGAATGGGTATTGAGAAGCAAGAGCTCTAATGATTGGAAGCTATGATGAGAGTCTGTGCAATAGACTTGAAAGAATTTGGAATGATCACTTAATTCGGATTGAGTTATCTTACGACAATAGATCATATGTCATTATCGAGATGTCGCCTTATGAGATCCTTGAGGGAAGACAATGTCGATCTCCCTTATGTTAGGATGAAGTTGTAGAGCGCAAGATACTCGGACCCGCAGTAGTCCAAAAGATCAAGGATATGATAGATCTAATCAGAGGACGGCTGGTAGTAGCCCAAGATGGACATGATAAGTATGTTGATTTGAAACGAAAGGATAAAGAGTATGAAATAGGGGACCTAGTAATGTTATAGGTATCCCTTGGAGAGGATTGATGAGGTTCGGAAAGAAATGAAAGCTAAGTCCACGAATTGCTGGACCCTTGGATATATTAAGACGTATTGGGAGGATAGCATAGAAGCTAGCCCTAACCCCGAACATGTAGCAGGTCGTAACGTGTTTCACGTATCAATGTTAAGGAAGTGTAATTTAGATGCCAGATGAATAGAGGCATATGAGCGCATAGATATGCAACCCGACGTAACCTGTATGGAGCAACCAGGAAGGGTTATAGAGTGAAAAAGAACAAGTGCTTAGGAGAAGGATTATTAAACTAGGCAGAGTTTGGTGGTAGGACCACAATGTGGGAAAATTTACTCGAGAGTTAGAAAGTGTAATGCTAAGCAAGTATTCCCATTTGTTTTCTATCTGATTCCGGGACGGAATCCTTTTAAGGAGGGGAGACTGTAATAACCCCAATTTTTGGAAAATTTTGAAACCCTTATGAATAGTGTTTTTGCTGAATGAGAAAACTTTTCATGCCACGCTATGTAGGGGTTCTGTTATTGATCTTATGGGATATTATTAGTACTCTATGGAGTATATAAGTGTATGTAAAGATCGTCAGAATCCAATTCCGAACACTTTGGTTTTTCCCGGAAATCCACAATATACGGAGAGAATTGAGTATAAGGTAACAGGATAAAAAGGATTTAAATTAAAGGATTATAAAAGAGGATCATAGAAGGAATATAATATATTGAGAAAGGTTAAGGGAACCTAAGTAATAAGATCCCGGGTATGATCCTTCAAACGATAAACGAGAACGAAAGTTAAGCGAACCGTATAACAGATCAGCGGTCATTAGGCAAACGATTAGGAAGTTAATCAAAGGGATTAATGGGAGTGATGTCATCCAACCAATAGAAAGAAGACAAGGAAGGAAGGATGACATCATGTGGATGAGATAAGCATGACATGGGAAGGAGGAGGTGTGGTGGCTTTGTAACCACACAAATCCAAGGGCAAGAAGGTAATTTACTAAATCAAAAACAAAACCAAATCAACCAACCAAAAATCAAGACAAGGCAAAACACAAAATTCTTCTTCTTTCTCCATGGAAGCTCACGGGTCCTTTTCTTAATTTTTGAAGATCCAAGCTCCTCCACTTACTATTTAGCAAGGTAATTATCCTAGCTTCTCCTAGTTAAGTTACATACTTCCTATAAGTTTAAGCTTCTAAATCCAAGCCAATCTTTTTCTATAAATCATCAAAGAAGATGGTGAATAGTGTTTTCAAGAACTAAAATTTGTGTTCTTGAAGTTTTGTTTAGATTAAGCTTGAATAAAGACTTTAAAGGTGATTCCAAGCCATCCTCTTGATTCTCCACTCTCCAAGGAAGGTATAAACTACAAACCCTAGCTTTAGTTTTGAGTAATTAGGATTGAATGTGTTTGATATAGCATATGTGAGGCATGATGCTTGATTGGTTGAAGTTTGGTTGAGTTTGTAGAGATTAGTTGGTTTTGTTGTATTGTTGGAGTTGTAAATCTTGGTAATTAGTTAAAGAACCTAAGTAAAGCTTTTAGTTCATGTGAGGAATAAGTATAAATGGTTAATATGGATTTGTTGGGGTTGTTATGATGTGATAAGGATGGATATTGGTTGTATGATTGATTTGGGGTTGAATTGTGGTTGGTATCGAGTGGTTTAAATTTGGGAAATCGCGTAAACATAGCCGTCGTAATGTCCGATTTACCGTAGACTGTTTTTTTTGTTCTAAACATCAGAACCCTTGAACTCACTGCTAGGTTTTGACCATTGTCATGTTTAGATAGTTCATGTTACGAGCTTCGTTTTGATATGTAGTTCGTTCGATTCCGATTTACGGTTTAGGAGAAACGACCGTTTCAAGTAACGGCGTTTCACGAACGAAACTTTTTCCCTCGCCTTACTTTGAAATGTAGGTTAAAGACCAAAAAGGGTTAATTAATGCATGAAACATTTATGGTAAGTGTTTTAGGCAGTTGGTAAGTCACTCGCGAAGGAATCGCTTTAAAACTCGTAAAGGTTAAATTATTAAAAATGGTGGAGCCGAGGGTACCCGAGTGACTTAAGCGAATCAGTGAGCGCAAAACAAGCGTTAGAGTCTAAGTTAGTTAAAGTATAGATTTACAAGTGACTTTGGTTTAATTCCAACTTACTTATTGTTTATAGGTTACCAGACTCGTCCCGAGCCATTCGTAACCCCCAGTCGCTCAGGCAAGTTTTCTACCCGTTATACTGTTGTTGTGATGTAAATATATGTATATGCATTATCTTGTGATATTGCATGATTGTTATTAGCAAATTCTTGCGATATATTGTAGCATGTGATATGGTATATATGCATGCCTGTTTCATATTCTTGAAATATATATCTGTTGGTTCAGTTGATAATACCTATGCTAGAGGATAGCGGTAACTTGCATATACCCTTAGTATAGGGACCCAAAGGTGAAAATATTTTCTAAAACCGGGAGTCGAGGATCCCGAGTAGATTTTGTATATATATGGATATGGATATATACATATATATATTTATATATATATGGTTATAGTTTTCCAAACTATTAATCGAATAAGGTTTATTCGATAACTTTAAACTTTATTTATTATTGAATATTATTTCGAATATTATTCGAGGACTTATGACTTCTTTTATATTATTTATTGAATATTATCTTGAATATTCATTCGAGGACTTATGACTCTTTTATATTATTTATTGAATATTATTTGAATATTCATTTGAGGATGTATGACTCCTTTATTTTATTTAATGAATATTATTTATAATATTCATTCGAGGTATTATGACTCAGCTTATTTTATTTATTGAATATTATTTGAATATTCATTTGAGGATCTATGACTCCGATTATTTGCTGAGGTATATTCTTTATTTTATTAAAGAATAAGGTGTAAATAATCAAACTTATTTTCGATTATTCAAATAAAGATAATACTTTCATATAAGTATATCTTTGGTTATTTAATACTCGTTTCAAGTGTAAATTTTAATACTTCTACTTCAATTATTTTGATAAAGATTATTCTTTATGGGAATATTATTTAAATAATAATATTCAGATATTTTCTAATATTCTGGGGACTGATTTACTTCATTAAATCAGCCTTACTCCAAACACTCTTTAAAGTGTTTTCGAGTCTTCAAAATGATTTTTAAAAAGTCAGAGCGGATCCCAAAACTCATTTTTATATTTAAGATCTTCCTTTTTAAAGGGGATTTAAATACTCGCTCAAAACCTAGGGAATCCGGCTCTGTGGTGTATTTTATATTCGCAACGAGGTTGCAGATTTGGTAAATGAATTGATTACTTGCCCAATGTTCGGGAAGTAAGCCCATCTAATTGAGTCGGCATAAGCGACAGGCCGGGGTACGGTCTAATATTGTGTAAGTGGCTGGGTGGCAGTCCATCAACGCGTGAGGGGCCGGGGTACGGTCGAGCGCGAGGTCTTAATTATGACCAGGGTGATGACCGGTGAGGAATTCATCCATCTACAGTAGAAAAGGTTACTTATTGGTATCTGTGCCTGATCAGCAAGATATCGGGTTTATGCCAAATGTTTTCTTTTCCTTTCCAAAATTCATTGGATGTTTCGAACTCTGTTCATACTTCACATAACAGAGGTTCCAGGAAATGTTTAAAGGGATATATATATGTGGTTATATATATATCGGGACTAAATAAAGTATCTCATAACTTTTTCATTCAATAATCTTTCAAAGATTGAACCTATTCAAGTCTTATCTTGTGGTCTCATCAGTGGGATGAACTTTTGAAATTGATTATAACTTGAACGGTGGTAGTTCAAGTAGTATTGGGAAAGATATAAGTATATTGGGGTATTTGGTAACCTCATCTTTTAAACTTATATCTAATTAATAATTGTCTTATGAATGACAAAGATTTTCAGAAAAACGTTGAGACAAGGTTAGATATATGAGATCACCTTGCAACGATATTATTTTTATATACAGTTATACACTGGGACTTGTGTATATTATGCATGGAAGAGGACTTCCAATATTTTGAAAAGTATATATGTATATATACTGAATATTTTGCGACTCCATCGCATTAAGATATCAACTTGGTTCATTTCTTTTGACCAAGACTTTCATGAGTATTATGAGTAGACTCATATACTGTAAATAATTATGCATATTATTTTGGTGGGCTTGCTGCTCACCCTTGCTTTCTTCTTTCATCACACAACAACAGTTAGGAAAGATGACCAGACTCCAGCAGACCCAGCGCAAGCGCGTGGAAAGCGTTCCGCGTCTTCCCGTTGATGTCGTAGCTGCTATAGCTGCAGAGGTAGATCTATTGTAGATTAGACCATCTGCTTTTGGAGAATCAATTAGGTATAATTATAACTTGTGGCAGATAATGGCAATTAACTGTAAATTTATCAAGTAATCGTTTTGGGTTGTAATAACTTTTAAATTGTGGATTCAAAGACTTGTACTTATTTGAATTTCATCTCTGAGACTATAACGGGTTGTGGTGTATGTTAGTGTGGGGTCACAGCATAAGGTTGGTTATTATTAATTAAGTGAAGTGATATTGTGGAAAGAAAGACCGTGACGACCCGGATCCCCGACCCCGGATCTGGGGGTGTTACAGCTTTGGTGTGACAGTGTTCTTGAGATCTGAGATATCATTCCTTATGAGTGCCAGCTAATTGTTGACAGAGGTGGAAGAAGAAGACCGTTCAACCACTTGTGCTTTGAATGCTTGAGCTTCAGCTTGGCTTTTAGCAAGTTCTTCTTTTAGAGCAGCAATTTGAGCTAACAGGTTTACAGTATCAGTGTCTGTGTGTGCTCTCACCTGAATTTCACTCGTGTTTGGTTCACTCACCTCACGTGCTTGTGTTTCTCTCAATATAATTACTCGTGAGGAGTCTTTCTGTTGCTGTTCTTCTGTACCTGCAGTTAAAATCACCCTAGCCTCTTCAAGAGAGGTCAGTGGTGGTGCAATGGGAATTCGCGAGTCCCGATCCTCAGTCAAACCTATCATTTCATGTGAAATAGATGTCTGAATTGCTTCAGGGATAGATTGACCGAGTTGCCCTCCACTTTCTCCAGATAAATCTGCGAGTGGAGAATCCCGTGAGGGAGCCAGAGGTGTTTGATCTGGGAGGGGAGAAAATGACTCTATTAAGGGTGGCTGAGAGTCAGATGTTCCCTCAGAAGCATGTGACTGCTCTTCTGCCGTAACTATGGCAGGCACTGTAACAGACTCTATGTGCACTCCTCGCTCTGTGTCCTGAGTATCATCTGTGGGTATGTATGGTTCCATTGTGAGTAATGGAATTGTGCTTGACTCAGTACAAGATGCCATGGCCCTATGGCGAATTTCAATAGATTCATCCTGTTGAGAGAATGTCTCTAGTAACTGTTCATCGGCCATTTCAAAGTCCATGTCCTGTTGGGAGGACAAGGATGGGCTTTCAGATGCCTCAGTATAAGTTCTTCTTTTCTTTGGAGGAGGCAGAGCTGAGGGTTCACTCACATTTAACAATGCACTACTTCCTATTAACCTTCTGGGTAACATTTTTGACAGTGGGGGAGAGGTTGAGATAGAATGTGACTCTGTGTTTGGCTCTATGACCTGGGATTGAAGCTGTGGTTCTACAACTTCATGGTCAGCCCTATCAACCACTGAGGGTCTTTCAACAGAAGTAGGAATGAAGTGAGAGTGAGGAATTACTACCTGTAAAAGAAGAGCATCTGATGTTGGAGGAGCCTGGGTGGCTTGAACCACTGGAGGTTGAGGTTGCTGTTCATGACCGGGAAGATTGAAAATAGGTAAAGGAATATAAGTGGCCATGAAAGCAGATACAAGTACTGGAACTTGCATGAATTTAAAGGTTGTGTCTTGGCGGGTGTAAATCTTTTTGCTTACTGGAGGGGGTTCGGTTACTGCAGAGTTAGCAAAAAGGGCTTTGTGTTCAGGTGTGAGAAGATGATCTGCTATAAGCATGAGAAAACGAGCATAGTAACATGATACCCTACGATTTGTAGAATGATCACGTAAAGGAGTAGTGAGACGTCTCAAGAGAATGGGAAAAAGTAGTTTGCCAAAATTGATCCTTTGATTGAAAACAACCGCAAGACCAATATACTGCAGAGTGGAAGTGATGTTGTGAAAGTTGGATTTAGTGCAGTTGGCAAACACTTTAGAAAGTGTATCGAAGAAAATATCCCATTCAGACACCAAATTGGATTTTGAAAGTTTGGTTAAATTGATCACCCCCTGATAGTGAATAGCATGGAAAAAGTTTGTGATATCATTTTCAGAGGGTAAATTACAGAAATTGTCCAATGGAAAATTTAACGCCTGATTGACTACTGTTTCATCAACCACATACTGTGTGTTTGCCACGGTGAATGAAAAAGATTTTGAATCATCGGCCACAGTAGAGGTTGTGCAAATCAGTCTAAGCAGATCGACATTTAAAATCACATTTGATTTAATAGCAGAGCTAACAATCGAATGGTCATTTAAAAATCTAATCCAATGCTTAAATTTTTCCACATCACATCTTTCCGGATTAAAATAACCAACCTGATTATGCGCGACAATTTGGAAATTGAGAGCCATTTAAAATAATAATAAGACACACACTTTCAGAATTTTAAGAATAATATTAAGAAAATTCGAATTAATTAAATTAATTTAATAATTCGAATTAAATTAATTATAATCGAAAAATTTAGACAGAAATGTATCTCGTTAAAATTCTTAACTCACAAACGCAGATTTGAAAAGCCAAAAGACACAAATCAGAAATTAAAAATAAAATAAAATAGAATAAAATAAAATAAAATACCCAAAATCAACAAACAGAAACTGATTTTTTTTTTTAACAAAAATCCAACAGCACTTCTGTATGTATATATCACAGGAGGAGTGATGATTTTTGTATGCTGAGTAAAAACTCGAGCAAGATAGATCAAATGGCGAATTGGGAGTAGCTGTTCGCAGAGAGAGAGAGAGAGAGAGAGAGAGAGAGAGAGAGAGAGAGAGAGAGAGAGAGAGAGAGAGAGAGAGAGAGAGAGAGAGAGAGAGAGAGAGAGAAGAAGACTGTTGAAATTTTGAAAGAAAATGAACTGATGAAGATTAAAACAGCCACAAAAATGATTAAGTAGTATAACTGGTATGACAATCCGGGATTGTCATACCGATTGTCATACCAGCTTAAAACACTAAATAAATATAACTGGTATGACAATCTGATAGTCATACCGATTGTCATACCAGTATAAAATAAAAGAAAAAATATATATATATATAATATTTATAACTGGCAAGACAATTGATAGTCATACCGATTGTCTTGCCAGTATAAAACTATACTGAAAAACACTAAAATGACAATTATATACTGAAATGACTTTCAGCAAGACAATTTCAATTGTCTTGCCGATTGTCATTCTGGAAATAAAACGTTTACAAACAGAATTAATATGAATGTATATAAGTACTGAAATGATTTTCAGCAAGACAATTTTAATTGTCTTGCCGATTGTCATTTCAGTAGAAAGACAATCAAATATGTACAGAAAATATGGAAACCTGAAATAAAGTCTTATATAGATAGTAGAAATTCAGAAAATATTTACAAAATTAAAATAATTAAAATATTTCAGAGATAATAATATTTTCATTCCAAAAATAAGCAAGACATATGATAAAATGATAAAATAAATTTGCAAATGAATTTTTCATTTATGAAAAATTCATTTGTAAATTCATTCAAGAACAGATCTCAGATATTAACTAAATTAATCACTAAAACTATTCAACATGCCCAATTTACCAACTAATCTGGTAAATGTGGATTCATCAAGTGGTTTAGTGAAAATATCTGCTATTTGTTCTTCTGTTGGAACAAAAAATAGTTCAACAGTACCACTCATGACGTGCTCTCTAATAAAATGATACCTGATGTCAATGTGCTTTGTCCTCGAGTGCTGCACAGGGTTGTTGGTGATGGCTATTGCACTTGTATTGTCACATAAAATAGGAATTTTGTTTAATACAGAGCCATAGTCTCGTAGCTGGTTCCTAATCCACAAGATCTGAGCACAGCAGCTTCCAGCAGTAATATATTCAGCCTCGGGCGTTGAGTTGGAAACTGTTTGCTGTTTCTTGCTGTACCATGAGACTAGCCTGCTTCCTAGGAATTGACAACTCCCTGAGGTACTTTTCCTATCAACAACACTTCCTGCGTAATCTGAATTTTTATATCCAACAAGGTTAAAACCAGATTCTTTAGGGTACCAAATACCTAGATTTGGTGTTCCCTTAAGATATCTTAAGATTCGTTTAACAGCAACGAGATGAATATCTCTAGGTACCGCTTGGAATCTTGCACATAAGCATGTAGCATACATAATATCTGGTCTACTTGCAGTAAGATAGAGTAACGAGCCAATCATACCTCTGTAGCTTGTGACATCTACCTTAATGGAGTTTTCACATGGTCCAAGCTTGACAGCTGTAGTTGATGGAGTCCTTGCTGATGCAGAATCCTCTAGATTGTACTTTTTGAGGAGTTCCTTGAGATACTTGGATTGACAAATAAATATTCCATCTAACCTTTGATTTACTTGTAATCCAAGAAAGAACTTCAGCTCTCCCATCATGCTCATTTCAAACTTGCTGTGCATTAACTTAGCAAATCTCTTACAGAGATTATCATTAGTAGACCCAAATATTATATCATCCACATAGACTTGGACTAATATAGTATCATTCTTATGTTTTTTAGAAAAGAGAGTTTTGTCTATGACACCTCTAATAAAGCTATTTTCAATAGGAAATTGAGAGAGAGTGTCATACCATTTTCTTGGAGACTGTTTGAGCCCATAGATAGCCTTGAAAAGAAAGAAGACAAAATCCAAATGATCTGGATCTTCAAAACCAGGAGGTTGCTCTACATATACCTCTTCATCCAACTTTCCATTCAGAAAGGCGCTCTTGACATCCATTTGATAAACTTTAAAGTTTGAGAATGCTGTGAATGCCAGAAATATCCTGATGGCCTCAAGTCTAGCCACTGGAGCATAGGTTTCATCATAATCAATGCCTTCAGCTTGAGAATACCCTTTTGCTACCAGTCTTTCCTTGTTTCTTGTAACTACACCATCTTCATCTAGTTTATTCCTGAATACCCACCTAGTACCAACAGCTTTCTTGTGTGTAGGTCTAGGTACAAGTTTCCAGACTTGTTGACTTTCAAACTGATTGAGTTCATCTTGCATTGCAATCACCCAATCTGGATCAGTTAGTGCTTCTTCAATCTTCTTAGGTTCCATCTCAGAAAGAAATCCTGAGAACAGACACTCATTTTGAGTAGCACGTTAGTTCTGACTCCAACATCTGGATCACCAATAATCAACTCAAAAGGATGAGCTTTATTCCAGACAGTCTGTCTTGGAAGATTTGATCTTGATGATTTGCCTTGAAACTCATTTGGATGTTGTGTCCTACTAGATGATCCTTCAGCATCTCCCCCTGAGTTGTTGCCATGTTGACTTGAAGATTCTCCATCAGTAGCAGTGGTATTTCCATTGTTGCCAAGTTTCCATCACTATTACCTTGAGTATCATCAAGATTAACAGGTTCTTCACCAGCAACAACTTCAGGTTCTTGACCATGTTCTGATTCTGAATCTGACATATCATCAAACTTCAGTTTCTCAGAAGGATCTTCAGTTTGGATACTAGGGAGTTTAGTGTCATCAAATGTAACATTGACACTTTCAGTTACTTTGTGTTGATCAATGATATACACTCTATATGATCTTCTTCCATATCCAACAAAAATACCCTCATATGCCTTTGCCTCGAATTTACCACGACGCTCATCTCCATCCTTGAGCACGAAGCATCTGGCACCAAATACATGAAAGTATTTAATAGAAGGTTTCTGTTCATTCAAAATCTCATAAGGAGTTTTCATGAAGTCTTTGTTGATTAGAGTTCGATTCTGAGTATAACATGCAGTATTGACAGCTTCAGCCCAAAAGTACATTGGAAGACCTGATTCACTTAACATCGTTCTTGCAGCTTCAATCAATGTACGATTCTTCCTTTCTACCACTCCATTTTGCTGAGGGGTTCTAGGAGCTGAAAATTGTCCGGTAATCCCTTTGTCTGTACAGAATCCATTGAGAAGTGAATTCTTGAATTCTGTTCCATTATCTGACCTTATTGCTCTAACAGGGATGTTAGAATCTAACTCAATCATTTTGATATGATCAATCACAACTTATGGTGTTTCATCCTTAGAGTGAAGAAATAAAACCCACGTATACTTGGAATAGTCATCAACTATCACAAGACAGTAACACTTCTTTGACATCGAAAGGACATTAACTGGTCCAAATAAATCCATGTGCAATAATTGCAGAACACCAGTTATGGAAGATGTATCAGTGCCTCTGTGACTTGCTTTCTTTGACTTTCCTTTCTGGCAAGCCTCACATAGTCCTTCTGGAGAGAATTCCAGTTGAGGCAGACCTCTTACCAATTCTCTTTTTACAAGAGAATTCATTGTTTTGAAATTGAGATGAGAAAGTCTCTTGTGCCATAGCCAACTCTCATCTGACGATGCCTTTGCATAGAAGCAATTGACTTCGGGATTGCTTCCAGAGTTCATGTCAGCTACGAACAGATTTCCTTTCCGGATTCCCATTAAGGAGGGTTTTTCACTTTTCTTGTGCAGAATCTGACACTTTAGCTTGTCGAATAAAACATTGTAGCCGTTGTCACAGAACTGACTAATGCTAAGCAGATTGTGTTCAAGTCCTTGCATAACATACATATTTTCAATGATAACATTTCCAGCTAGAAAACAGCCATATCCCTCCGTTAAACCTTTGCTGTTATCTCCAAAGGTAACCACTGGGCCAGCTTTCTCAACCATATTTGATAGCAGGGCTCTATCTCCGGTCATATGTCTTGACGATCCGCTGTCAAGAATCCAAACTACCGGTTGTACCTGTTTAATGCCCTGCAATACAAATGGATTAGACCTTCTTCGGAACCCAAGCTTGGCTGGGTCCGACATACTTGTAAAATTGGCCTTTATCAGGCAAAACAACATTCTAAATTTTAATATTCTCAACGTTCTCAATGACTGAACATTTGACCTTGTGAACAGCCTTGACAAATGTAACACCCCCAAATCCGGGGTCAGGGATCCGGGTTATCACGAGTTCCATTTCCCTTAATAACAACCAATATTAATAAACAATCAACTACTATGTACTGTGACCCCACAATAAACACACACGCCACAAGTTATAGTCTCAGAGATGAATATCCAAAAAATAACACGAGTCATTTTATTCCACAATTATATGCCATTACACCTTAAAAGGGTTTCTAAATAATTTACATTTCTTTGCCATTATTACAATTCATAAATATACATAAATCTGGTTCATCAATAGTTGAAAACCTAGCCTATTGGTAGCTCCTACCTCAGCTACGGCGGCATCAATGCTTCCAGAAGACTGCGGAATGTTTTCGAACCGCTTGCGAATCGGGAGCTTGGTCATGTTCATCTTTTCTATCTGTTATTGTGTGATGAAAGAAGAAAGCAAGGGTGAGCAGCAAGCCCACCAAAATAATATGTATAATGATTAACAATATATGAGCCTTCTCATAGTACTCATGAAAGTCTTGGTCAAAAGAAATGAACCAAGTTTGATATCTTAATGCGATGAAGTCGCAAAATATTCAGTATATATACATATATACTTTTCAAAATCTAGGAAGTCCTCTTCCATGCATAATATACACAGAGTTCCAGTTTATAACTGTATAAAACTATCTTTACAAGGTGATCTCATATATCTAACCTTGTCTCAACGTTTTTCTGAAAATCTTTGATATGCATAAGATAATCATTTACTATATATAAGTTTAAAAGATGAAGTTACAAGATACTCCAATATACTTATATCTTTTCCGAATATTACTTGAACTACCACCGTTCAAGTTATAATTAGTTTCAAAAGTTCATCACATAGATGAGACTACAAGACAAGATTTGAATATATTCAATCTTTGAAATATCATTATAAATAATGAAGTTACGAGATACTTCATTAAGTTCCGATATATATATACAGCTCTATATATATACATTTCATAGACTCCTTGAAAACCTCTGTTATGAAAATTATAAACAGAGTTGCAATATCCAATGAATTTGGAAAGGAGAAAACCTTGGCATAAACCTGATATCTTGCTGATCAGGCAAAGATACCAATAAGTAACCTTTTCTACTAGTAGATGGACGAATTCCCCACTGGTCATCACCCTGGCCGCAATAGGACCTTATGCTGGACTGCCACTCAGCCACTTACGCATTTGATGGACTCCCACTGAGCCACTTACACTTTCATGGACGCCCACTGAGCCCATGTTGCTTATGCCGACTCAAATAGATGAACTTACTTCCCGAACGATGGGCAAGTAATCAAGATGTTTTCTCAAAACAGCAACCTCGTTGCGAATGTAAAATACACCACTGAGCCGGATCCCTCAGGTTTTGAACGAGTATTTAAATCCCCTTTAAAAGGAAGATCTTAAATATAAAAATGAGTTTTGGGATCCGCTCTAACTTTTAAAAATCATTTTGAAGACTCGAAAACACTTTAAAGAGTGTTTGGAGTAATGCTGATTTAATAAAGTAAATCAGTCCCGATATATTAGAAAATATCTGAATATTATTATTTAAATAATATTCCCACAAGGATAATCTTTATAAAAATAATTGAAGTAGAAGTTTTAAAACTCATACTTGAAATGAATAATAAATCACCAAAGATATACTTATACGCAAGTACGATCTTTATTTGAATAATCGAAAATAAGTTTGATTATCGAAACATTATTCTTTAATAAAATAAAGAATATTATTTAATAATTAAGCGGAGTCATAAGTCCTCGAATGAATATTCAAGACAATATTCATTAAATAAAATCAACCGAGTCATAAGTCCTCGAATGAATATTCAAAATAATATTCATTATATAAAATAAACCGAGTCATAATTCCTCGAATGAATATTCAAAATAATATTCATTAAATAGAATAAACGGAGTCATAAGTCCTCGAATGAATATTCAAAATAATATTCATTAAATAGAATAAACGGAGTCATAAGTCCTCGAATGAATATTCAAAATAATATTCATTAAATAGAATAAATCGAGTCATAATTCCTCGAATAAATATTCAAAATAATATTCATTAAATAGAATAAACGGAGTCATAAGTCCTCGAATGAATATTCAAAATAATATTCATTAAATAGAATAAATCGAGTCATAATTCCTCGAATAAATATTCAAAATAATATTCATTAAATAGAATAAACGGAGTCATAAGTCCTCGAATGAATATTCAAAATAATATTCATTAAATAGAATAAACGGAGTCATAAGTCCTCGAATAATTATTAAAAATAATATTCATTAAATAGAATAAACGGAGTCATAAGTCCTCCAATGAATATTCAAAATAATATTCATTAAATAGAATAAACCGAGTCATAATTCCTCGAATGAATATTCAAAAAAATACTCATTAAATAGAATAAACGGAGTCATAAGTCCTCGAATGAATATTCAAAATAATATTCATTAAATAGAATAAACCGAGTCATAATTCCTCGAATGAATATTCAAAATAATATTCATTAAATAGAATAAACGGAGTCATAAGTCCTCGAATGAATATTCAAAATAATATTCATTAAATAGAATAAACGGAGTCATAAGTCCTCGAATGAATATTCAAAATAATATTCATTAAATAGAATAAACGGAGTCATAAGTCCTCGAATGAATATTCAAATAATATTCATTATTTAAGATAAAGTTATCGAATAAACCTTATTCGATTACTAGTTTTGAAAACTATATCAATATATATATATATAATTATATATATATATAATATACTCGGAAACATCGACTCCCGGTTTTAGAAAATGTTCACCTTTGGGTCCCCTATACTAAGGGTATACACAACTACTGCTTATCTCTAGCATAGGTATTATGCAACTTATAAGCAATTGAATCAACATATATATATCAAGATTACGAAACAGATATGCATATATACCATATCAGCATGCTTCAATATATCACAAAATTTGCTAATAACAATCATGCACTTATCACAAGATAATGCATATACATATATTTACATCACAACAACAGTATAACGGGTAGAAAACTTGCCTGAGTGCTCCCGAATAGACTTAAGCTTAGAGTGGGTCCGATAACCTATGAACAACAACATAAGTCGGAATTAAACCCCGGTCGCTTAAGAAACTAGACTTAAACCATTTAGAGTCCTACGCTCGCTTTCGCGCTTAATGATTTACTTAAGTCGCTCGAGTACCCTCGGCTCCACCATTTTTAATAAATTAACCATTACGAGTTTTAAGGCGATTCTTTCGCGAGTGCCTTACCAACTGCCTAATCCACTTTACATAATTGTTTCATACTCCAGTTAGTCCTTTTGGGTCTTTAACCTAGGTTTCAAAGTAAGGCAAGGGGTAATGGTTCGGTCGCAAAACGCCATTACTTAAAACGGTCGTTTCTCCTAAACCGTACATCAGAATCAAACGAACTACATATCAAAACGAAGCTCGTAACATGAACTATCTAATCATGTCAATGGTCAAAACCTAGCAGTGAGTTCATGGTTCCTAATGTTAAGAACAAAAACAGCCTAAAGTAAATCGGACATTACGACGGCTATGTTTACGCGATTTCCCAAAATTTTTCCAACCAATTCAACACCAAACCATCACCAATCAATCCCAATACAACCATATGACCATATCACTCATCAACCACTTTAAACCATTTAAACCAAGCTCAAATCATACCATGAATCATCAAGAATAACTAGTGCTACTTTTTAACTCCAAAATCAACAAAAGCACTTAACCACTAAGATCTCAACATGACAAAACAACTACTACACTTAATCTATCATTCCATCATCATAATCATTTATATCAAACAATCTTAATACTAAGATCATGAAGAGATATACCTTCCTTGAAGGTTTTAATCAATGAAAGATCCTTGGAATGTCCATGGAAGCCTTAATATATGCTTAAGCTACCTTGACCTTGCAAATAAAATCAAGAATCAAAAATTTGTTCTTGAAAGTTACTATTCACCCTAAACTAAAATAATTTGTTTGAGATAGAAAACCTTTGATTCAAGCACTCAAACTACTTGCTCCTCTTAGTTATGAAATATAGGATCCAAAGAAACAAACCTTATAATTTTCCATGGAGTATAGCTTGTGTTTTGAATTTCTAATTCACCATTTTGGTGAAAAATTCGAAATGAAGAAGATGAAAAGGGGGGAGAGAAGCTTGCTTTGTTTTATTGATCTTTGTGCATAAAAGGCTTGGTTGATATCCTTTTGTTTTGTTAATTACCTTTCAACCATGGTAAAATTTGTGTGGCTTGAAATCAACCAACAATACCTTCCCTTTGGTCATGCTTATGTCATCCTCCTATGTCATCTTCCCATACTTGTCATCTTCTTGTTGGTGTGGTGACATCATCATCACTAACCTCTTTGATTAGCTCTTAATTACTTGGCTAATGACCGCTGATCTGTTATATGGTTCGCTTAACTTTCGTTCTCGTTTATCGTTTGAGGGATCATACCCGGGATCTTATTACTTGGGTTCCCTTAACCTTTCTCAATACATTATATTCCTTTTATGATCCTCTCTTATAATCCTTGAATTTAAATTCTTTTAATCATGTTACCTTATACTCAATTCTTTCGGTATCTGGTGGATTTTCGGGAAAAATCAAAGTGTTCGGAATTGGATTCTGACGATCTTTACATACACTTATATACCATATAGAGTACTAATAAAATCTCAAAATATCCATAACAGAACCCCTACATAGTGTGGCATGAAAATTTTTCTCATTCAGCATAATCTGCCAAATCACTATTCATAAGGGTTTCAAATATTTCCAAAAATTGGGGTTATTACAGTCTCCCCTCCTTAAAAAGATTCCGTCCCGGAATCAGATTGAAAATGAATAGGGATACTCTTAACATTGCACTTTCTAACTCTCGTGTAAATTTTCCCACATTGTGGTCCTACCACCAAACTCTGCCTAGTTTGATAACCCTTCTCCTAAGCACTTGTTCCTTTTCACTCTATAACCCTTCTTGGTTGCTCCATATAGGTTACGTCGGGTTGCATGTCTATGCGCTCATATGCCCCTATTTATCTGGCATCCGAATTACACTTTCTTAACATAAATACGTGGAACACGTTATGAACTTGCTACAGGTTCGGGGGTAGGGCTAGCTCGTATGCTAACTTCCCAATATGTTTTAGTATATCCAAGGGTCCGACAAATTGTGGACTTAGCTTTCCTTTCTTTCCGAATCTCATCAATCCTTTCCAAGGGTTTCCAAGGGGATACCTTTAAAAACACTAGGTCCCCTACTTCCTATTCTTTGTCCTTTCATGTCAAATCAACATACTTCTTATGTCCATCTTGGGCTACTACCAGCCGTCCTCTGATTAGATCTATTATATCCTTGGTCCTTTGGACTACTGCGGGTCCGAGCATCTTGTGCTCTACAACTTCATCCTAACATAAGGGAGATCGACATTGTCTTCCCTCAAGGATCTCATAAGGCGATATCTCGATACCTGACATACAATCTATTGTCGTGAGAAAACTCAATCCGCGTTATGTGACAATTTTAAATTCTTTCAAGTCTATTGCACAGACTCTCATCATAGCTTCTAGCATTATAGCTTTTGCTTCTCAATACCCATTCTTTTCCAGTCCGTAGTCATTACTATCTTCCGTTCCTAATATTATACTGGTTATACTTTTGCTCGTTAGCGTTCTATAACCTTTTAATAACCATGTCAACCTTAGTATCATGAATGTGTTTCCATTCCGAATACCACCACAACTTTACTACTCCTTTTTCAGCTGTTTCTATTTCCCAAAGTTTGATCAATCATATAGAAGTAAAGGAATTTGTTGAGAGATCACTATGATCATGAATACTTGTTATATCGCATAGTTAGTACAGAAGGTGGCCAGCCTTTAGTACTTGACAAGCAATTAAACAACATACGGTATCCTACTAGGCTTCTATCACACAGATAGATAGTCATTCGGCAATACATCCCCCTCTGGAAGGGTTGTTCTTCTCATCTTACATGAAATGAAAAGAAGAGAAAAGAACGAACTGAAGAGAATTGTATATACGAAAAAAAAATTATTGCCATAAAATATCTGGCTTGGAATCTACCTCTGAACTATAGAGGTTTGTCATAGGAGAACAAAACATATATGTATTTATATCAACATCAAGTATTATAGCATCGTATTTCACATGCCTAAATATTTTTGCTATTTCGTCCATCATTCTATGGACCCATGCTCTTCCTCGAGCTTATACACAATCACCTTTGAAATTCCCTCGATATCGAAAATCGAATCTGGGATCTCATTCTAGACATCATCGTTACTAGAATTCTATGCTTACACCGCAACCTTCCTCATATAGTAATACGACTCTCTTTTCATAAGAGGGAATAAATATTCAATAGGTAGATACTCTACTTAATTAGTCTATCAATGATAACTTATACACTACCACGACCCGATTAGTGGTACTCAATCTCAACATCCATTCCAATACAACTCTCACGGTTGTAATCAGCTCATTACTCGCAGAATCATTGTTGCATTACTATGGTCCACCACTGACCTACTGTCGTCATTCACTTTCCATCAAATCTTAATATCTAACCATACGGAGTCCATACATGTTGTATAGAATACTTCTAAGGAGTTAACATAATCACCAATCATAATTCATGAAGAACACTCCAAACTCTGACGTACTTTCATGACATGAAGTAGATAAAATTGCAGAAGAGTTTCAGTCAAAGCAACGATAGCAGGTTAATACCATTCTTAATCGTATGCCTTAAATAGAAGACTTAACTCAAGGGTTCGTCTAGTCCTTTTTGAAACATGGTCCTGGCTTATCTCAAGATAGTATCTTCTGAGATAGATAGCCCGCTCATGGCGATTACACGAATTAAACCTTTACCAACTACTATTACAGTTGTGTATTGCACAGTCATCAGAAGGAATGTCAATCTTCCAAACCATAATACAACCTTCTTAGCTTTAACCAGCATCACTGTATTCCTTTGGCACAAGCACCTATAATTATCGTCTTACCTTTAAAGTGTCAGCCACCTCTTTGGCCTTTCCTGATAGTAAAATTTCCTTACAGTCAATGTCATTTTAACCACCTCCAAATAAATTTTCTACCTCATTTCAATCACAGTTTATGTGAAGATGTTTTCCTTAAAATCTGATGAGTAAAAAAAATATCACCATTTTTCCATAAGTTATTGCCTCAGTCTTTAGAGGTTAATCACTGTCACGACTGACTCTCAATCATACTTAGAACATCTTTTATCCTAAGTCCTAATTGCCCTGAACAATTTCGACCATTACTGGTTCGATCCATACTTTCTCGTGGTTTAACACGTGCCCCACTTGGCATCATTATAATTACGTCATATTTCCTTTATCAACATTTCTATTCTTGAGAATTTTGAATATTACCTTTCTTTCTTGTAAAACCTCTTAGGTTATTTTTGAATCGTTCCTCCTGTATTCCCTAGATACAGGGCATATCAAGATACCGTTTTTAATACCAGAATCATTATCTATATACTTCTGAAAAATTTCTCCACTGATTCTTAAAGGTTGTTATTACCTTAATCCTTTCCAATTCATACTGTCAAAACTCATACTATCCTTATTAAGGGTGAAATGCCAACCTTTATGCATTCCCCTAGGATTCATTTTAAGTTACTGATGTTTTATCCTTAATTCCACCTTTAAAAAGGTACATGCATCCTTCCATGGATAAATTAAGTCATATATCCCTGATAAGGGTGTCTTATTCAATTATTCCCACCTCGATAGTATATGCCGAATTTCACAATAACATCTGTATTCAAAATGAGGTCAATCAATATGGCCTCCAAAAGATAACAACGGTTATCCGTATTTATTGCCTAAATTGGGTAATGATAACAAGGGTGTTATGGAAGATATTGGTTGTGTTCAACGTGAACCTCTTCTTATTAATTCCTTGTTTACTTTTGTTGTTTATTTCAACAGTCATCTCAATATTGGGATATCTTTCATACCTGGCGTCTCCCTTTCTGGGTATCAAGCCACCGGTCTTACACTTCACATTCTTGAAGGTCACTTCCTTCATCCAATTTTCCTAATTTTTTACTTCCTTTTCTCCTCAGTCTATCCGCATCTCATTATTTATCCTTCGAATTATCTCAAGGTTTCCTCGAATCCTCCCAACTTATAGGGGATAAAATATATGTATCTCTTATGCCTTCAACCATCAATTTTAACTCATGGTGAATCACCCTCATCCTGACGAATGCATACTTTTCTATTTCTATTACTACGAGTCTTTAGGGTTTCCTCATACCCAACTCCCTTATCATACCTCAAACTCTATTGCCTTTATATTCCTTTCCACTTTAGTTTCTTTTTATTTTCCTTTCTCTTATCATTATTTCATGAAGCAACTCAACATAAGCATTGATTTCAAACATCCCATCATTCTGGATTCGTGTCCTCAGAACGAATCTTGATAACTTTTACAACTTAGATTCATAATTCATGATACTCGTCTGCCTTTGTTCTGGCTCTAAAGCTTTTACACTATCTCCATAACCTTGGGAAGTACTTTCCTGAAAAAAATTGACTGAACTTAAATCAGTTTATTATAATCTCTTGCTCCGTGCCTTCCTTGGCCTTTCACCAGCGGGTGGCCTCTCTCTTAGGAGGGTAAGTGACAAAACAGTCTTTTGTGATTCGTCAATCATTTACAATCTCAAATAATTCCTATATTTCCTTTAGCCAAGCTCTTGCCTCGACTGTGTCAACCTGTTCCTTGGAACTCTGAGAGCTTAGCGATTTAAAGGTCATGAAAGAATTTCCTACCACATTGTTTCCTCAAGGTGGTGGTTGGGGATAATAGTCTAAGTTCTTTTTAGACAGGTCCATGAATTGTCGTATAGGAGTACCGTCTTAGGTCTCCTTTCCTTACTCGACTTTCTGTTTCCTTAGTATGAAATGTTTCATCCTTCTCCCATACTTGTGGTTATTTTATACGTTAAAATCCTCATTTTCCACTTCATTATGTTATGGGTTCCTTCTATCTTGATGGCGACCTCCCTGACTATCACGTTCAGGGTTTGCTCTAAATCTTATTCCTCAAACTAGCTTTCATCTAAGATTTCATCTTTAGGCTCTTGAACATTTGGAACCCAAATTCTGTAGGAATACCTCATTATTCCCTTATCATCTTTCTTTGTATTAATCTTTTATCTAATTGTTGGCTCTCTGCCTTCATTCATCACTTTTTCTGGCACAATATGTTCTTTTCCAATAATTCGGTCTGTATTGCAATCTCAAACAGCTTTTCGGTACCGGCTCCGGTTACCTTCACTTCTATTTCCATTTTCTCAAAATCTCTTATAAACTCTCCGAAAGACATTATCATCTTGAGTCTCTCCTTTTTACTAAGGGCATCAGCCACCACATTGGCTTTCCCCGAATGATGAAGAATCTCCCAATCATAATTCTTGATTAGCTCTAACCGCCTCCTCTGGCGTATGTTGAGCTCTTTCTACGGGAAAATGTACTAGAGCACTTATGGCTTAGGTAAATCTCGCACTTCTCTCCATACAAGTAGTGCCTCCAATCTTTAGGGCAAAACTATTGCCATGAGCCCAAGCTCATAGGTGGGGATATCAAATTTTATATTCCCTTAATTTTCTTGACGCGTACGCGAGCACCTTGTTTTGCTGTTTAAGAGCACCCTAATTCCTTATGCGAAGCGTCAATACAAACAACAAAATCTCCTTTTTCCATCCGGCAATGCCAACATAGTGGCCATCACCAATCTTTGCTTCAGTTCTTGAAAGCTGTTCTCGCATTTCTCTGTCCATTCGAACTTCTGAGTCTTACGAGTAAGTCATGTTAAAGGGGATGCTATCTTTACAAACTTGAACGAACCTCCGGTAGTGACCAGCCAATCCTACCTCTGGTAATTCCCCTAACCATGGTCATCAATTCCTCAGTGGTCCTTTATTCATTATTGTCAGGACCCTCCACGGGATTCTTCTCAGCGATAATCTCTTCTAGGACAACATCCTCAACCGCTACATCCTCAATATGAATATCATTCGGTCCCATGTTAGGACGCTCTATTGGATCCACAATCTGATCTCCAATAACTAATGAAACATCATCGCGTTGTTGCTCCTCAACCTCAGGGTTCGGAGTCCCGCTAATATATCCGATAACGAACTACGCTTCTATCATGAAATTTATAAGGGTTCCCATAAGGGTTTTAACTGTCAGTACTACGTTAGGTAGCCCGACTATGAACTTGGCAAGAGTTCTTATTATCTTAGTGAACTTATAATCTTAACGTCACATCATCTCTGAGGATTATAACGCTTAGCTCTGATACCACTTCTGTAACACCCCCAAATCCGGGGTCGGGGATCCGGGTTGTCACGAGTTCCATTTCCCTTAATAACAACCAATCTTAATAAATAATCAACTACTATGTACTGTGACCCCATAATAAACACACACGCCACAAGTTATAGTCTCAGAGATGAATATCCAAAAATAACACGAGTCATTTTATTCCACAATTATATGCCATTACACCTTAAAAGGGTTTCTGAATAATTTACATTTCTTTGCCATTATTACAATTCATAAATATACATAAATCTGGTTCATCAATAGTTGAAAACCTAGCCTATTGGTAGCTCCTACCTCAGCTATGGCGGCATCAATGCTTCCAGAAGACTGCGGAATGTTTTCGAACCGCTTGCGAATCGGGAGCTTGGTCCTGTTCATCTTTTCTATCTGTTGTTGTGTGATGAAAGAAGAAAGCAAGGGTGAGCAGCAAGCCCACCAAAATAACATGTATAATGATTAACAATATATGAGCCTTCTCATAGTACTCATGAAAGTCTTGGTCAAAAGAAATGAACCAAGTTTGATATCTTAATGCGATGAAGTCGCAAAATATTCAGTATATATACATATATACTTTTCAAAATCTAGGAAGTCCTCTTCCATGCATAATATACACAGAGTTCCAGTTTATAACTGTATAAAACTATCATTGCAAGATGATCTCATATATCTAACCTTGTCTCAACGTTTTTCTGAAAATCTTTGATATGCATAAGATAATCATTTACTAGATATAAGTTTAAAAGATGAAGTTACAAGATACTCCAATATACTTATATCTTTTCCGAATATTACTTGAACTACCACCGTTCAAGTTATAATTAGTTTCAAAAGTTCATCACATAGATGAGACTACAAGACAAGATTTGAATATATTCAATCTTTGAAATATCATTATAAATAATGAAGTTACGAGATACTTCATTAAGTTCCGATATATATATACACCTCTATATATATACATTTCATAGACTCCTTGAAAACCTCTGTTATGAAAATTATAAACAGAGTTGCAATATCCAATGAATTTGGAAAGGAGAAAACCTTGGCATAAACCTGATATCTTGCTGATCAGGAAAAGATACCAATAAGTAACCTTTTCTACTAGTAGATGGACGAATTCCCCACTGGTCATCACCCTGGCCGCAATAGGACCTTATGCTGGACTGCCACTCAGCCACTTACGCATTTGATGGACTCCCACTGAGCCACTAACACTTTCATGGACGCCCACTGAGCCCATGTTGCTTATGTCGACTCAAATAGATGAACTTACTTCCCGAACGATGGGCAAGTAATCAAGATGTTTTCTCAAAACAGCAACCTCGTTGTGAATGTAAAATACACCACTGAGCCGGATCCCTCAGGTTTTGAACGAGTATTTAAATCCCCTTTAAAAGGAATATCTTAAATATAAAAATGAGTTTTGGGATCCGCTCTAACTTTTAAAAATCATTTTGAAGACTCGAAAACACTTTAAAGAGTGTTTGGAGTAATGCTGATTTAATAAAGTAAATCAGTCCCGATATATTAGAAAATATCTGAATATTATTATTTAAATAATATTCCCATAAGGATAATCTTTATAAAAATAATTGAAGTAGAAGTTTTAAAACTCATACTTGAAATGAATAATAAATCACCAAAGATATACTTATACGCAAGTACGATCTTTATTTGAATAATCGAAAATAAGTTTGATTATCGAAACATTATTCTTTAATAAAATAAAGAATATTATTTAATAATTAAGCGGAGTCATAAGTCCTCGAATGAATATTCAAGACAATATTCATTAAATAAAATCAACCGAGTCATAAGTCCTCGAATGAATATTCAAAATAATATTCATTATATAAAATAAACCGAGTCATAATTCCTCGAATGAATATTCAAAATAATATTCATTAAATAGAATAAACGGAGTCATAAGTCCTCGAATGAATATTCAAAATAATATTCATTAAATAGAATAAACGGAGTCATAAGTCCTCGAATGAATATTCAAAATAATATTCATTAAATAGAATAAACCGAGTCATAATTCCTCGAATAAATATTCAAAATAATATTCATTAAATAGAATAAACGGAGTCATAAGTCCTCGAATGAATATTCAAAATAATATTCATTAAATAGAATAAATCGAGTCATAATTCCTCGAATAAATATTCAAAATAATATTCATTAAATAGAATAAACGGAGTCATAAGTCCTCGAATGAATATTCAAAATAATATTCATTAAATAGAATAAACGGAGTCATAAGTCCTCGAATGAATATTCAAAATAATATTCATTAAATAGAATAAACGGAGTCATAAGTCCTCGAATGAATATTAAAAATAATATTCATTAAATAGAATAAACCGAGTCAAAATTCCTCGAATGAATATTCAAAAAAATACTCATTAAATAGAATAAACGGAGTCATAAGTCCTCGAATGAATATTCAAAATAATATTCATTAAATAGAATAAACCGAGTCATAATTCCTCGAATGAATATTCAAAATAATATTCATTAAATAGAATAAACGGAGTTATAAGTCCTCGAATGAATATTCAAAATAATATTAATTAAATAGAATAAACGGAGTCATAAGTCCTCGAATGAATATTCAAAATAATATTCATTAAATAGAATAAACGGAGTCATAAGTCCTCGAATGAATATTCAAATAATATTCATTATTTAAGATAAAGTTATCGAATAAACCTTATTCGATTACTATTTTTGAAAACTATATCAATATATATATATATATAATTATATATATATATAATATACTCGGAAACATCGACTCCCGGTTTTAGAAAATGTTCACCTTTGGGTCCCCTATACTAAGGGTATACGCAACTACTGCTTATCTCTAGCATAGGTATTATGCAACTTATAAGCAATTGAATCAACAGATATATATCAAGATTACGAAACAGATATGCATATATACCATATCAGCATGCTCCAATATATCACAAAATTTGCTAATAACAATCATGCATTTATCACAAGATAATGCATATACATATATTTACATCACAACAACAGTATAACGGGTAGAAAACTTGCCTGAGTGCTCCCGGATAGACTTAAGCTTAGAGTGGGTCCGATAACCTATAAACAACAACATAAGTCGGAATTAAACCCCGGTCGCTTAAGAAACTAGACTTAAACCATTTAGAGTCCTACGCTCGCTTTCGCGCTTAATGATTTTCTTAAGTCGCTCGAGTACCCTCGGCTCCACCATTTTTAATAAATTAACCATTACGAGTTTTAAGGCGATTCTTTCGCGAGTGCCTTACCAACTGCCTAATCCACTTTACATAATTGTTTCATACTCCAATTAGTCCTTTTGGGTCTTTAACCTAGGTTTCAAAGTAAGGCAAGGGGTAATGGTTCGGTCGCGAAACGCCATTACTTAAAACGGTCATTTCTCCTAAACCGTACATCGGAATCAAACGAACTACATATCAAAACGAAGCTCGTAACATGAACTATCTAATCATGGCAATGGTCAAAACCTAGCAGTGAGTTCATGAGTCCTAATGTTAAGAACAAAAACAGCCTAAAGTAAATCGGAAATTACGACGGCTATGTTTACGCGATCCCAAAATTTTTCCAACCAATTCAACACCAAACCATCACCAATCAATCCCAATACAACCATATGACCATATCACTCATCAACCACTTTAAACCATTTAAACCAAGCTCAAATCATACCATGAATCATCAAGAATAACTAGTGCTACTTTTTAACTCCAAAATCAACAAAAGCACTTAACCACTAAGATCTCAACATGACAAAACAACTACTACACTTAATCTATCATTCCATCATCATAATCATTTATATCAAACAATCTTAATACTAAGATCATGAAGAGCTATACCTTCCTTGAAGCTTTTAATCAATGAAAGATCCTTGGAATGTCCATGGAAGCCTTAATATATGCTTAAGCTACCTTGACCTTGCAAATAAAATCAAGAATCAAAAATTTGTTCTTGAAAGTTACTATTCACCCTAAACTAAAATGATTTGTTTGAGATAGAAAACCTTTGATTCAAGCACTCCAACTACTTGCTCTTCTTAGTTATGACATATAGGATCCAAAGAAACAAACCTTATAATTTTCCATGGAGTATAGCTTGTGTTTTGAATTTCTAATTCACCATTTTGGTGAAAAATTCGAAATGAAGAAGATGAAAAGGGGGGAGAGAAGCTTGCTTTGTTTTATTGATCTTTGTGCATAAAAGGCTTGGTTGATATCCTTTTGTTTTGTTAATTACCTTTCAACCATGGTAAAATTTGTGTGGCTTGAAATCAACCAACAATACCTTCCCTTTGGTCATGCTTATGTCATCCTCCTATGTCATCTTCCCACACTTGTCATCTTCTTGTTGGTGTGGTGACATCATCATCACTAACCTCTTTGATTAGCTCTTAATTACTTGGCTAATGACCGCTGATCTGTTATACGGTTCGCTTAACTTTCGTTCTCGTTTATCGTTTGAGGGATCATACCCGGAATCTTATTACTTGGGTTCCCTTAACCTTTCTCAATACATTATATTCCTTTTATGATCCTCTCTTATAATCCTTGAATTTAAATTCTTTTAATCATGTTACCTTATACTCAATTCTTTCGGTATCTGGTGGATTTTCGGGAAAAATCAAAGTGTTCGGAATTGGATTCTGACGATCTTTACATACACTTATATACCATATAGAGTACTAATAAAATCTCAGAATATCCATAACAGAACCCCTACATAGTGTGGCATGAAAATTTTTCTCATTCAGCATAATCTGCAAAATCACTATTCATAAGGGTTTCAAAAATTTCCAAAAATTGGGGTTATTACAACAAATTTCTGTTTAGGCTTAGGCACAAATGTCTCCTTTCTAGCTTTAGAAGGAGTAGCAGTCTTAGACCTATCATTCTTTCTATTATTCACATGCTGACGAGGAGTAGTCTTATCATTAGAAATATGCTTACCATTAAAATAAGCAAACATCAGATTAAAAGCACAAGACATACAATCAGGAACACCACATGCTTTATGAGAAGGATTAACAATAGGCAACTTATGCATGGTAGACATGGCATTTGTGTTATCCAACTCATGTGTGTCTGAGTTAGTCTCAGTTGCTTTCACAACCTTGACTGGAACTTTTGACACACTTGACTTGGAGACAGCTTTCTCATTAGCATTATCTTCAGCACGGATTTCTTCTTGAATAATAAAAGAGGTCTCATCAAATGGTTCAGCAATTGATTCTTTATAGAGGGGTTCATCAACACCCTTAAGCACATGTGGTACTTCCCTGCCTTTAGCACAGACATGAGGAGGGGAGTTTATGCCTAATTTTCCAATAGCAGCATTGTAATCATAACCTATACCAGATGTTTGATTAACAGCTTGCTTATTGTAAAACTCTTTGGACTTCGAACAAGAATTAAAGTAAGCTTTAACCTTAGCCTCAAGACCGGTGATCTTGTCTTTGAGAATAGTTTCAAGTTGTCTATAACAGTCAACTCTATTCTCTAGAAAAGATACTTGTTCTTTTAATTTATCTTGATTAATGTGCACAAGTCTTAATTCATTGACCTCTTTCTCAAGGTCTTTGATTTGTTGATTTAACAATTCATTATCACGACGAGCACAATCTAAGGAACCTCCTAGATGATAAACTAATTCAGCATCAGTAAATTTTACCTCTTTTCTTGACGATGAGGTGTTTGCATCACTAGCCATGAGAGCAAGATTCCCAACTTCTTCATCTTCACTGTCAGTATCATCCCAGCTTCTTCCCTTTGCCAGGTAAGCCCTTTCTGATTTACTCTTTTGATTAGAATCGTAAGAGTTCTTCCTTGCTTGTTTTGGCTTCCTGCATTCTGTGGCAAAGTGTCCCAACTCATTGCAGTTGAAGCATCGAATGGTGCTTCGATCAACCATCCCTGTTTTATACCCACCACTGCTGGTGTTAGAGGATGAAGATCCACCTTTCTGGAATCTGTTGTAGTTGGACTTGTACTTGAACTTGGGATTCCTTTTGAATCTGACATTTGAGAATCTCTTGACAATCAGGGCCATTGACTCATCCTCCAATTGCTCCAGTTCTTCCAAGGAATAATAATCATCTCCTGATTGATTTATAGTAGGAGGATCAAATTCTGCTACTATCACATTATCTTCAACCTTGGAAGACTGTACCATTCTTTCTGACTGTTGAGATTGTTGTTGATATTGTGGTTGTTGTTGTTGTTCATCAGCTACTAGAGCAGTAGACGTGCTGACCACTCTTCCTTTCCCGTAAACTTCCTTCTGCTGAATCTGCTCCAACTCATAAGTCTTTAACACACCATAGAGCCTTTCCAAAGAAATCTCACTCAGATCTCTTGCTTATCTTATGGCAGTGATTCTATGTTCGAGATGAGTTGGCAGTGTTAAAAGGAACTTTTTGTTGACCTCCCTGATGGAATAGTATTTACCATTAATGTTCAGGTTGTTGATCAATGCATTGTACCTCTCAAACACTTCAGTGATTCCTTCCCCTGGATTTGATTTAAAGTATTCATACTCAGAGGTTAGGATTTCTAGCTTGTTCTCCCTAACTTCCTCTGTGCCTTCATTAATAATCTCAATAGTTTCCCAGATATGTTTGGAATCTTTACAATTCATCACATGTCTATTCATCAAGGGATTAAGGGAATCTACTAAAATTAATTGAAGGCTAGCATCCAGGGAGGCTTCTTCTATTTCAGCAGGAGAGAAATCCTCAGGATCTTTCACATAAGTTCTCGCTTTGGTGATCACCACATCATTTTCTATTACCTCTGGTTCAATAACCATAGGAATTTTTGGACCCTTCTTTAACACTTGCAAATATTTGGGATTAGCAACTTGTAAAAACAGTAGCATCTTCTTCTTCCACATAACATAATTTTCTTTATCGAAAAGTGGAATTTTAACGGTTCCAACTTTTTGTGTAGTCATTATAAATTTTTTGAGTGAATAAAAAATTCAAGAAGTGAAAGAAACACAAAAGTCTAGGATCTAGATTTGTACGTTAATCAGAAGGCTCTGATACCAATTGTTAGGTCCCAATTTGTTTGTAGAAGGGGGGTTGAATGCAAACAATACCGTTTAATCGAATAAAATGTGGAATAAAAATGTGAAACAAAATTCAAGTTAAATAAAACTTTTATTAAACTTGAAAGGTGTTACAACTACGGTATCGGTTACAAGGGATTAATCTCAAATCAATTATTACAAATCTAGAATAAATTCGACATGAACTTTTTCTATTTTTGCAATTAAAAGATCAAATGCTAAATGCGATTTGAGATTAAGTTCTAGGGATTTTAATCCGCTAGATTGATACACAAGAACAAGATAAATAATTCTAGTGGATTGGATTTAACTTTTCAATCTAGAATTTTGATCTTGAATAAAGCAGATGAAAAATAAAATGTTGTGCCTTTGTTTTCTGCTGCTTTTTCTCTTGACTTGTGTGTTCTGTTTTTAATTATGCATGAATGTCTTCTGCTGCTTCTTTTAATCCAACAGTCGAGTAGAATGTACTGGCATGACAATCTTTTTGAGCTGGCAAGACAATCAGAATGAACTAGCAAGACTTTCGGTATGACTATCAATTGTCATACCGATTGTCATGGTAGTTCAAAATCAGATTGTCTAACTGAATTAATAAAAGATTTTAATGTAATAAAAAATCTGATAAGACAATCCTTTTGAATTAGCATGACTTTTGGTATGACTATTGATTGTCATACCGATTGTCATACTAATACAATCAGTTGCCTTTTGAATTAATAACAGATTTTAAATCAATTAAAATTCTGAAAAACCTTAATATTAATTCTGAATTAATTAATCAATTAATTCAATTAATAAAATAAATTAATCTTTGCAGATATGATTTATTCTCTTAATTAAATTATATGACTTAATTAATTAATAGAGAGTTAATACTAATCTTGAGTAGCATCCATTCTCCTGTAAAACTTCTGAAAATCACTGAAATATATGAATCAATTCCACCACTTCAACGTTGACACTCGATGTACTGTCTGGTTCATGAGTGACTAACTTCCGTGATGTTTCTTCACATCTTGACTTTGATTTTCTTCAGACTAAATCCTTGTAATTAATTGATACCCTGACGAGATCTCTGTCACTTGATTAAATCCACAATCTTGATTTATATCACTGAGGCTTGATCAATTTCTTGAGCTTCTTCCAATGAATTAAGTCTTCAAGTCTGTAGATGAATAATGTTTCTTAACCCTTTGACAGATGTTACTTTGTGAGATCTCTCTGACGATAGATCCACTATTTACTTATTACATTCTTATTTGAGTTGAGTTAAATCCTCGAATATACAAATAGGCTATGCCATATGCCTTTCAGTGGCAGTTCAGCATAAGGTCCTATCGCGGCCAGGGTGATGACCAGTGGGGAATTCGTCCATCTACTAGTAGAAAAGGTTACTTATTGGTATCTTCGCCTGATCAGCAAGATATCAGGTTTATGTCAAGGTTTTCTCCTTTCCAAATTCATTGGATATTACAACTCTGTTTATAATTTTCATAACAAAGGTTTTCAAGGATTGTATGAAATGTATATATATATAGGTGTATATATATATCGGGATTTAATGAAGTATCTCGTAACTTCATTTCTTTCAAATGATATTTCAAAGATTGAATCTATTCAAGTCTTATCTTGTAGTCTCATCAGTGTGATGAACTTTTGAAACTAATTATAACTTGAACGGTGGTAGTTCAAGTAGTATTCGGAAAAGATATAAGTATATTGGAGTATCTTGTAACTTCATCTTTTAAACTTATTTATAGTAAATGATTATCTTATGCATGTCAAAGATTTTCAGAAAAACGTTGAGACAAGGTTAGATATATAAGATCACCTTGCAACGATATTTTTATACAGTTATAAACTGGAACTCTGTGTATATTATACATGGCAGAGGATTTCAAAGATTTTGAAAAGTATATAAGTATATATACTGAATATTTTGCGACTTCGTCGCATTAAGAGATCAAACTTGGTTCATTTCTTCTTGACCAAGACTTTCACGAGTACTATGAGAATGCTCATATATTGTTAATTATTATACATATTATTTCGGTGGGCTTGTTGCTCACCCTTGCTTTCTTCTTTCATCACACAACAACAGATAGACAAGATGAACATGATCAAGCTCCCAATTCGTGAGCGGATAGGAAACGTTCCGTAGTTTCCTGTAGGCGTTGATGTCGCCGTAGCTGAGGTAGGAACTACCAATAGGCTAGGTTTTCAACTATTGATGTACCAGACTTATGTATATTATGAATTATAATAATGGCAAAGAATATGTAAATTTATTCAGAAACCCTTTCGAGGTGTAATGACTTATAATTGTGGAATAAAATGACTTGTGTTATTTTTGGTATTCATCTCTAAGACTATAACTTGTGGTGTGTGAGTGTGTGTATATTGTGGGGTCACAGTACGCAGTAGTTGGTTGATTGTTAAGATTAAGTATTATTAAGGGAAATGGAACTCGTGACAACCCGGATCCCTGACCCCGGATTTGGGGGTGTTCAGAAATGGTATCAGAGCCAAGCGTTATAAACCTCAGAGATGATGTGACGTTAAGATAATAAGTTCACAAAGATAATAAGAACTCTTGCCAAGTTCATAGTCGGGCTACCTAACGTAGTACTGACAGTTAAAACCCTTACGGGAACCCTTTTAAATATTATGATAGTAACATAGTTCATTCTCGTATAGGGCAGCGGGGCACCGAACCCTGAGGTTCAGGAGCATCAGCATGAGGATGTTTTATTACATGTTGGAGATCAAATTGTGAATCCGATAGAGTACCCTAACGAGGGACCGGATGAGATTCATATTGAGAATGTTGCGGTTGAGGATGTTATCCCAGAAGGGATTGTTGCTGAGGAGGATCTCGTGGAGGATCCTAACGAGAATGAAGAGAGGACCGCTGAGGAATTGATGACCGTAGTCAGGGCGACTACTAGAGCAAGAATGGCCGCGAGGGTGGCACTAGAGGATGAAGAGTTACCAAGGGCACAAAGGTTAATGAGGACAGAAGGAGTGGGGCCTTCCATGGCTCCAATTATACCAGTATCAGACCCTCTTCCCGAGGTTCCTGAAGACATCCATGAGGTTCCACCAATTCCTGTTCCATCCCCTGTACAGAGCCCAACACCTACTGAGGAAATGCCACTTTTATCTCCTGCACCATTGTCACCTGATACCGTTCTAGGTTATCCATTTGGATCTCCTGGGTCTGCACTACCTGTACCCCATGTACTACTAGATTCAACCACTCAGGCTTCTCTTATCGCCGATTATTATATGACTTTGGGTGGCCTGTCTGAGGCCCGTAATGTTAGGAGTGATCTGTTGGGTCGACTTACTGCACCGAGGATTGAGGGCGGGGTACTTCCGGCAGGATTAACGTATAGCATGGAAAGGATTGAGGCTACCACCCGTGTTACAGCTAGAGGCCATCTTGAGGGTCAGATTGATCCAGCTCTACTTGCCACTATCTTAGACCTCATCACCTCTGTGATGGAGCAGGTTAGGGATGTTGTGCGTGCCCGTATTTCTTGATCCATGGTAGTGTGCAGAGCCAGAGCGATCAGACAAGGGTTTCATGTAGCACCGCTTTTGGAGGATTAGCCTAAGTTATGAATGATTAGTTTTAATGAAGAGATGATTATCTATGGTAGTACTTTTGGGATAGAAGCGATCAGATCAAATGATGTAATACTCTTTAATGTGTTCAGTAGTTGTACCCTCGAATAAATGGTTATGTATATATTCGTTAATTTCAGTTCAGATCAGTTGTTTGTGATAAGTTCATATTGTTAATTGCACTATTAACACTTAAGAGAGTCATGAAGTTTATAGAACTTGAGAATTCATAAATTGCAATCATGCAAGGACAGAATGATGGAAAGACTTAAGCAAAGTAAGTAAGACAAATATCCAGAGATTCTCAAAATTTTTCCAAGCATTATACCTCCATGAGGAATAAGATTAGGGGAAAACCTTGAATGTGATAATCAGGGAGGTCGTAATTAAGATATAAGGAACCCAGAATATAATGAAGTGGAAAATGAAGATTTTAAATTAAAAGATGACCCCAATTATGGGGAGTAGGAAGAAATATTTAGACTGAGAAAACAAAAGTCGAGCACGATAGAAAGAACCAGGATGGTACTCCTATTGGGCAATCCATGGACCTGCCTAAAACAAAACTTATACTTTTACCCTAACCACCACCTTGAGGAAACAATGTGGTGTGAAATTCTTTCAGGACCTTTAAGTCGCTAAGCTCTCAGAGTTCCAAGGGAATAGCTGACCCCGCCGAGGCAAGAGCCTGGCTAAAGGAAATACAGGAATCATTTGAGATTCTAAATGATTGACGAATCACAAAAGAGTGTTTTTGTCACTTACCCTCCTAAGAGAGAGACCACCCACTGATGAAAGACCAAGAAAGGCATGGAGCAAGAGGTTATGATAAACTGATTACAGTTCAGTCAATTGTTTTCAAGAAAGTACTTCCCAAGGTTATGGAGATAGTGTAAACGCTTTAGAGACAGACCAAGGCGGACGAGTATGATGAATTATGAATCTAAGATTGTAAAAGTTGTCAAGATTCGTCTGGAGGACAAGAATCCTAGAACGATGTGATGTTTGAAGTCAATGATTAGTGGGTACGTAAAATGATTGTAAGAGAAAGGAAAATAAAAAGAAACTGAAGTGAAAAGGAGCATAAAGGCAATAGAGTTTGAGGAATGAAAAGGGAGTCGGGTATAAGGAATCCCTAAAGACTCGTAGTAATAGAAATAGAAAAGTATATGATCGTCAGGATGAGGATGATTCACCATGAGTTAAAGTTGATGGTTGAAGGCATAAGAGATATATATGTTATAGCCCCCTTCAAGTTGGAAGGATTCGGGGAAATCTTGGGATAGTTCGAAGGATAAATAATGAGACGCGGATAGACTGAAGAGACAAAAAAGTAAGAAATTAGGAAAATTGGATGAAGGAAGTGACCTTCAAGAATGTGAAATGTAAGACCGGTGGCATGATACCAAGAAAGGGAGACGCCAGGTATGAGAGATATCCCAATATTGAGATGACTGTTGAGATAAACAACAAGAGTAAATAAGGAATTATTAAGAAGAAGTTCACGTTGAACATGACCAATATCTTCCAGGACATCCCTGTTGTCATTACCAAATTAGGAAAGAAAAGCGGATAACCGTTATTGTCTTTTGGAGGCCATATGGATTGACCTCATTTTGGATAAGGATATTATTATGAAATTAGGCATATACTATCGAGGTGGGAATGATTGAATAAAGACACCCTCGTCAGGGATATATGACTTGATTTATCCATGGAAGGATGCATGTACCTTTTTAAAGGTTGAATTAAGGATAGAACCTCGATAACTTGAGATGAATCCTAGGGGAATGCATAAAGGTTGGCATTTCGCCCTTAATAGGGACATCATGAGTTTTGGCAGTATGAATTGGAAAGGATTAAGGTAATAACAACCTTTAAGAATCAGTGGAGAAATTTTTCAGAAGTATATAGACAATGATTCTGGTATTAGTAAATGGTATTTTGATATGCCCTGTATCTAGGGAATACAGGAGGAACGATTCAAGAATAACCTAAGAGGTTTTACTAGGAAAAAAGTAATATTCAAAGTTCTCAAGAATAGAAATTTTGATAAAGGAAATATGACATAATTATAATGATGCCAGGTGGGCACGTGTTGAACCATAAGAAAGTATAGATCGACCCAATAAAGGTCGAGATTGGTGAAAACATGTAGGACCCAAGATAAGAGACGTCCTAAGTATGATCGAGAGTCAGTTGTGACAATGTTAACCTCTAAAAGACCAAGGCAATAACTTATGGAAAAATGGTGATATATTTTTTTCACCAAAGCGTAAGGAAGAGCATTTTCACGCAAGTAGTGATTGGAAATGAGGTAGAAAACTTAGTTGAAGATCATTTAAAAGGCATTGATTGTAAGGAAATTTTACTATCAGGAAAGGCCAAAGAGGTGGCCGACACTTTAAGTGTAAAAGGACAATCATAGGCGCTCGTGCCAGAGGAATATAGTGATAATGGTTGAAGCCGTGAAGGTTGTATTATGGTTTGGAAGATTGACGTTCCTTCTGATGACTGTGTAGTACCCAACCGTAATAGTAGTTTGGTAAAGGTTTAATTTATGTAATCGCCATGAGCGGGCTATCTATCTTAGAAGGTCCTATCTTAAGAATAATACAGGACCATGTTTCAAAAAGGACTAAACGAACCTTTGAGTTAAGTCTTCTATTGAAGGCATATGATTAGGAATGGTATTAACCTGCTATCGTTGCTTTCATTAAAACTCTTTTGCATTTTATCTGCTTCATGTCATGAATGTACGTCAGGATCAGGAGTGTTCTTCATGAATCATGAACGGTGATCATGTTACCTCCTTAGAAGAATTCGATACGATATGTATGGACTCCGTATGGTTAGCTATTAATACTTCATGGAAAGCGAATGACTACAGTAGGTCAGTGGTGGACCATAGTAATGCTCCAATAAGTCTATGAATAATGAGACAATGACAACTGTGAGAGTTGTATTGTAATGAATGTTGAGATTGAGTACCACTAATCGGGTCGGGGTGATGTATAAGTTATCATTGAATTGAATAATTAAGTAGATTATTTACCTATTGAATATTTATTCCTCCTTATCAATAGAGGGTCGTATGACTATACGAGGAAGGTTGCGATGCAAGCATAGAATTCTAGTAACGATGATGTCTAGAATGAGATCCTAAATTCGATTTTCGATGTCGAGGGAGTTTCCAAGGTGATTGTGTATAAGCTCGAGGAAGAGCATGGGTCCATAGAATGATGGACGGAATAGCAAAAATATTTAAGCATGTGAAATACGATGCGATAATACTGGATATTGATATAGATACATATGTTTTGTTCTCCTATGACAAACCTCTATAGTTCCGAGGTAGGTTCCAAGCCAGATATTTTGTGGCAGTATATTTTTTTTTCATATATACAATTCTCTTCAATTCATTCTTTTCTCTTCTTTTCATTTCATATAAGCTGAGAAGAGCAACCCTTCCAGAAGGGGAGGTATTGCCGAATGACTATCTATCTGTGTGATAGAAGCCTAGTAGGATACCACATGTTGTTTAATTGCTTGTCAAGTACTAAAGGCTGGCCACCTTCTGTACTAACTATGCAATAGAACAAGTGTTCATGATCATAGTGATCTCTCAACAAATTCCTTTACTTCTATATGATGGATCAAGCTTTCAAAGATGGAAGCAGCTAAAGGAAGTAGTATCAGTATGATGGTATTCCGATTCTAACGCGTTAGTGATACTAAGGTTGACGTGGTTATTAAAAGGTTATAGAACGCTAACGAGCAAAAGTATAACCAGTATAATATTAGGAACGGAAGGTAGTAGCGATTACGAATTGGAAAAGAATGGGTATTAAGAAGCAAAAGCTTTAATGCTAAAAGCTATAATGAGAGTCTGTGCAATAGACTTGAAAGAATTTGGAATGATCACTTAACACGGATTGAGTTTTCTCACGTTAATAGATCATATGTCAGGTATCGAGATGTCGTCTTATGAGATCTTTGAGGGAAGAAAATGTCGATCTCCCTTATGTTAGGATGAAGTTGTAGAGCGCAAGATGCTCGGACCAGCAGTGGTCCAAAGGACCAAGGATATGATAGATCTAATCAGAGGACGGCTGGTAGTAGCCCAAGATGGACATGAGAAATATGTTGATTTGACACGAAAGGACAAAGAATAGGAAATAGGGGACCTAGTAATGTTAAAGGTATCCCTTAGAAAGGATTGATGAGGTTCAAAAAGAAAGGAAAGCTAAGCCTACGAATTGTTGGACCCTTTGAGGTATTAAGACGTATTAGGAAGTTAGCATATGAGCTAGCCCTACCCCCGAACATGTAGTAAGTTCATAACGTGTTCCACATATCAATGTTAAGGAAGTGTAATTCGGATGCCAGACAAATAGGGGCATATGAGCGCATAGACATGCAACCAGACGTAACCTACATGGAGCAACCAGGAAGGGTTATAGATCAAAAATGGACAAAGGCTTAGGAGAAGAGTTATCAAACTAGTCAGAGTTTGATGGTAGAACCACAATGTGGGAAAATTATGTAAGAGTTAGAAAGTGCAATGCTAAGAAAGTATCCCTACTCATTTTCTATCTGATTCCGGGACGGAATCATTTTAAGGAGGGGAGACGGTAATAACCCCAATTTTTGGAATCTTTGAAACACTGATGAATAGTGATTTTGCTGATTATGCTGATTAAAAAAACTTTTCATGCCACACTATGTAGGAGTTCTTTTATTGATATTCTGAGATCTTATTAGTACTCCATATGGTATATAAGTGTATGTAAAGATCGTCAGAATCCAAATTCGAACACTTTGATTTTTCCTGAAAATCCACCAGATACTGAAAGAATTGAGTATAAGGTAACATGATTAAAAGGATTTAAATTCAAGGATTATAAGAGAGGACCATAAAAGGAATATGAAATATTGAGAAAGGTTTAGGGGAACCCAAGTAATGAGATCCCGGATATGATCCCTCAAACGATCAACGAGAATGAACAATAAACGAGTCGTAAAATAATTAAACGACTAAGTAATGCAAGAGGCAAGGAGGAGGGTCAATTAGTGCAAGATTAATGCACTTAGTTAACATCTTAATATAAGGATTAAGCTTAAAAAGATGCTTCCACCATAAGGATGAGACAAGTGGCAAGGATTATGTATGCTTGATGACATCACCATGCTTATGTCACTTTCCACTAATTCAAACAAAACAACTAGTCAAGTAAATATCTTAAAATCATTTCATTTCCACCACAAGTTCAAGTCAACACAAGCTCTCATCTTCCTCCCTCATTTCTATTACTCTCGGCCAAAACAGAACCAGCA
Source organism: Apium graveolens (assembly GCF_009905375.1). Taxonomy (NCBI): domain Eukaryota; kingdom Viridiplantae; phylum Streptophyta; class Magnoliopsida; order Apiales; family Apiaceae; genus Apium; species Apium graveolens. The sequence goes on along the minus strand of NC_133647.1, from coordinate 46,541,523 downwards.
CATTAAAACTGTTGTATCTCCTTCATTTCTCACTCAAATGTTGTGTTCCCTAAGGCTTCCTAGCAACTTAACACCTCCCAACGAAGGTATAAAATTCAAACCCTATCCTTTACTTTGATTATTAGTGATTTTGATGGTTGGTTTTCTAAATGAGAAGCATGACCTTTGATTATTAGTAGTTTGATTTAGATTTGGAGTGATTTGGTGAATGAATCTTGTTATAGTTAATAAAACTTGATTGTGGTTGGTTGATATGAAGAATCTGAAAAATAAGGACTGTTATAGTATTATTTAGTTGAGGTTTTGATGTTTTAATGATTGTGAGTTGTTTGGTGAGGTTTTGGTGTAGTGAGAAACTTGGAAAACTCGTAAATATAGCCGTCGTAATGCCCATTTTTATTCAACTGCTTGTTATTAGTGTTCAGGACAGAAAAATCAATAAGCAATCTGTAACATTTCCATGTTTAGCTAGAGCGTGTCGTAAGCTTCGTTTTGATATGTGGATCACTTGAATCTGATGTACGGTTTAGGAGAAACGACTGTTTTAAGTAACTGCGTTTCGTGAACGAACCATTACCCCTCGCCTTACTTTGAAACCTTGGTTAAGGCCCTTAAATGACTAATTGGAGTATGAAACAATTATGTAAAGTGGACTAGGCAGTTGGTAGGGTATTCGCGAAAGCGTCGCCTTAAAATTCATAACGGTTAATTTATTAAAAATGGTGGAGCCGAGGGTACTCGAATGACTTATGTGATTTGTTAAGGATAGAAATGACCATAAGCAAACGTTAGGGTTCAATTGGTTAAAGTCTAGTTTCTTAAGAGACCGTGGTTTAATTCCGGCTTATGTTGTTGTTCATAGGTTACCGGACCCACTCTAAGCTTAAGTCTACCCCGGAGCACTCAGGCAAGTTTTCTACCCATTATACTGTTGTTGTGATGTATATATGTATATGCATTATCTTGTGATAAGTGCATGATTGTTATTAGCAAATCTTGCGATATATTGGAGCATGTTGATATGGTATATATGCATGCTTGTTTCGTAATCTTGATATCTAATTGTTGATTCAAATGCTTATAGTTGCATAATACCTATGCTAGAGATAAGCAGTGGTTGCATATACCGTTAGTATAGGGGTCCCAAAGGTGAACATTTTCTAAACTGGGAGTCGATGTTCCCGAGTATAATATATAAATATATATTTATATTAATATATATATTAATATAGTTTTCAAAACTATTAATCGAATAAGGTTTATTCGATAACCTTATTTTATTTAATGAATATTATTTTTGAATATTCATTCGAGGACTTATGACTCCGCTTATTTTATTAAATAATATTCTTTATTTTATTAAAGAATAATGTTTCGATAATCAAACTTATTTTCGATTATTCAAATAAAGATCGTACTTTCGTATAAGTATATCTTTGGTTATTTATTATTCATTTCAAGTATGAGTTTTAAAACTTCTACTTCAAATATTTTTATAGAGATTATCCTTTATGGGAATATTATTTAAATAATAATATTTAGATATTTTCTAATATATCGGGACTGATTTATTTCATTAAATCAGCATTACTCCAAACATTCTTAAAAATATTTTCGAGTCTTCAAAATGATTTTCTAAAAGTTAGAGCGGATCCCAAAACTCATTTTTATATTTAAGATCTTCCTTTCGAAGGGGATTTAAATATTCGCTCAAAACCTGAGGGATCCGGCTCTGTGGTGTATTTTATATTCGCAACGAGGTTGTTGTTTTGATAAATGAATTGATTACTTACCCAAAGTTCGGGAAGTAAGTCCATCTATTGAGTCGGCATAAGCAACATGAGCTCAGTGGGCATCCATGAAAGTGTAAGTGGCTCAGTGGGAGTCCATCAAATGCGTAAGTGGCTGAGTGGCAGTCCAGCATAAGGTCCTATCGCGGCCAGGATGATGACCAGTGGGGAATCCGTCCATCTACTAGTAGAAAAGGTTACTTATTGGTATTTTTGCCTGATCAGCAAGATATCAGGTTTATGTCAAGGTTTTCTCCTTTCCAAATTCATTGGATATTACAACTCTATTTATAATTTTCATAACAGAGGTTTTCAAGGAGTGTATGAAATGTATATATATGTGTATATATATATGCATGTCAAAGATTTTTAGAAAAACGTTGAGACAAGGTTAGATATATAAGATCACCTTGCAACGATATTTTTATACAGTTATAAACTGGAACTCTGTGTATATTATACATGGCAGAGGATTTCAAAGATTTTGAAAAGTATATAAGTATATATACTGAATATTTTGTGACTTCGTCGTATTAAGAGATCAAACTTGGTTCATTTCTTCTTGACCAAGACTTTCATGAGTACTATGAGAATGCTCATATATTGTTAATTATTATACATATTATTTCAGTGGGCTTGTTGCTCACCCTTGCTTTCTTCTTTCATCACACAATAACAGATAGACAAGATGAACAGGATCAAGCTCCCAATTCGTGAGCGGATAGGAAACGTTCCTCAGTTTCCTGTAGGCGTTGATGCCGCCGTAGCTGAGGTAGGAACTACCAATAGGCTAGGTTTTCAACTATTGATATACCAGACTTATGTATATTATGAATTGTAATAATGGCAAAGAATATGTAAATTTATTCAGAAACCCTTTCGAGGTGTAATGACTTATAATTGTGGAATAAAATGACTTGTGTTATTTTTGGTATTCATCTCTAAGACTATAACTTGTGGTGTGTGTGTGTGTGTATATTGTGGGGTCACAGTACGCAGTAGTTGGTTGATTGTTAAGATTAAGTATTATTAAGGGAAATGGAACTCGTGACAACCCGGATCCCTGACCCCCGATTTGGGGGTGTTATAGTTCTTTTGCTTCAAGAATTTGAGTTATAGATCAAGGACAGAAAAGGTACTGAAAATCAAGTCACTGATCATCTTTCTCATTTAGAGGATCCAAGTGTAGCTTCACTAGATAAGTCATTAATAAATGACTCTTTTCTCGATGAGCAGCTGTTTGGAGTGCAAGAGGAAGAACTGTGGTTTGCAGATATTGTAAACTACTTTGTGAGTAATATCATGCCTCCCGACTTGTCGTACGCTCAAAGGAAGAAGTTTCTACATGAAGTGAAGTGGTATATGTGGGATGAGCCATTTCTTTTTTGACAAGGAGCTGACCAAATCATCATAAGATATATTCCTTACAGCGAAACAGGGGGGATCTTGCGAGATTTCCACTCAACGGCTTATGGAGGACATTATGGTGGAGAAAAGACAGCAGCTCATATTCTTCAAGCAGGTTTCTTTTGGCTGACTTTGTTTAAAGATGCTCATCAGTTCATTTTGAAATGTGATCGATGTCAATGAGTGGGTAATATGTCTAAGAGGGATGAGATACCTCTTAATGTGCTTCTCGAGGTTGAAGTCTTCGATGTTTGGGGAATTGACTTTATGGGGCCATTTGTCTCATCTTGTAACAATCAGTATATCTTGTTGGCGGTTGATTATGTGTCGAAATGGGTTGAAGTCAAGGTGTTGCCAACAAACAATGTGAAGGTAGTGCTTAATTTTCTTCATGAGCAGATATTCACAAGATTTAGAACTCCGAGAGTCATAATCAGTGATGAGGGGTCACATTTTTGCAATTGCAAGTTCACTGCTATGATGCAAAGGTATAATATGAATCATCGCATTGCTACGGCTTATCATCCTCAGATGAATAGTCAAGCTGAGGTATCTAACAGAGAGATTAAGCACATTTTAGAGAAGGTTGTGTGTCCATCAAGGAAAGATTGGTTTTTAAGCTTGATGAAGTTGTTTGGGCATATAGAACAGCATACAAGACTCCATTGGGAATGTCGTCATTTTAGTTGGTTTATGGTAAGGGGTGTCATTTGTCGGTGGAGCTCGAGCATAAAGCGTATTGGGCTTTGAAGAAGTTGAATCTTGATTTAGATGCAGCTGAAAGAAGAGGATGTTTCAATTGAATGAACTCAATGAGCTTCGACTTCAAGCTTATGAAAACAATTAAATGTATAAGGAGAAAGTCAAGAGGTGGCACGATAGGGGTCTAGTGCAATTATTTGTGTCGGGGCAACAAGTTCTTTTGTTTAACTCTCGTCTCCATCTTTTTCCTAGAAAATTGAAGTCGAGATGGTCAGGGCCTTTCATAATCCAAACTGTGTTTCCATATGGAGCTGTAGAGATTTTTGAGAATGATCTGGGCCAAGCATTCAAGTTAAATGGTCAGAGGTTGAAGCATTACTATGGTGACATGAAAAACTGCGAGGTGGTTAGTGCCTTTTTATTGTCTATTTGATCTCGCATTTCTACGTCAAGCTACCGATGTAAAACAAGCGCTTCTTGGGAGACAACCCAAGTTTGTTGTACATTAGTAGATAGAGGAAGCAAGGAGAAAGGAGAAAAACATAAAAAAATCAGAAAAACAGAAAATTTCAGGGCCAACTTCAGAAGCTGAGCGCGCCCGCGCTAATCTAGCGCGCGGCTGCGCTGGAATTCCAGAAAGCAAGCTCGCCCGCGCTGATTTGGTAAAAAGTGAGTGCGCCCGTGCTGGTCTAACACGCGGCCGCGCCGGGTCCCTGTTTTAAAAAAAATAAAAGGCATTTTGTGAAGAGAAAATCAGGTTATAAAATATAAAATCAATTTCCACCCAATTTTTACTCTGCTACATCCCAAATTTCCCTCTCCAAATTCAACCCATTATTCCCACTATTCCCATAATCAATTCCCACTTCTATTCCATATCTAATTCTATTCCAACCTCCGATATATACACACACTTATACACAAACTTCTCCAACACTTCTCAAATGCTCAAACACAATTCTCTCTCAAACACTTATCTTTTATTCTCTCTTATCAATCCCAATCGTACCCAAGAGACAAAGAACTTAAGTAAGCAGCAACACCACTGATTCTTCGAGTGTAGGTGGTGTGAGGCCAAGATTTTCCACTCCCGAGGCTAAAGCGGAGTATACAAGGCTTCTCTCGAAGCCTATAGCCAAGGAGCGTGGTTTTCTGCCATAAGGGAAAGATGGTAAGTTGGAGATGATCTTGGAGATGGGTTGGGTTACTTTTTGCGAGGCACCCGCTGCTGTGCCCATGAGTGTGGTTCGTGAGTTTTATGTTAATACAAAGGTGGAAAAGAATGGTTTCACTATGGTTTGGGGGATGACGGTGGAGTACAGTGCTGAGGCAATAAGGAGGGTGATTGAGCAGCCCGTGAGGAAACCCGGTCAGGATACTTGGAACGAGAAGACTACGGAGGAGTTTGATTTGGATTTGATAGTAGCTACTCTTTGTGTGCCTGAAACTCACTGGAAGTTCAAGAGGGGCACAAATGATTATTTTACGTTTCCTGCTTCGTGCATGAACAGGTTTGCACGTGCTTGGAATTCATTTATCTGTGCTAACATCATGCCATCATCTCATGTGCATGAGATTATTGTAGAGCGTGCTCGTCTGTTGTGGGGTATTCTTCAGGGCGACTATGTGGATTTGGGGATGGTTATCCATCAATGTATTTTGAGGTTCTTGCGAGGAGGTACTACGGGTTCTATACCCTATGCGTCCATTGTGACGAAGTTGTGCGTGCCAGTTGGTGTTCATTGGCCCACATATGAGCAGCTGTAGCTTCCCTGTGCTCCTATCAACAATTCTACACTGTTGAACATGACAGAGTGGTATGGTGGGAAGCCCGATCCAAAGGGGCTTGGTTATTCTTATGACCATCTACCAGGTGGACGGCCAGCTCCTCAGGCATATGCTGGTGGTACGGCGCAGGCAAGCAAGACAGCTTGGAGAGCTGAGTTGGGTCAAAAGGTTGGTCCATCGTAGCACGAGGAAGCAGGAGAAGATGTTGGAGCTGGTTTGAGCACGATGCAGTATAGGTGTCTAGCGAGGAGGATGGATGCTATGCATGACATTCATAGCAGGTTTGCACGTGATCTCACTCGGGCATTAGGCACTGCTTTCAGAGCCACAGGTGTTGACATTCAGTGGCCATTATTTGGTGAGGACTCCATGTATCCACTTCCAGACACGCCTGACACTCCACCCGTTGCGGGTGAGGATCCTGATTTTGAGTAGGTATGCCTAATTCCTTACTGTTACGCTCACTGAGGACAGTGAAAATTTTAAGTTTGGGGGTAGTAGTTGAAGGAATATGTTTTGTATGAGTCGCATATAGTTTGCATATTCATGATAGTTTAGCATATATAGTTGCATACTTTCCTGGTAGTAGTTTTTTTTGTAGTTTTTATGATAGTTTGTTCATGTAGTTTCATGCATTTGCAAAATAACATGATCCCTTAGATGATTTTTCCGATTGATTTGCGATCTTGATGCTAGTGTAGTGATGTCGTATATAGTGTTGTTAAGTCTTGTCGAATTGGTTTGCATGCTAGAGACACTTGTATTTCACTAAGTCTTATAGGTTGCTTGAGTGCTAGATCATGATCATAGTTTATGTGTTTGTCGAGGTTCAATCGATTGTTTATATTTAGAATTTAGGATATTCTCTTGATAATAAATTAATATGGATATTTAGAAATTGAAGAAAATTGGATTTCATTGCTAGTTGTTGTGGCTAAGTGTCAAATGGCTAGTAGCCAGCTCATTTTATATGAGTAGTCTAGGGTTGAGCGAGATGGAGTGAATCGCACTCGTTCAGAAATTTTGTGAAAAAAAGAGAAAAAAGAAAAATAAAAATAAATAAGTGTTATGTATAATTGATCACGAGTGGGCTCTTTGGTACTCGAGTTATTAAGTTCTGAAGGGACTTTGTTCCTAGTGACCTAAGGCTTTTATAGTCTAGGATCCGCTAACCTAACGCTCGCTACGTAGGTACTATTGTATAAGTCCTTTGTGGACCTCACTCATTGCACGGTCAAATACGCATACTTGTGTTGTTTTGTTGTGAATAAAAACATGAATCCATAAAAAACTCCAATATAAAAATTGAAGTGTTATAAGTTATTTTAAGTCTAGCTTTTATTTTATCTATAACCTTGCGATTGCTTTGATGAGTAATGAGTCATGATTATTGATCTAGTTGCGATAGTATATCTGTAAGCATTTGCACACACGCACGTCTCTGGTTTGTAAGTTGATTTGTAAGGTTTGATTGATCTGTATGCGAATAACTGCATTTGTTGAGATGTTGCTTGTTGATTGCTTTAATTATCCTATGGGGATCGTTGCATTCATATAGTTGTGTTCATGCATTTTTATTTCTTGTTCTTTGAGTCTGTTTATTCTTGAGGACAAGCATCGATTCAAATTTAGGGGTATATTGAGTGGCATTTATGACACTTTATAACGCTACATTAAGCTTTGAATTGGTGTTATTGTACTCAAGTTGTTGGTATTTTAATGTGTTTTCTAGTGTTTTTGCATTTCAGGCATTAATCCGGAATTCAGGTGAATTAGCATTGATTTGATGCTAATATGGTGTTAGGATGGTGTCCAAGGAATAAAGCTCATGAAGACCAACTCATTACAGCAAGAAAAGAAGAAAAATAGAATTTTCTCAAGAAGGCCAGCGCACCCGCGCTGTCATAGCGCGCGCCCGCGCCCAAAGTACAGAGACACAGCGCGCCCGCGCTGATCAAGCGTGCGGCCGCGCCAGGTCGGGATTTTAGAATCCTTGTGGGCTTTTGATTGGAGGACTTCTACCACGCATGGGCTACTATATATACCTAAATAAAGGTCATTTTTCAAGAGGAGGTGTACCAGAGCACAAGGATAAGGCGTAAGAAGACCGTTTTACCACAATTCAATGAAGGCGAAGAAGATCTAGTTTATACTTGTGATTCTTTGTTTAAGTTGTAACTATTGGATGCTAGTTTTCTTGTTTGTGAACCTATACTCTTGTTTCGTACTTGGTTTATTATTTATTTATTATAAAGACTACATTTATTATACCATGCTTTCATCGGAACCCACGTTGATGATGAGTCCGATTATGGGCTAATCGTTATCGTGGGGTTCTAGCAAATTTATTTATGGATTTCTTTAGTTAATTTGTTTTGATGCCTTAGTGTTTGGTGATTGTATGATAACCAAGTTTTGGTTGTGCTTATTCGTCTTATGAGCGTCGCGAACTTATAAGATAGCGTGTTAATCTTTAATGAAGCGACAGTGAATTTAAGGATTTAGAACTTGCCATGTAGCATAGGTTCATGTGTTATTGTTACACATGATTCGTAGGTAATTTTAACCATTTTACTTTCCCTATGTAATCATGATAGATAATTTGTGCATTAAACCATTATGTTGTCAAATTCTATAGACATATAGGGTCTCAATATAATTGGTGACTATTCAGCTTCTATCTCTTTTGTGGATGTCTGGTAGTATGGTATTCGTACAACGAAAGTTGGCGTCTATCAATTTCGTGTTATCTGATTAGTGTCATCACCATTATATGCTAAGGTTAAGAATGAAGAGGCTATTGAATTAAGTATTTAATGAAGTTAGAATCCCATATTTGTGTCATATATTATTAAAATCTCTTTAATCTCTTAGTTAATGTTTTCTAGTATAATTCTCAATAGTTAATCGTAGTATAATCGAAACCCAAATTGTTATTCGTCTTAGCATTGAATAATAGCCATATCATTGTTGCATAAGTGCATAAATCATAAAGTTAATCTAACCAGTCTCTGTGGGAACGAACTAAAAATAATTCTTTATTACTTGCGATCGCGTATACTTGCGTGAATTATTAGTGCGTGTTTAGCGACTATCAATGATTCAGTATCTGACTTTGCAATCATAGCTTTTCCTCTGGAGTAACCTTTTCTCCCAGCTTTCTCCTTTGGCTTCTCTTCAACTTTAAGTGCAACTGGTCTACACTTAGATCCTTTTCTCTTGCTTCTTTACTCCATCTCGAGTTCATGAGTTTTCAGTATGCCATAGATCTCATCTAAAGGTGTTTCATCAAGTTCTAATTTATCCCTTATTGATGTGACCTTATAATCCCACTTTTCAGGGAGTGCAAGTAGAAACTTCAACTTTGAGTCCTTTAAATCATATTCCTTGGCGACAAGAGATAAGTCATTCAACATCTTCTGAAATCTGTCACAGATCTCAGTTAAGGACTCATTATCTCTTGAATCAAAGTACTTAAGAAAGTGCAACTAGTCTACACTTAGATCCTTTTCTCTTGCTTCTTTACTCCATCTCTAGTTCATGAGTTTTCTGTATGCCATAGATCTCATCTAGAGGTGTTTCATCAAGTTCAAAATTATCCCTTATTAATGTGACCTTATAATCCCACTTTTCAGGGAGGGCAAGTAGAAACTTCAACTTTGAGTCCTCTAAATAATATTCCTTGTCGACAAGAGATAAGTCATTCAACAGCTTCTGAAATCTGTCATTGATCTTAGTTAAGGACTCATTATCTCTTGAGTCAAAGTGCTCATATTCTTGAGTAAGTACCGTCCTCCTGTTCTTCTTGATAGCAGTAGTACCTTGACACTTTACTTCTAAAGCATCCCAAATTTCCTTTGCTATTTTACATCCAATTACCCTATTGGACATAACACTATCAAGACTTCTGTGCAAGATATGTCTGACTTTTGCATCCTTCATAATAGATGAAAGATCTTCAAGAGTATAGTCCTTCTTGTCTTTGTCAACTATCTTTTCTGCTCCTCCTGCTACAACAACAACTACCTTCATTGGTTTTTGAGGACCATCATAAATCCTGCTCAGGTATTCAGGATCTGTTGCTTCCAAGCACATGGTCATCCTAACTTTCCATATTGGATATTCATGTATCTTCAGGATTGGCACCTTGATGGCTTCATACCTACTCATGTTACTGCTAATCTGTGAAGTGGATGGGGGTGGTGGTGGAGGATTCTGTGGTGCTTCCTTGTCTGCCATTAAAGATTGATTTTTAGATCTTAAACTGTTTATATGTTAACAAAAAGCTCTGATACTAATTGTTAGGTCTGTAATCAACTATAGAGGGGGGTGAATACAGTTTATGCAAACAATTCGATAAAGCTTTAACAGAATCAACAGTTTTATATTAACAGATAAAAACTGATTATAAAAGTACTCTCTCAAAGGATGAATAGTTATCCTTGAGAGCTGCTAGGTTATGCGAATGATATATCAATGTACGCAATGCTTTTAACATAAATCTAATATGTGCTTTATATAGAGCACGGTTACACAATCAATAAGGAATCCTATTTTATTACAATAAGGAAACTGTTGCCCAGTAAAGATACAATTGTGTAAGGGGGTTGGATATAATTGTATAAATGTTTCGAACAAGTAATAAAATATAACAGCTTTTTATATATCTGATAAAAACTTTTACAAAATCCTCTCAAGAAATACTGATGTTTTTGAGAGCTTCTAGGTCGAATGATCCTCAAGAGTTATTCACTAACTGATGACCTAAACTGTGTTTATATACTACACAGCTACAACAGATTAATCTAAGATATGCATTATTAAAAACTAATTGAAACTGATACATATCTTAAACTAAACAGATAAAGTCCTATCTCTTAGACATAACAGATATATGTTCCACATTATAAGGAACTGAACAAATCCTCTAATGTTGACTGTCTTCAAATATTGATGTCATACAAATCCTGATGACATACCAAATCCTGATGGTACATCAGATCCTGATGACATCTGAATAGCCAGATCCTGAGCTTCTTCTAATCATTGAGAATTCAATATGTAACAATCTCCCCCAATTTATGCTTAATACAATGAAGCATAAATTCCATTCTCAATGATGCCAAAACCAATCTACAAAATGTACATGGAGTAAAGCTTACTTCAGTATCTTCAGATAACTGATAGTTGTTCCAAGAAAGTTCTTTAACCTTTCTTCCTCCTTGTCTCGTAGGACTTTAAGAAGCTTTTTCTTCAACTCTCTTTTATCTTCAGTGTCTTCTCCAAGTTGATAGATAGCTGATCTTAACTTAGAAATTGAGCTTTTGCTTATCTCAAGATCACCAATCAACATAAAATTTAAACTGACATCTTCATGATCAGGACTGAAGGATAACTGAGGAATGTTGAGAAAAACTTGTAGCACTGCAGCTCCCTTTTTCATCTGCATTTCTTGACCAGTATAAGTTATATACTTAGGAACATAATCACCATTGTATTTATCATCTTTTGCCATGACTCTTCTTCTGATCATTTCAAGTATCATAGAAGACCAGTTTCTGGTGACTTTGTTCTCAACTCTAACAAGATACTGAATGTATTTCACTTCTGTCACAGTCTTCACTAAGAGTTGCTGCAATCTAAAGCTTTTTACTTTACCATCTCTGAAAAAGTACAAAATCTCTTCTCTGACATATTATCATTTATCTTTCTATGAACAATCTTCACAGCTTCAACTTTCTCAAGATGTGAGGGAGAAATTCTTTCACCAAGATTTTCTGTCAGAGTATATGTATCAAGCATATCAGATTCCATGATCTCCATGCTGGAATGACCAATGCCTCCTCTGGTTCGAGATTTGATAAGTTTTAGTTTTTCATTGTATACCACCCAAGAAGGCTTTTTGATGGACTTATCAACATCTTCATGTTCTGAGATAGAATCTCTTAACCCAGCTGACACAAATTCAACATGCTTGAACCCTTTAGAATAATTGAATACATGGATGTCTTTCCATCTTCTATTCTTCTTGTCGAGAGGGAAAATAGCTTGAAGACAAATCATCATTTTTCCCTTCTGCTTTATGCCATAACTCCCTCTTTGATTTTTAAACTCTCTGCAAATATTATTTGCATGCTTGATCAGCTTCCCTTCTATTAATATTTTCTTTTTCATCAGCCTCTGAAATATGAGGAGTGATTACCAGAGAAAGAGCTGAATCATTTAATGCTTTGATCACTTTTTCATCAGAGTTAAAATCAGTTATCAGGTTCACAACATCAGGATCTGCTTTTATCTCAGGATATGTGTCTGCATCAGGAGTTACATTCTGATTTTCTGTATCAGCTTGATCAATATCAGTGGCTGATCTTTTCTTCCTTGGTACAATCAACTCTTCTGGCTTCTGAACTTCTTTATCTTCTTCATTTCCTTGTACAGGAACATAACCTTCTCTGGATAGAAAATTCAGAAAAGTAGAGTTGAATGCAGTCACTTGCCTTGATTCAGAAGTTCTTCCACCTCTTCCTCTTCCTCTTCCTCTTGCTCTTGCAGATCTACCACCTCATCTTCCTCTTCCTTTAGAAGTGTTAGCTTCAGCTTCAATTTGATTCAAAAGCTCCTTTTATTGCATAACTGCTTCTTCAGGTGTTAGATCAGGAAATTCTTCAGTTATATACCTAAGAGCACTCCTAGCATTCTTTTGCTCAAACTTCTTGTCTTTGTAGTAGAAGACAATCTCTTCACCTGTTTCCTTATGTCTATAAGGAAAGAACATCCCTTTATCTTCTGCTAAATTTGAGATTGTAATGTCATCATCCTCAGGAGCACCAGCAATAGTCTTGTGCTTGGCTTTATAAGCACCAGTAGACCTCCTTTGTCCTGAAGAATCATTCTTCTTGGAATGTTGAAGTTGTTGAGCATTAGAAGCAATTTGAACATCTGAAACTGGATTATTCTTATCACCATCATCATCAATATCTTTATCCTTAATCTGAATAGAATCTGGTGTACATTTTGTTGCAACTATCTTCTCCCCCTTTTGGCATCAGTATTTGAAAGAAGAGAAAATAGTGCATCCAGTTTGTCACTTATAGAAGAAACCTTGTCTTCCAAGGAGAAAAGTCTAGAGGCCATGTTGTCTTGAGATTTAACAACATCTTTGATAGTATTTTTCACACTTTTGATTTCAGCTGAGTTAGTGTGTGAAGCAAAAATCCATCAATTTTCTCTTTGACACCAGCATGAGACTTCTTCATTTCATCAAGTTCAGAGTGAATTCCTTTAACAGAAATAGCTGTGGCCTTAAGATGCAACTTTAGATCAGGAGTTTGAATTTCATCATAAGCACGATGAATGTGTTGCAGGCCAACAGCAGATGAGATAGAAGTATTTGCATGTCTCCATTTATAATCCCATTCTGTCTGTCTGAAATACTCAGCATCAGGATTGTAATAAGAAGGATTTTCAGTGAACTACGAAGAAGAACCAACATTTGACTTCTTAGATGCATGAATTGCAGACTTAAGCTGAGCAGTATCAGGATCATCGTCATCACTATCATTGTCAGAGTCAGACAAGCCATCAGAAGAATGTGCAAAATCAGGCAGAATTGCCTTACCTTTATCCAGATTCTTTGTAAGAGATGCATGTGGCTGATGTGATCCTGAAACAGAAACATAGTAACACCTAAATCTCTCTGTTCTTTTCAAGTGATCTCATCACTTCTCACATAATATATTACTTTTAAGAGTAATATTATTCTCACAGAAGAAACTTTATAAGTAAAGAAAAACTTATAAGATTCTTATCTCAAAACTACCTCTCCTTTTGCCAGTACAGGAGACTGCCACTCAAAAAAAAATCATTTTTTTATTATTTTCACACAGTCTCACAGAAAGGCTCAATCACACATATAGCAAAGAAATAAGAGATGGCTGAGAAGAGTTGTATGCTTGTCATATAAATAGAGGTAACCTCAAATAAGAGACTATTTATAATCATACGAACATGTGAACATATGAGAAGTTAACAATATCTGAAGGTGATTCCTCAAGTGAAAGTGATGAAAGTGGAGGAATAAATAGCACATCAGGATGCTTTTTCAAACTAGCAACTAGTAATGGATCATCAATTGTAGCTAGTGCAGTTAAAGGATGATTCTCAGTAGGGGCTGATGCATCATCAGGATTTGATCTGTTAGGAGAAGTTGAAAGACCGGCATCAGTACTTTAAACTGATGGTTATTGTGGAGTCTGAGACATGTGAGCTGCTTCAGCAATGCTTGGTGAAGGTTCTTATGTGCTCTTCTCAAAAATAGGATCATCAATAATTACATCCATTCGTGACAGTATCTCCTGATGAGTTTGCTTTTCCTAAAGTAGTTGAAGAGTCTGTAAGAAGATCACTCTGAGCAATATTAACAATGATATATGCAGCCTCAGTGTCTGCATCTTCCCTTTGAGAAGATGGTTCTTGTGTGACTGGATGTGTTGCAGTTGCTAAATCCCTTTGAGACCTAGGTTCTTGTGTACTAACATCCTTGTCAAGAGGCTGAGTCTTCTTCTTCTTTCTGATATATCTAACTACTTCTTCACTTCTTCTTTCCAACTGACTCTTTGCAGTTTTCTTGTGTTCAGCAGTTGCTTCAATTACTGGAAACTTGTTAAGCAGAGCACTAGCATCAGTAGTTGGCTCCTTGATTCTAGTAGTGTCAATCAAGTCATCAGGATTTTGATCAATGGACTTCTTGATTTTTGACAGGCACCCTATTGGAATTTGATCATCTGATTCAAAATCTTCTTGAATGATCAGTCTTCTTTTCCTGATTGGAAAGTAGTCTTCTTTCTTCTCACTCTCACTCAGTGAGACTTGTTTAGCTTTCTGTCCATATGTCACAGATTTCTTAAACAGCCTTTTCTTTGTTACAACTGATGTCTTTTGAGAGACAGCAGAGGAGGCTAATTTAGAGGCTTGTTGTGTTTGCTATTTGGAAGAAGAAATGCTTGGGTTAGAAACAAGATGGGTTACTTCTTAATTCTTAGCATCAGGAATTGGAACAGAGGTGCCAACATCAGGATTTGCAGGCACTTGTGTAGGAGTAGGTCTATTTCTAAACAGAAATTGCCTGACCTCTCTAGGAAGAAAGGGTGGTCCTGAAAAATTTATTCTTTTCATAACTTTTGATATGATTAGTGATTGCTTTTTCAGAAATTTGAAAAACAGGGAGTAATTCATCATCAAAAATATCATTAGGACATAGATAAGTGAAAATCAATTGTAAAAATCTAGTATACCCTATTACTCCTGAAGCATCTTCTATCCTAGCAATTATGAACTATAATATAGTATTACCATAATCAAAATTACCAGAGTTAAGAAGAGAGTACCCAATTCTCAGGGAAGTGGATGGAAGAGCATCAAAGTTAGTTGTCTTATTCAAGAAACATCTACTGATGCAGTCAAAGAAAAAATTCCACTCTCTTTTCAGTTTAGTCCTGACCATTTTTCCAATGGTTATGATTTCTCCTTGATAGCCTAAAGTCCTTAGCATATCAAACAACTGCTCATTGGTGTGAGTATCAGGACCACCATCAAGAGCAGGCAATCTCAAGGCTTGAAGCAGAATATCAGCATCAACTTCATATCTTTGGTCCTTATACTCAAAAGAAAAGCCAGTATGTGTTGAATTTACCACTGTTGTGCTCCAGACCTGCATGACAACCCTGTATGACACCTTAACAGGATTTGTGAGAGCATATCCAATTGGACATAGAAGGAGAAAATCCTAAACATCATGAAAAGATGATATTAGCTGCTGATGAGTAAGCAGAGCTAAGTAATTGGTAGTGCCAAATGTGTTTCCATGAATGATTGTGGTTTGACTGAAGATTTGTGAAACTTCAGAAGTTGTCATGATGTGAATAGCTTATGCGAGAGAGTAAGTGTGAGATGTGTGCAGTGAAACTATGTGTATGATGAATTGTGTCACAGAATTTCTTCTGGTTTTATAGCTTCACTATTCAGAAATATGTTTGACACACTTGTATGAAGAAGGTAACCTAGCGAATTTGACTTCGAACAGGAAATAATATCTGAGTAATTGATTTTAACGTTGGAGGAAATTGCGGAAGTAAATACAAAGTACATACATTAATATCAAGACACAACTGTAGAAATTTATTTATCTGATAATCCACCAATAATCATTTATTTAAGTGGGTCACTTAATTACAACAATAAAGCTTACTCAGAGATTGATTAACACTAATAATCTGAATTAGAACGTGTTGATCTGTCATCAGGATTTGAGACCTTTCTTCTGTCAATTTTAATCAAAAGAACGACAGTTCAAGTAGATGAAGTAAAGATTAACAGGCTTCAACGAAAAAATTCACATGCACATAATACGAGATAAACAAAGACTAAATCTTGCAATCAAAAGAAATTTCATTAATATATCAAAAGAGTACATTTTATGAAATTTGTAGATTACATGCAAAAGATTACAAGATAATCCTAGTCTAAGATGGTGAACATCAACAGCCTTGGTCTAAGAAGCCTGACAAAGCTGATGATAATGAGAAGGGGGGAAAGATGAAAGGAATATGTCCTAAGTCCAATCATGTATGAGGATTTAGGA
Organism: Apium graveolens; assembly: GCF_009905375.1. Taxonomy (NCBI): domain Eukaryota; kingdom Viridiplantae; phylum Streptophyta; class Magnoliopsida; order Apiales; family Apiaceae; genus Apium; species Apium graveolens. The sequence goes on along the minus strand of NC_133647.1, from coordinate 46,525,197 downwards.
ATAACTTTTATGTAATCTGTTTTGATTTCATTGATATTAATAAAAGACTTGTTTTGTTTTTATTACGGGCTTTATCTATTTAAGTGTTTAAATAAGATATACCATAGTTTAGAGTAAAGCTTTTTATGGATTATGATGAGATCATAATAGTGAGACCTAAAAAGATGATAACTCTAAACTTAAATAGTTCCTGGTCATAGGATTACTAACTGGTAATTAATAATCCGCAAAGATCGGTACATACTATGCTTGCTTCATTATGAAGGATGTCTGTTCTCATAGACATTTGTGTGGTGACACTATAGCTAGTATGTAGGTGCTTATTATAGAATAAGTTCACTGAACATGACTCGCACAGCTGAACAACTGATGGAGTTCACTCACGTGTCAGCAGTTGTTGACCTAGTGATAGTTGTACAAGTATCCTTTGACTTGAGGTCATCATAGTGATCTTGTGTACACTGAACTATGCTTTGGTTTAGTTCTTAGTCTCCAGGGACAATTATTAGGGCTCTTCTGGGTATAGGAATTTGTACACGAAGATAGTGTATGATCAATAAAGGATCTACCCCTTCCAGTGAAGGAAGCGAATGTTCAAGGCTGATCCACTTATGCTAGTTCAGGAATCTCTGGCCAGAGTAAATGAAATTAGAAAGGAGTTTCTAATTTGCATAGAACTACGCATAGTAAAAGGTAAGCAAAGTGATTGAATTAGATAGGCTTAACACGAGATCCATGCCTTGTATTTAATCGGGACATTGTAGGGTAGAAGGAGTTTATTGTACGGTAACTATTCACTGACAGGTTCTTGGTATTCTAAGCAGTGAATTCATATTATCCGGATAGTCGCGATATGTTGAGAAGCATCACTCACGATGTAGAATAAATGTGATTAATTAATTAATCATATTTAATAAATTAGAGAATTTATATAAATAATGATAAAATAGTTTTATTATTATTTATTTCTACTACCGGCTTAATATTGAACTTACAGGGTCACACCATAAAAAGAGAATGATTTAATGGTGGAGGAATTAATTAATAATGGCTAATAATTATTTATTTATGAAATAAATAATTAATTAGCAAATTTAATAATTGATTAAATGAGATTTAATTGATTATAAATTAATTAAGAAAAGTTCTTAATATTATTAATTAAGGATTTAATTTTTGGAAATTAAATCAAGAGAGAGAATTATTTCTAAAGTGTTTAGAAAAAGGATTAATAATTAAAAGGTGTTTTAATTATTAATGAGAATAATAAATGGGATAATAATAATATTATTTATGGGAAAATTTCAGCTGAAAATTTTGCCTATAAATACACTATTATAGACCCTATTTTATTCCAAACCCACATCAAACCCGAAAACCCAAAACGTTTGGAAAACCCAATTCTCTCCACCTCCTTCCTCCTCCTTAACATCGTTTTCTTGGTGGATACCGGTGGAGTGCTTCACACTTGAGGAGCAACTGCTAAGGATCTCTGGTCGTTGTCTCCGAATTATTTTAAAAGGTTAGATTCGATCCCTCGAGATTTTATTCATGATTTATATGCTTTTATTTGGATTTTATATGTGTAAAAGTGTTTTGCCATGCCTCCGCTGCGTTTAAAATCCAACATTGGTATCAGAGCATAGGTTGTATGCATATAGATCTGTGGTAAAAATTTCAGAATTTTATGTGCTTGTATGAATTAATTATATTTTTACAAGTTATATCATGGATTAATTTTTTCTGATGAGAAATCGTTTCTCAGAATAATTTTGAATGTTGATCTGGGTTCTATAAGTGTTGTAGATCGTCTGGGTATTTTTTTTCATAATTTTAGGATGTATAGATTTTTTATTATAAATTTTTGAAGTTCTTACAATTAAAATTCGTAATTAAATAAGTAAATATATGTATATATAGTATATATATATTTGTATATATATATTCTGTTGGCTATCTGCTCTGCCGTTGTTTCTGATTGCATGGAGAAAGAAAAAGAACAGGTACGGCTGTCTGTGTCAGGCGCGGAAATCGAGAAACGGCGGCTGCTGAAAAACAAAAAAAAAATATAGGGGTGTAACGCATTCCGGGAATGCGTTACATGGCTTGTAACGCGTTCCTGTAATGCGTTACAACGGTCTGTTGATTTTAAAATTGATTTTCTGGGAGTTTCGTAACTCCGTTTTGGGCGTGCAATATACCGTTGGATTCGTTTTTCCGAGACGGATCTGATGGAGTGATCAATTTTAGTTTATATAAAAGTTTTGAACTGTTTATATTTCCATGAAGTGTTTTAAAGCTATTTTTAACTGTTTTAGTTGCTTTTAAATGCTTCATGTGATACATAGAGATGTATAATGCTTAGACCAATATGCTAGATGATATAACATGCCTACCTTGATGTTTATTCATGTTGATATATGTGATATATGCTTAGTTTATCATGCGATGATAGATTTAGGTGAACTTAAATGAACATAAGGCGTTTGTTAGACAACCTAGTATAGTGAAATTGTTTCATAACCTTAAGAATAATATTATGAATACAATCATGAGATTCTTGTATTTGTGAAACACGTAATTGAATATGAATTTTCGATATGAGAGAAAGGATGATTCTGTCAATAACAGATTTCTATCTGTAAGAAATGGTTATTAAGTGACGCCTCTTGACAATGCTCCACCCGATCTGGGAATCATCTGATTATTGATTATTGATTTGAAATATTTAATTTAAAAGGAAGAATTTCTTTATAATATTATTATGATTGTAACGTAATATAATCCCTCTAAAATTAAATAATATCAAGTAGTAATTGGCCAATGATACAACGGGCTTGTGTCGGTCATAGCCTTCCAACATGATAGAAAAGTAGTTCTTATTTTTGAATCATTGTCGGTTCGTGCTACAGCCGAGGGCTTTGATTTCGAAATAAGAAATACTTTTCTATTACATAGAGATGTGTACTTTGAATAAGAATCTAAAGGTCGGTACGTGCTACAGCCGTGGGCCTTTGGGGACTGATTCAACTGTACGGAATGTTGGGTTAGACTTGACTTAGAATATTGAGTTTGTCGTGCTACAGCCGAGACTCAATTATTCAAGAGGCTAAAGTTTGATTAGGAAATAACATGAGATGTAATTGACAAGAGTTGTCTGCCTATTGAACATTACATGGCGGTTCGTGCTACAGCCGGGGTCGTGTAATGGAATGTAGGATCCCTATTCCCACTAGCATTATGAATGCTTAATTTTTCACGTAGGGAGTTGAATAAATTAGGAAAACTAGTGGAAGCCACTTATGAATAAAGACCCGATTCATATAGTGTTTTGAAATGAAATCGAATATTTGCTAGGTGTTGTTATGTGTTTATCATTTACAGATTCACTTTGTACGTTATGTCTTCTGCACTATCACTCAGGAGCATACTAGATGCTCACAAATTGACTGGTCCTAATTATGCTGACTGGCTTCGAAACTTGAGAATTGTTCTCAGGATTGAGAAGCTGGAATACGTGATTGACTCACCTAAGCCTACTGAACCTGCTAGTGATGCACATAATGATGAACATGTTGTGTATCGTAAGTGGTTAGATGATGTAAATGTTGTTCAATGCATCATGCTAGCTTCCATGAACATGGAGCTACAGAAGCGACATGAGCATATGGATGCTCACACTATCCTCATGCATCTACAAGAGTTGTATGATGTGGAAGGGAGGACAGCTCGATATGAGATATCGAAGGAGTTGTTCGGTTGTAGGATGTCTGAGGGATCATCTGTGAATGACCATGTACTTAAGATGATCAATTTGATTGAACGTCTTGGACAACTTGGTTTTGCCATGGATGGGGAGCTGAGCCAAGACTTGGTCTTGCAATCGCTTCCGAGTTCGTTCTCGCAGTTTGTTGTACACTTTCACATGAATAAGTTGGATGTCAGCCTGCCTGAACTCCACAACATGTTGAAGACCGCGGAATCGAATTTCCCCCCTAAGAAGAGTTCTGTTCTTCTAATTGGTGAAGGTTCCAATCCTAAGAAAAGGAAGAGGAACTCTTCCAAGAAGAAGAAAGTAGGTGAGAAAATGCCGGTTCCACCAAAAGCTGAAGACCCCGTGAGCAAAGTTGTTTGCTTTCACTGTAATAAGGTGGGGCACTGGAAGAGGAACTGCAAGGTTTACCTTGCAGAATTGAAGAAGAAGGGTAGTGAGACTACCGCTTCTGATTCAGGTATGTTCATGATAGAAGTGAATATGTCATTTCTACTTGGGTATTAGATACCGCCTGTGGTTCTCAAATCTGCAATTTGTTGCAGGGACCAAGGAGAAGTAGGACTCTTGAGGAAGAGGAGGTGATTCTACTGATGGGAAATGGAGCAAGAGTTGCTGCTGAAAATGTAGAATCATTTCATTTACATAGGCCTACGGGCAAGACTATTGTTTGAAATAATTGTTATTTTGTTCCCTCGATTGTGAGGAATATTATTCCCATGTTAGACTTGTCTGGATTTTCATTTATTATTGAGAATAATGAATGTTCTATTCTTAGAGATAATATTCTTTATGGACGTGGTGCTTTAAATAATGGTCTGTATATATGTGACATAATTTACTTCAGATTGAACAAACTAATAAAAGAAAAGGGATGATGAAAATCTCACTTTATAGTGGCACTGCAGCCTCCATTTAGTAGACATGGAGAGAGGACTGCAAATTTGCTAGGAATGGTACACACAGATGTATGTGGACCAATGTCTACGCAAGCCATGGGTGGATTTTCATACTTCATTACTTTCATAGATGATAGATCTGGATTCGGATATGTGTTTGATGAAACACAAGTCTGAAGCCTTTGAAAAGTTCAAAGAGTATAAGTATGAAGTGGAGAAACAAACCAAACATAGTATTATAATTCTTCGATTAGATCGAGGTGGTGAATACTTGAATGGAGAGTTTCTGGATTATCTCAAAGTAAATGGTATAGTCTCCCAGTGGACTCCTCCAGATTAGTATCTGAAAGGAGAAATCGAACTTTGTTAGACATAGTTCGGTCCATGATGAGCTATGCGAATCTTCCAGTATTCCTATGGGGTTATGCATTGGAAACCTCAGCATATTTACTGAGTAAGGTGCTTTCCAAATCTGTTCCTCAAACTCCGTATGAGATATGGAAAGAAAGGAAACCGAGTCTTAAACACGTTAAGATTTGGGGATGTCCAGCTTATGTTAAGAAAGTTGACCCAGATAAGCTGGAATATCTATCTGTAAAATGTAGTTTTGTGGGATATCCTAAAGAGACTATAGGGTATTACTTTTACACCGATCATCGAGTGTTTGTCTCCAGACATGCTACCTTCTTGGAAAAGGAGTTTATCCTTGAAGGAAATAGTGGGAGCAAAATTGGACTTGATGAAGTTCAAGAAGCACAAACTACTACGGATCAAGTGGAAACACCCGTTCTGACTGAACAACCTTTTGTGGAACAGCCCATTCATAGGTCAGGGAGAGTGTCTCGCCAACCTGAGAGGTAATATGGCCTTGTCATTGAGAATGACAATGAGTTGTCGATCATTGATGATGATGACCCTGTGACCTATAATGAGGCTATGAGTAGTGTTGACTCAGAGAAATGGCATAGTACCATGAAATCCAGAATGGAATCTATGTATATGGTATACAAAAGATAGATTATAGCAGATGGCCAGGTGGAGACCTATAAGGCCAGGCTTGTGGCAAAAGGATTCAAACAAAGGCAATGGATTGACTTTGATGAACCTTTTTACCTGTAGCCCTGTTAAAATCAGTTCGGATTTTGCTTGCGAATGCTGCTTACTACGACTATGAAATCTGGCAGATGGCCAGATGGTTTTCTTTCCAAAAGAAATGAAAACCTAGTGTATAAGCTGCTGCGAACCATATGTGGTTTAAAGCAGGCTTCTCGAAAGATGGAACATTCGTTTTGATGAGATAATCAAAGAGTTTGATTTTATCAAAAACGTAGATGAACCATGCGTCTACAAAAGGGTTAGTGGGAGCGCGGTAACATTTCTTATATTGTATTGAATTAGAGTTGACACACATAACAACATAGCAGACCCACTCACAAAGCTACTTTATGAAAGTCACTTTGATCGTCATAATGACAGGATGGGTATTAGATACCAGAGTGATTGGCTTTAGTACAAGTGGGAGATTGAAAGGAATATGCCCTAAGTCCAATCATGTATGAGGATTTAGGAATAACTTTTATGTAATCTGTTTTGATTTCATTGATATTAATAAAAGACTTGTTTTGTTTTTATTACGGGCTTTATCTATTTAAGTGTTTAAATAAGATATACCATAGTTTAGAGTAAAGCTTTTTATGGATTATGATGAGATCATAATAGTGAGACCTAAAAAGATGATAACTCTAAACTTAAATAGTTCCTGGTCATAGGATTACTAACTGGTAATTAATAATCCGCAAAGATCGGTACATACTATGTTTGCTTCATTATGAAGGATGTCTGTTCTCATAGACATTTGTGTGGTGACACTATAGCTAGTATGTAGGTGCTTATTATAGAATAAGTTCACTGAACATGACTCGCACAGCTGAACAACTGATGGAGTTCACTCACGTGTCAGCAGTTGTTCACCTAGTGATAGTTGTACAAGTATCCTTAGACTTGAGGTCATCATAGTGATCTTGTGTACACTGAACTATGCTTTGGTTTAGTTCTTAGTCTCCAGGGACAATTATTAGGGCTCTTCTGGGTATAGGAATTTGTACACGAAGATAGTGTATGATCAATAAAGGATCTACCCCTTCCAGTGAAGGAAGCGAATGTTCAAGGCTGATCCACTTATGCTAGTTCAGGAATCTCTGGCCAGAGTAAATGAAATTAGAAAGGAGTTTCTAATTTGCATAGAACTACGCATAGTAAATGGTAAGCAAAGTGATTGAATTAGATAGGCTTGACACGAGATCCATGCCTTGTATTTAATCGGGACATTGTAGGGTAGAAGGAGTTTATTGTACGGTAACTATTCACTGACAGGTTCTTGGTATTCTAAGCAGTGAATTCATATTATCCGGATAGTCGCGATATGTTGAGAAGCATCACTCACGATGTAGAATAAATGTGATTAATTAATTAATCATATTTAATAAATTAGAGAATTTATATAAATAATGATAAAATAGTTTTATTATTATTTATTTCTACTACCGGCTTAATATTGAACCTACAGGGTCACACCATAAAAAGAGAATGATTTAATGGTGGAGGAATTAATTAATAATGGCTAATAATTATTTATTTGTGAAATAAATAATTAATTGGCAAATTTAATAATTGATTAAATGAGATTTAATTGATTATAAATTAATTAAGAAAAGTTCTTAATATTATTAATTAAGGATTTAATTTTTGGAAATTAAATCAAGAGAGAGAATTATTTCTAAAGTGTTTAGAAAAAGGATTAATAATTAAAAGGTGTTTTAATTATTAATGAGAATAATAAATGGGATAATAATAATATTATTTATGGGAAAATTTCAGCTGAAAATTTTGCCTATAAATACACTATTATAGACCCTATTTTATTCCAAACCCACATCAAACCCGAAAACCCAAAAAGTTTGGAAAACCCAATTCTCTCCACCTCATTCCTCCTCCTTAACATCGTTTTCTTGGTGGATATCGGTGGAGTGCTTCACACTTGAGGAGCAACTGCTAAGGATCTCTGGTCGTTGTCTCCGAATTATTTTAAAAGGTTAGATTCGATCCCTCGAATTTTTATTCACGATTTATATGCTTTTATTTGGATTTTATATGTGTAAAAGTGTTTTGCCATGCCCCCGCTGCGTTTAAAATCCAACAAAAGAGAGATAAGTCAGGAAGACCAAAGGAGGGAAATCAAGAGATCAGTATAGATGTCTTGTGGAACCCAGCTCCAAATCTCATCAGAAATGGCAGAGATGTGCCACTCCTGTTCCCACTCATCGCAACAAAACTCGACTATAAACGTCGGATAATCAAAGAACATGTTGAAGACGCTCATGTTTTTGATAGAAAAATATGATAAGGGGTAAAGATTTAGAGAGTTTGTGTTTCAGAATAATGAGAAGTCTGATGAGTGTTGGTTTAAATAACCAAAGAGTTGGTAATAGAGAGGGACTCTAGGGTTCGGTAAAAAAAATTAACTCTAGAGTTAACTTAAGACTTTAACCAAAGAATATCTTTTTAAGGCGCGTCTCCCTAGACCGATGTGTAATGATGACAGTGATATATTTATTCGGATATGCACAATTAGCAAATAAATTCACTTAATTTATCATGCATATAAAATAGAATACATCAAATATTTCTGGCTTAATATCTAAAAATCACAGTATTTAGGACATATCAGGATTTGATCAATATACATCAGGATTTGATCAAATAGATAAAAAAAATTACTTGTCCCAATTAACCATACCAAGTTCATTCACAAGCTTTGTAAATGTTGCTTCAGGTAATGGCTTTGTGAAGATATCAGCCAGCTGTTGTTCAGTAGGAACAAAATGAAGCTCTATGGTTCCTTCCATGACATGCTCTCTTATGAAGTGATATCTGATACTGATGTGCTTTGTAAGAGAGTGTTGCACCGGATTTCCTGTCATAGCAATAGCACTTTGATTATCACAATAAATAGAAATTTTTGAGAATGATAATCCATAGTCCATGAGCTGATTTCTCATCCATAACAACTGAGCACAGCAACTCCCGGCTGTAATATATTCAGCCTCAGCAGTTGAAGTAGAAATAGATTTCTGCTTCTTGTTGAACCATGAGACTAATCTGCCTCCCAAGAACTGATAGCTTCCTGATGTACTTTTCTTGTCTATTTTGCATCCAGCAAAATCAGCATCTGAATAACCACATAATGCATAATCATCTTCTCTTGCATACCAAAGTCCAAGAGAGACAGTACCCTTGAGGTATCTAAAACTTCTCTTTACTGCAATAAGATGTGGCTCCCTTGGACTTGCCTGAAATCTTGCACACAAACAAGTGGCAAACATAATGTCTGGCCTGCTAGCAGTTAGATATAACAGAGATCTAATCATACCTCTGTAGGTTGTCACATCAACTGTTGTACCTTCATTTGGATCAAGTTTTGTAGCAGTTGTCATAGGAGTACTTGCAGTTGCACTTTCTTGCATATTAAACCTCTTCAGTAGATTTCTTGTGTACTTGGACTGATTGATATAGATGCCATTATCAGTCTGTTTAATCTGCAATCCTAGGAAGTAACTCATCTATCCCATCATACTCATTTGATATCTTGATTGCATCAACTTTGAAAACTTATTACACAGTGTTTGATTAGTTGATCCAAAAATGATATCATCAACATAAATTTGAACTAAAAGCAAATATTTACCTTTATTCAGATAAAACAGGGTTTTATCTGTTGTACCTCTTTTGAATCTACTTTCAAGTAGAAACTGAGCAAGGGTTTCATACCATGCTCTAGGTGCTTGCTTCAGTCCATAGAGTGATTTATCAAGTCTGTAAACATAATCAAGAAGTTTAGGATCCACAAATCCTGGTGGTTGTTCAACATAGACTTCTTCTTCAAGTTCTCCATTGAGAAATGCACTCTTGACATCCATCTGGAAGACTTTGAACTTCTTGTGAGCAGCATATGCCAAGAAGATTCTGATTGCTTCCAACCTAGCAACATGAGCAAATGTCTCATTATAGTCAGTACCTTCCTGTTGAGAATATCCTTTTGCCACCAATCTTGCCTTATTTCTGATGATTGTTCCATCAGAATCAGTCTTTTTTCTAAAGACTCACTTTGTGACCACAATTGACCTATTCTTAGGTCTAGGCACCAGCTTCCACACTTTATTTCTTTCGAACTCATTCAATTCTTCTTGCATAGCCATGACCTAGTCTGCATCCTTGAGTGCATCTTCTACTTTCTTTGGCTCTTCTTTTGAAAGTATATTATGATATAAACATTCATTCTGAGTTGCACTTCTTGTCTTTACACCATCATCAGGATTTCCAATAATCAGATCAGGAGTATGATCCTTAGTCCATTTTCTGGCACTGGGAAGTATCCTTCTGGAACTAGATGCTCCCCCTGAATTGTATGCCTCATCAAATCCATTTGAAGCTCCCCCGAATCTGTTGGGTTATTTCCTGATGAATTATTGGGACTTGACTCATGTTCTTCTGATGTTGAATCAGCATTGGATTGAGAAGAACTTTGAGATGATTCTTCAGTGTTAGTATCATCAGCTGACCTTTGCTGTTGCTCCCCCTCAACTTGTACAGACTCATTAGCACAATGATTATCTTCAGAATCTGAAGGAGTGTTGGGATTTGGATCATCAGGATTTGACAGTTCATTAGAGTTTGATCCAGATTCCAACAATGCTTTTTCATTTGCAAAGATTAAACTTTCATGAGTGTCTTCTTCAAAAGCAGGAATCTTCTTATCATCAAAAGATACATTGATGGAGACTACTACATTGTGTGTTCTTAGATTGAACACTCTGTAAGCTTTTGGTGGTGAGTATCCAACAAAGATTCCTTCATCAGCCTTTGATACAAACTTTCCAAGCTGATCAGTATGAGTTCTCAAGACAAAGCACTTACATCCATATACATGAAGATGTTTGAGACTGGGCCTCTTTTCTTTTAGCATTTGATAAGGAGTAACACTATGTCTATTTATCAGAGTGACATTCTGAGTATAACATTTTGTGTTTACTGCTTCAGCCCAGAAGTAAGTGGGTAGTTTTGCTTCTTCTAGCAGAGTTCTGCCAGCTTCAATTAAGGTTCTGTTCTTCCTCTCAATAACACCATTTTGCTGAGGTGTACCAGGAGCTGAGAATTGTTGTTCTATGCCTTTATACTTGCAGAATTCCTCCATCTTTGAGTTCTTGAATTCAGTGCCATTATCACTTCTCAGGATTTTCACTTTGTGGGTAGATCCAATTTCAATTTGCCTTATGTGGTCTAGAAGAATTTATGGAGCTGCACCTTTCCTGTGTAGAAAATAGACCCATGTATATCTAGTGAAATCATCAACAATTACAAGTGTGTACCTTTTCTTGTTGATGGACATTATGGTCACTGGTCCAAAAAGGTCCAGGTGCAGCATGTGATATGGCTTAGAGATAGAGAATTCTATTTTGCTTTTAAAAGATACTCTTCTTTGTTTAGACTTTTGGCAAGCATCACAAAGACCATCATTTGAGTATAGCATGTTTGGCAATCCTCTTACAAGCTCCTTCTTGGCAAGTTCATTGATTGAGTTAAAATTTAGATTTGAGAGCTTCTTATGCCAGTTCCAGCTCTCATCTACTGATGCCTTAGAGATAAGGCAAGTAGCTTCCTTTTCAAGACTTTCATGTAGCCTTGCTTTATAAATTTTACCATGTTTGTATCCTATCAAGACAATTTTCTTTGACTTGTTATGAACAACTTCGTAGTGTGAGTTATAGAATACAACATGATAACCTCTGTCAGTGATTTGACTAATGCTCAGAAGATTATGCTTCAGTCCTTCCACCAGAGCTACATTCTCTATTGCTACCTTTCCAATTATCAAGTTGCCATATCCCAGAGTATGTCCTACATTTCCATCTGATAAGTGGCATTTTATACCACTTAGAACGTCTTATAATGGCTTAAATTGATGTTTTTAAATCAGGTATTTTGTGTATTTGATGCGTTTTTCTAGTGGTTTTACATTTCAGGGTATAACTTGCGTATGTAGGAAGAATTCATCAGAAATAAGCCTAGGGAAATGCTTGGCATTGGTTGTGGAAAGTTGGGGGTAGAACGCAGCAAAATCAGGAACAGAATTCATAATATTCCAGAAGGTGCTAGGGCGCCCGCTCAGGATGCTGGGCGGCCGCTTGGGAGCTTGGGCGCCCGCTCAGGAATCTGGGGCGGCTGCTTAGGGACGAGAATTTTAATACTGAATTTTATAATCCTTATTCTGATGGACTTCTGAGACGGCTGGTTCTTGTGGGCTTCTATAAAAGTAGTTCTCAGAGACGTTTCACAAAAAGGGTGGTATCAAGCAAGGAGCAAGGAGAGAAGGAAGAAGACCGTTTTAGCACATCACAACGAAGAAGAGGAAGCATACATTTTCTTGTGATTCTTTTATTCATTGTATCAGTGGATGCTAGTTTTCTTTACTTTTAACCTTATTACTCTTGTGACGTACTCTAGTTGTAATAAGTATTTTTATTAGTTTATATTGTGTGTTATTATCATGTTTTCATATGAACCGATGGTGACGATGAGTTTTATCATGGGCTAATCGTGATCATGGGGTCATAACAGATTTACTATGAATTTATATATTTAGTTGTTTAATACCTTAGTATGTGATGATTGTATGATATCAGCATAGGTTGCGCTTATTCGCCTTATGTGCATCGCGAACATATAAGATAGGATGTTAATCTCTTGTGAAGCGACGGTGGATCTCGAGGTTTAGAACTTGCCATGCTAGCATAGGTTCATGTATGTGTATGCATGATTAGTGGGTAACTCTAACCCTTTTACTTGCCCTGTGTAATCATAAAGAATAAATTGTGCTCAAATCGTTATGTTGTCAAATTCTGTAGACATATAGGGTCTCAACATAATTGATGCCTATTCAACTTCAATCTTAATTGTGGATGTTTGGTAGAATGGTATTAGTACAACGAAAGTTGGCTTTTATCAGTTTTGTGTTGTTCGATTAATATCATCACCGTTACATGCTAAGGGTAATAACGATAACTATTGAAGGAAGTAGTAATGAAGTTATGATCTCATGTGTGTTTAATATTGTTAATTCAAGTGTCAATTAAGTGTTTAATTCTCGTAGTTAATTGTAGTTAATAATTAGTTAATCAAATCTAAGTGTTATTGTCTTGACATTGAGAAGTAATTATAGATTGGTGAGTAAGTATTAATTGAACATAATTAGTCTGAGTCTTTGTGGGAACGAACTAGAATTTATTCTATATTACTTATGAACGCATATACTTACGTGAATTATTAGCGCGTGTTTTGTGCCTAACACCATCTCTATAAGATACATCTGGGCCAGCCTTCTTCTCAAATTCTGACAGCAGGGATTTATTTCCAGTCATGTATCCTGAACATCCACTATCTAAGACAAGTGTATTTTTCTTGTTACCCTGCAATCAGAAGAATGATTAATTAGAAGGATTTTTAAAGACCCACACTTGTTGGGTCCTCTTTTTGGACAACTTAAGCCTTTGTGTGTCAGGAGTACTTTTGACAGTCTTTCCTTTGTCAGGATTTGTCTTGTTAGAAGCAAGTTTAGTAAAATTAACAGAACTAATCACACAAGCAACTTTATTAAACTTAGGCAAAGGTTCATAGTAATTGTGATACAACTTTTGATAAGAACTACAAGTATAAATCGAATGCCAACTACTACCACAATGAAAACAAGGATTTTGTGGTTTATAAAATACTGATCTACCCCTAACATCAGACTCAGGAATAGCAGTTTTCCTTTTCTTATTCCTCCTGCAATCAATAGCAAGATGATTAGTATTTCCACAGTTAAAACAAGTTTTCCTAGGAGCATTGGGAACAACCTTATAATTTGAATCCTTAGAAATACCTTGCTTACCATTCCTGTTTCTTTTAGGACTCTTTACTTGAGGTTTGTCAGTAACCTCAGATATTTTCTTTTTCAATTTTCTTGCTGTCAAAAGTCCTATGTTCTTTTCTTTCTTAACAGACTTAATGGTTTCCTTGCTTTTCTTTCTTTGAGTTTTATCATTTACCGGTTTTTCTTTGGATACTGATGTTGAACCCTTTTCAAAAGTGGATTTGGGTTCATCGGCTTTTGATGAAATAAACTTAACAGGAATTTTAAGGGAAATTTTATTTTCAGTGTCAACATCCTTAATTTCATCTTTATAGCCCAGGCATTCTTTCCAGTTTTTCTTTGAGATCATCTCATGAACCTTTTTGCCTGAATCAGACCATTTTCTAGATCCTTTTCTAACATACTGTATCTAACCTTAAGAATCTTAACTATATGTTTAGTTCTTTCACATTCTTTCTTCAAATCTATCTGATGTATTAAGTCAGACTCTAACTGATCATTCCTAGATTTCAAGGTCTTAATTTCAGTTTTAAATCTTCATTTTCTAAAGTCTTATTCTTAAAACTACCATGTAAAGATTTTAGAATAGATTTCAATTCAGATGTATTTTCAGTATCAAAAGTGAAGAAAGGAGTTTGTACCTTAGGCTCAGAAGCAGCAGGATCATCAAGACTGGCCATTAGTGCATAGCATGTGTTTCCATCTTCAGAGTCTGAGGAGTCCATCCAATTCTTGCTTGAAGTGATCAGGGCTTTGCTCTTCCCTTTATCATGCTTTGTTTTCTTGCACTCTGAGGCAAAGTGACCAGGTTCATCATAGTTGTAGCACTTGATCTTTATCATATCTAGCTTCCCAGTTTTAGAGTCCTTTCCATCTTTTCTCCCGGTTGACTTCTTTTCACCTCTAGTGAACTTCTTCATGAAGCTTTTGTTGTTCCTAGACTTCCTGAATTGCATTCTCGTGAAGCCCTTAAGCGGCAATATGGCTATTTGCATGACATCAGAATCTGTCATGTTCTCATCAGTTTCAGAATCAGTATCATCATCAGGATTTGATGATGAATCATCAGTATCTGATTCTGGCAAATTGTTCTTCTTTCGTACAGCTCCAACAGACTTTTCTTTTAAAGCTTTATCATTAACTTTCAAAGCAACAGATTTCCCTTTGCTGCTTTTCCTCTCTCTCCTTTGCTGAACCTCCAAATCATGAGTTCTCGGCATGCCATAGACTTCATCCAGAGTAATTACGTTCAGATCGTACTGATGTCGTATGATTGAAGTCTAAGTCTCCCATTCTTCGCTCAAGGCTCTCAGAAAATTGGTGTTTGAGTCATCTCGATCATACACCTTTCCCACCAAAGATAGATTATTTAGCAAAGTCAGAAATCTGCCATAGATGTTAGTCAGACTTTATCAGGCTTGGCCTTAAAGTGTTCATATTCTTGAATCAGAACAGCCCTTCTATTCTTCTTGATGGCCATGGTTTCTTGACATTGAGTTTCAAGAGCATCCCAGATTTCTTTGGTAGTCTTATAGGCTATGACTTTGTTTGACATCACAGAATCAAGACTGTTATGCAAAATGTTTATTACCTTTACATCTTTCAGCATAACTACTTTCTCTTCTGGTGTCCATTCTGCCTTCTCCTTCAGTTGATAGTGTTCAGCAACAACAGGAGTTGCAGGCACCAGTTTTGTTGGCATGAAGGGTCCATCGTTGATTACGTCTAGATAATCTGGATCTGTAGCTTCCAGGTACATGAGCATCTTCACCTTCCATGTTGGATATTCAGTCTTTTTCAAAATGGGAATTTTAATACTTTCATACTTGTTCATAGACATGTTTAGATCGTTTCTGATTGTAAATTTATCAGTGTGCTCTGATACCAATTGTTACCCAGTAAAGATACAATTGGTTAAGGGGGGTTGGATACAATTGTATAATTATTTCGAACAAGTAATAAAATATAACAACTTTTTATATATATGATAAAAATTGTTACAAAATCCTCTCAAGAAATACTGATGTTCTTGAGAGCTGCTAGGTCGAATGATCCTCGAGAGTTATTCACTAAGTGATGACCTGAACTGTGTTTATATACTACACAGCTACAACAGATCAATCTAAGATATGCATTATCAAATACTAACTAAAACGGATATATATCTTAAACTAAACAGATAAAGTCCTATCTCTCAGACATAACAGATATCTGCTCCACATTATAAGGAACAGAAAAAATCCTCTAATACTGTCTGTCTTCAAATACTGATGTCATATAAATCCTGATGACATACCAAATCCTGATGATACATCAGATCCTGATGACATCCGAACAGCCAGATCATGAGCTTCTTCTGATCATTGAGAATTCAATATATAATAGAAACCTATTATATATCCATGTATGACTGCTTCTGAGATAAAGTCCTTCACCGCCTTGAAGTCCTGATTTCCTTTTCCTTTTCGAATATCAACTGAAGTGACAAAACCTGATGACATCATCTGCTGATCATCAAGTACTGATATAAGTACTGATGACATCACCCTTCAGTAAATACTGATATTAAGTCCTGATAAGAACTTCTGATAGTTTCTGTTCTGATATCATCAATTATATCTAACAAAGAGATATGAATCTAATTGTTACTTGTGAACTAAGGACCCATGCATGCTTTATACACTAGCAGCACGGGTTTACAAAACTTGCACTAAAAAGACTAAGCCAATTTCTAAAGCAACCTTTTTCTATTTCCATTTTGGGCTTAGCAAATATGTGCAGAATATTACAGGTCCGTGACCACCCTTTGTCCAGTTAATCTTGGCCCTTGATCTTGTATTCTCCCCAGCTACTTTGTAGATCTTTCAATCTAGTTGTAGATCATTTGTTGACTGATAATCTTGAACATTCATTTGTTTATATTCTGTATTTGAGAGGCACATCAAGATCTCCAGTTTGTTCTATTGAGAAGTGATATCTCGATAAGTATAATGACTTATCGAGATCTCTGAGTTCTCTATAGGTCTATTTGACTTGTCGAGGTCTCTTGATATTTGCATGATAAATGACTTGTCGATACGTCTGAGATCTCTACATGCAGAATTGACTTGTCGATATCTCAGCGATCTCTATATATATTTTTACTTGTCGATATCTCTGAGATCTCTAATGATAATTTGACTTGTCGATATCTCCAATCTTCACATCTTCATTTTGACTTGTCGATATATCTGAGTTCTCTATGTACAAAAATGACTTGTCGATATCTCCAATCTTCATATCTTCATTTGATTTGTCGATACCTCTGAGACTTCTCTATAAGCCAATTTGGACTTCTCGATAAGCCATTCTGGAGTTCTCGAATGACTTCTCTATATTGCTTGATCTGTGACTTGTCGATATCTTGACTTAGAACATTTTTCATTAAACGGATTAATTGAACTCCAAACTTCTGTATCATTTCCTGAGACATGATCTAACTTCATCTTCTTCCAGAGTTTATTCCTTAGGCTTGAACTGTTTACAGAAAAATACTCCATTCTAATCTTCTAACCATTTTTACAGACTCAAGTAATACAATACAAAATATAAAGTTTATTATCAAACACCTAAATCTTAGGGCTGTCAAGTTGACTTAGTCTTGTTATTGTATAAGCATGCCTTGCACAACATATATATACAGGGACCTACATACACACATACATATTTGTATATTCTTATTTGTTATCAATCTAACATTGTCCACCAACATAATGAAATGGAAAAATATTATATTAAATTCAATGAATTAAAAAATGAAATAAATTATTTATACAGATATGTATGATTTATACTTCACTATTAATCATTCTATGACATATATCATATAATTCCACCGTCCCATTAGTTGTTAACATCGTTGTTAGACACAGAGATAAAAAATTGATTTATGTTGAAGAAAAATTAAGAAAGCGAGGGTACATTTTGAAGTCATTATAAAGATAATATGCCATTTTAAAAATATTAACAATCTGTTGGAACGTCTCAATATAAAAAGTTATTGGGACGAAGAGTATCATATGTGATTCAGTGAGTAAACTTACAGTACTGACGTCAATTGCTTATATAGTATGACTCATCAATCACATTTCTAACACATAAACACATTAAATAATTAAATAAATAAATAAATTATTATTATATATTTCAAGTGATTGATATGCACACATAATCACTTGTATTTATTTTATGTTGTAAGCATTAACATATTACAAATATCATTTAATTTTGAAGTGACTAAAAATGTATATTAACATTATTTATTACTTCATGCGAATACATCATTGCAAACATAGCTCAATCACTCGTGTTTATATGCATAAACAAATAATTTATTCATATATTAGGTAACGTCATAAATATATCATCAATAATTACAGCGAAAATATTTTCAATTAGCACAATCTGGAGTATTCCCGTGCATTGCACGGGCTATAGAGGTAGTTCAAAATTTACAAAACACTTATAAGAATTACACATTATAAAAAATTAAAGAAGTCATTTAAATCAGTACAAAACACTATATTACTGAATATTAATATACGAAACACTAATAAAATATTTAATGTTCATTGTGTGTTCTATATAATTATTATAGAACAACTACAGTAAGGATTAAAGAACACAAAAAATAATTAAAGAACATAAAAATAATTTTACAAACATAGAACATTAATATAAATACAGAACACAACTATATCAGTACACAAGAAAAAATTAAGAACATAAAATAACTATTCACCCGAAAAGATTAGAGAATATAAATAAAAAATAGAGAACACTTAAGAGGTGAGAGTGCAAAAGATAAAGAATTAACTATAATTCTAGAGTTTTCGTCAAAAAAAACTATAATTCTAGAGTACAAGATAAAAAATAGATATATAGAAAGGCAGTATACAAATACATAAAAATAATAAAATAACAAGTGAATACTAATGGGCAGTTAAGTAAACAGACTTGTGTAGTGGTCTTATATTTAACAATGTTTTTTTAGAAAGAGATATTATCATTAAACCATCAAACTTTTGGACAATATTGTCTCCAACAGATGGCTTGGAGGAGACGAAAACACTTAGAAACTATTGAGCTCACAAGATATTCTTGCCATTCTATGGGAAACCTTGTTGGCTTAGTTTCTAACAAATCTAATTGAAAGTTGATTATTACATTACAAAATATCCCTACATTGCTGAACCAACAAAAATGGTTGCCCCGGAATCTAACTCATTATAGCCTAAAACTTGTGCAATGCACGGTTGTTTTAATATTTGTTATTTTAATATTTTTATTTTATTATTATATTAATTATAGTTGTTAAAATAGTAAGTAATATATTGTTTTTTAGCTCGATATCATTATATCGACCAACGAATTATTTTTTAGTTTAATTTTTTTATCTCAGTTCAATAGTATAACTGTTATGACACATACCGTCTCATACTCGTTTACTGTGGCCGGTTATATATAACTTTATTTTAGGTTTTCATAATTTTTAACGATAATATTATATAAGATAATTATGTCAAAATTATAAAGTAATTAAGTGAGGGAAATTAAGTAATTTTAGTAAGTACCGACCGACTATCAAACTTTTAAAGATTAGTTTAAACCTGTGTGATGCCCGATTGTTTTAAAAAATATTATTTTAATGTCAATATTTTATTCATTATATTTGTTAAAACTATACGTATGCAGAATATTTCTTTTATTATATTATAATACATATTTTTTAATAATTAGGTTTTAGAAAAATATAATTTAATAAACTCGCTCAAAAAAAAGGTTCAATTTCCATTCGTAACAATTTCCTATCACTATTCTCAGGCAAAATATGTTTAGCTCAAACTTCGTTGTTGATTCGGTTTATCAACATTAGTTTCAGAGTCGTGAACGGGGATCTTATCTAATTCACGATTTAACTCTTTTTTTCCCGTCCATTCTTTTATAATATTATAGAAGATAATTATGTTAAAATAATAAATTAATTAAGTTGGGCAATTATGTAATTTCAGTGAGTACCGACCGACTACCAAATTTTTTATATTTCGTTTATTATAATATAGTGTAGATTGTTAGATAGATCATTAGTATATATTAAAATGAATTATTCGTAATATTTTTGGAGAAAGATTTGTTAAATTTGGAGAAAATAAATAAAGGCAACATGTTTTACTTAAAAAGGGGTATAGGATAAAAAGAATTTCCTAAAAATATTTGTAGCGAAAGAGTTGTTTAGTTGGTAAAAATAAAAAAGGCAACATATTTACTTATGAAGGTAATTGGTTATATATTAATTAGGTAATGGCAGTTGAGTAAAATATTAAATTTTTTTTAGAAAGGGCAATTATGTAATTGAAGGAAGGACAATATGAACCAAACTTTTAATATTTTGTCTATTATTCAGCGTGTGCCGAAAAACATGTACCGTACCAAAACTTTCAATATTTCGTCTTTTATATAATGGTAATAGATAGATAAATAAGTGAAAATAATATGAAGAATTAAGTAATTTCAGTAAGTACTGACCGTCCGAATACCAATATTTCAATGTTTCGTTTAATATAATATACCGTAGATAGATAGTGAAGACAATACAAAATTCGTGTGATGCATGGATTGTTTCTAATATTATATAATTTTTTAAAGTTTGTTTTGAATTGAAAATTTCATGATATGAAATTTATTCATATTGATATGGGCCTAAATATAGCTTAGAAAAATAATGAATGTTGGGTCAATTAAACTTGATATGGTCCAGTAACGAAGCCCAGCTAACAAGGCTCAAAACACTGAATATTAATTAATTTTATAATTAATTTATAAGGGAGAAAACAACTATCAAGATGAGTCCTAACAGGGACATACATCCTTGTGGATCAGCCTCCAAGGGACCTAATAGGATAAGGAATCAATTTCCTACTTCCTAGGACTCCAAAGTCCATTCTAATTTTTGAGACTTGCTCACCAAGTCTCCTAGATCTAGTTCAATTCAAGGACTCCCAACACCTATATAAGGGGCCTCTCCCCATAAATCAGAACAACGTTTTTGGCTTGATTCTCTAATTCACAGAGATACATAGGCATCTCGTAAAGGCAGAGTTAAGCTATGAAACACGAGAGCAGCCATTAAAGGCCTTGAGCTTTCGAACCTTAGTAATAAATACAGCAATTAATATACCTTACTTTTTAATCCATAACATTTGGCGCCGTCTGTGGAAAAATGTAACAACAACCATGGCGAGAACACGGAGTGGAAACAACACCCTCGGAGGTATACCAACTGCGAAAACCCAAGTGATTTCATCAACAGTGGAGATACCTCCGCATTCAACCTATGCTTCCACCCAGGGAGGAGCCCAGGTAGGGGTAACTAGACCTCAACCTCAAGGGACGATTCCCCCGGCTCCTTAAGGGATGAATCCCCAACCTCAACAGCTACATACACCTGTGAATTCTCGACCCGTTGGGTATGAGTATTCAACTATTGTGACTACTAACCCCCCTTATGGGATGCCCCTTTACCCCGAGGTTGGAGGAAGTGGACATACTGGACGGAGTGAAGCACGGGGGCAAACACCCCCTACATACGAGGTTTGGCTCCTATTCCGGAGGATCAGGAATTTTATGGTCCTTATACTGTGAGAGACTCCGAATCCTCAGATGATGAAGTGGCCTCAAAAAGGAGGAGTGCTGGCAAAGAACCGATGCCCGATGGTAACCAACGTCCCAGGAGCACCTGGGGGACGAATCCCCAAGAAGTGCAGGAGAGAATCAGGGCTCACGAGGCTGAGATTCAAAGGCTAAAGCGCGACTTAGAAGTGTACCAGGCCCCCAGATCCCCACTATCTCAAAGGGGGAGAAATCCTCCTCTAATCATAGACTTGGATGGTCCGTTACAAAGAAGGACTGTTGTCCCAAGAGCTGATCCAAGCAATCTTCTTCCCCTTGGAGATCCTGATGTTCCTACTCCACCATTCACTGAAGAAATAATGAGCGTTCATATCTCAAGGAAATTCAAGATGCCCACCATCAAAGCTTATGATGGCACTGGAGACCCCTCTAACCATGTCAGTACATTCTCTAATGCACTATTGTTGCAGCCCGTGAACGACGCTATTAAGTGTCGGGCCTTTCCTCAAACCCTGTCGGGAATGCCACAAAGATGGTATAGCTGTTTGCCTCCGAATTCTATTGGGTCTTTTAGAGAGTTAAGTCAGGCTTTTATTAAGAAATTCATAAGTGGGAGAGTGCATGAGAAAAGTTCAGCATCCCTGATGAGCATTGTGCAAGGAGCAAAAGAGTCCTTGAGAAATTATCTGAATCGTTTCACCAAGGAAGCCTTGAAGGTCCCGGATCTTGATGACAAGGTGGCTATGATAGCACTACAGCAGGGAACTGGGGATGAGTTCTTCAAGATATCGCTGGCCAAATGCCCTCTTGAAACCTTGTTACAGCTCCAAGATAGGGTCGGGAAGTATATCAAGGTAGAGGAAAGTATGAGGAAAACGATAGTGAATAATGAGCCTACTAGTGACAAGAAGTGAAGGACTGGCCTGGAATATATTTCCAAGGACAAGTATCCTAGAACTGACCAAAGCAATAATTCGACCCCGAAGAAGGGAGGACCTGGACAAAAATTCACTGAATATGCTAAGTTGAATGCTCCTAGAAGCCAGATCTTAATGGAAATTGAGAAAAAATAGAGATATTTGTTGGCCTAAACCTCTGAAGGCTGATCCTACCTTAAGGATACAGGTCATGACACTGATGAGTGTAGACAATTGAAAGATGAAATAGAGTTCCTCATTCGAAAAGGAAGATTGAACAAGTACACTGGAGATGGAGGAGATAGGAACAACAATGAGAGAAAGAACTCCGATGATCGTATGAGAGATCAAGACGATTAGGGGAGAAATCCCCAGCCTAGGGGACCGGTGATAAATGCGATCTTTGGAGGACCGCGGCCCCGAGGTCCTGTGATAAATACAATCTTTGGGGGACCAACTGCTGCTAGTTTATCCAAGAACTCAAGGAAAGCATACACTAGAAAAGTCATGCATATTGTTGGGGAAGCCCCGAAGAGGGCTAGGACAGGATTGACAATGGCATTCGATGATTCTGACTTGGAAGGTGTGAAATTTCCTCATGATGACCCGCTGGTCATAACACCGATAATAGGGAACAACCCAGTGAAGAGGGTCCTTATAGATAATGGAGCCTCGGTGGATATCTTGCTTCATGATACCTTTTTAAGGATGGGTTACAATGATTCTCAGTTGACCTCGACTGATATGCCGATATATGGATTTGCAGGAGTGGAGTGCCCCGTAGAAGGGATAATTAAGTTGCCAACAACCATAGGCCGGGAACCAAGGCAAGCAACACAAATGTTGGACTTTCTGGTGGTGAAGGCTAGTTCAACTTAATACGCGATCATGGGCAGAACAAGGATACATACCTTTAAGGCAGTCCCTTCCTCCTACCATTCGATGATGAAGTTTCCCACCCGAAATAGGATTGGAGAAGAGAGAAGAGATCAAAAGATGGCAAGGAGTTGTTATGTAGCCTCTCTTAGGGCAGATGGAGTTGGGGGCAGGTTCTGCCTATTGAAGATCTGGATATCCGAGAGAATGATTAGAAAAGAGGAAAGCCAGCAGAAGACTTGGTTTCGATTCCTTTAGCTCCCGAGGATCCTAAGAAAGTGAATTTCGTTGGAGCCACGCTAGAGGAACCCCTTACAGGGAAGTTGGTAAAATTTTTGCAAGAAAATAGTGATGTGTTTGCATGGTCGGCAGCTGATATGCCAAGTATAGACCCGAAACTGATCACTCACAAGCTGAATGTGGATCCAAATTGGAAGACATTGAAGCAAAAGAAAAGAAACTTCACTCCAGAGAGGCAAGAAGCTATTAAACAAGAAGTAGAGAAACTCTTAGAGGCTGGTTTCATTAAAGAGATTCAGTTTTCGGAATGGTTAGCAAACCCTGTGATGGTGAAAAAGGCTAATGGAAAGTGGAGAATGTGCGTGGACTTCACTGATCTAAATAATGCATGCCCAAAGGATTGTTTCCCGTTACCAAGGATAGATACGTTGATAGATGCTACTGCTGGTCACGAGATGTTAAGTTTCATGGATGGATTCAGTGGATACAATCAGATCAAGATGTATAAAAATGACATCCCAAAGGTATCATTCATTACTGACTTTGGTGTTTTTTGTTATCTTGTTATTGAAGGATTTTTAGCACATAAACGCAACGAAAACGTAAATTTAAATCTTAAAAAAAACCGAAACCCTCCGCAGGATCCATGCGAAAAATAATATTTAATTCGTAGTTCAGTATGTTTACCTTAAGAAGCTTTACGTTAATGGAAAGATGGAGGTCTTTAATGGCGATCCAAAAATGATGAACGGAGATCCTTAACAGCTGCTCCTCAAGTGTGAAGCACTCCACCGGTATCCACCAAGAAAATGATGTAATGAAAGAGGAGGTGATGGAGAGAATTAGGGTTTTGTAAATCCTTTTTGGTTGAGGCAAAAATAGGGTCTATAATAGTATATTTATAGGCAAAATTTTCAGCTGAAAATTTTCCAATAAAATATTATTATTATTAACCCTTTATTATTCTCACTAATAATTAAAACACCTTTTAATTATTAATCCTTTTTCTAAACACTTTAGAAATAATTCTCTCACTTTATTTAATTTCCAAAAATTAAATTCTTAATTAATAATATTAAGAACTTTTTCGTAATTAATTTATAATCAATTAAATCTCATTTAATCAATTATTAAATTTGCTAATTAATTATTTATTTCATAAATAAATAATTATCATCCATTATTAATTAATTTCTCCACCATTAAATCATTCTCTTTTATGGTGTGACCCTGTAGGTTCAATATTAAGCCGGTAGTAGAAATAAATAATAATAAAACTATTTTATCATTATTTATATAAATTCTCTAATTCATTAAATATGATTAATTAATTAATCATATTTATTCTACATCGTGAGGGATACTTCTCAGCATATCGCGACTATCCGGATAATACGAATTCACTGCTTAGAATACCGAGAACCTATTCAGTGAGTAGTTACCGTACAATTAATTCCTTTTACCCTGCAATGTCACGATTAAATACAAGGCATGGAACTTGTGTCAAGCCTATCTTATTTAATCACTTGCTTTCTCATTCACTATGCTTAGTTCTATTTAATGTAAATTAGAAACTCCTTTCTAATTTCATTCACTCTGGCCAGAGATTCCTGAACTAACATAAGTGGATCAGCATTGAACATTCTCTTCCTACACTGGAAGGGGTAGATCCTTTATTGATCATACACTATCTTCGTGTACAAATTCCTATACCCAGTAGAGACCTTATAATTGTCCCTTGAGACTAAGAACTAAACCAAAGCATAGTTCAGTGTATACAAGATGACTATGATGACCTCAAGTCTAAGTATACTTGTACAACTATCACTATGTGAACAACTGTTGACACGTCAGTGAACTGCATCAGTTGTTCAGCTGTGTGAGTCATGTTTAGTGAGCTTATTCTATAATAAGCACCTACATATTAGCTATAGTGTCACCACACAAATGTCTATGAGAACAGACATCCTTCATAATGAAGCAAGCATAGTATGTACCAATCTTTGCGGATTATTAATTATCAGTTAGTAATCCTATGACCAGGAACTATTTAAGTTTAGAGTTATCATCTTTCAGGTCTCATTATTATGATCTCATCACAATCCATAAAAAGCTTTACTCTAAACTGTGGTATATCTTATTTAAACATTTAAATAGATAGAGCCCGCAATAAAAACAAAACAAGTCATTTATTAATACCAATGAAATCAAAACAGATTACATAAAAGTTATTCATAAATCCTCATACATGATTGGACTTAGGACATATCTCTTTCAATCTCCCACTTGTACTAAAGCCAATCACTCTGGTATCTAATACCCATCTTGTCTTTATGACGATCAAAGTGACTCTGAGAAAGTGGCTTTGTGAGTGGGTCTGCTACGTTGTTATGTGTGTCAACTCTCTCGACGTTGACATCTCCTCTATTTTCAACTCAGATTCACCACCAAAAACTAGAAAAATGTCCTGAGTCCTTCGCAAGTACTTAAGGATGTTTTTCACTGCTTTCCAGTGGTCTTCACCTGGATTCGACTGATATCTGCTCATCACACTAATTGAATAAGAAACATCAGGCCTTGTACACAACATCGCGTACATGATAGATCCTATTGCTAAAGCATAAGGATTCTTACTCATACGCTCTCTTTCCTCAGGTGTCTTAGGAGACATATTTTCGGAAAGGGACACTCCATAGCTCATCAGTATAAGACCTCTTTTGGAGTTTTCCATGCTAAACCGTTTAAGCACTTTCTGGATGTACGTACCCTGGGTAAGACCTATCATTCTTCTAGATCTATCTCTATAGATCTTCATACCGAGAATGTAGGATACTTCTCCCAAGTCCTTCATGGTGAAGTTCTTTGATAGCCATACTTTGACTGATTGTAGCATCGGTATATCATTTCCTATAAGAAGTATGTCATCTACATACAATACAAGAAATGTTACCGCACTCCCACTAACCTTCTTGTAGCACATGGTTCATCTATGTTTTTGATAAAACCAAACTCTTTGATTGTCTTATCAAAACGGATGTTCCATCTACGAGAAGCTTGCCTTAAACCATACATGGTTCGCAGCAGCTTACACACTAGGTGTTCATTTCCCTTGGAAAGAAAACCCTCTGGCTGTGTCATATACACTTCCTCCTCAAGTTCACCATTGAGGAAGGCCGTTTTCACGTCCATTTGCCAGATCTCATAGTCGTAGTAAGCAGCAATCGCAAACAAAATCCGAATTGATTTTAACAGGGCTACAGGCGAAAAAGTTTCATCAAAGTCAATCCCTTGCCTTTGTTTGAATCCTTTTGCCACGAGCCTGGCCTTATAGGTCTCCACATGGCCATCTGCTCCAATCTTTCTTTTATATACCCACTTGCACCCAATAGGCTTAACACCTTCAGGCGCCTCAACTAGAGTCCATACTTGGTTGGTATACATAGATTCCATTTCGGATTTCATGGCACTATGCCATTTCTCTGAGTCAACACTACTCATAGCCTCATTATAGGTCACAGGGTCGTCATCATCAATGATTGACAACTCATTGCCATTCTCAATGACAAGGCCATAATACCTCTCAGGTTGGCGAGACACTCTCTCTGTCCTACGAATGGGCTATTCCACAGAAGGTTGTTCAGTCTGAATAGGTGTTTCCATTTGATTCGTAGTAGTTTATGCTTCTTGAACTTCATCAAGTTCAATTTTGCTCCCACTGTTTCCTTCAAGGATAAACTCCTTTTCCAAGAAGGTAGCATGTCTGGAGACAAACACCCGATGATCGGTGTAAAAGTAATACCCCAAAGTCTCTTTAGGATATCCCACAAAATTACATTTTACGGATCGAGATTCCAGCTTATCTGGGTCAACCTTTTTGACATAAGCTGGACATCCCCAAATCTTAACGTGTTTAAGACTCAGTTTCCTTTTTTTTCCATATCTCATAAGGAGTTTGAGGAACATATTTGGAATGCACCTTATTCAGTAAATATGCTGAGGTTTCCAATGCATAACCCTATAGGAATACTGAAAGATTCGCATAGCTCATCATTGACCAAACCATGTCTAACAAAGTTCGATTTCTCCTTTCAGATACCCCATTTAACTGTGGAGTATATGGAGGAGTCCACTGGGAGACTATACCATTTTCTTTGAGATAATCTAGAAACTCTCCATTCAAGTATTCACCACCCCGATCTGATCGAAGAGTTATAATACTGTGTTTGGTTTGTTTCTCCACTTCATGTTTATATTCTTTGAACTTTTCAAAGGCTTCAGACTTGTGTTTCATCAAATACACATATCCGAATCTAGATCTATCATCTATGAAAGTAATGAAGTACAAAAATCCACCCATGGCTTGCGTAGACATTGGTCCACATACATCTGTGTGTACCAATCCTAGCAAATCTGCAGCCCTCTCTCCATATCCACTAAATGGAGATTTGGTCATTTTACCCAATAGTCAAGACTCGCATGTAGGATATGATTCAAAATCAAAGGGGTCAAGTAACCCTTCCTTATGCAATGTCCGCAGTCTATGTTCACTAATATGACCTAGCCTACAGTGCCATAAATAGGTCAGATTTTCATCATCTCGTTTTCTTTTATTAGTTTATTCAATCTGAAGTAAATCATGCTCTACGTCACATACATACAGCCCATTATTTAAAATACCACGTCCATAATGAACATTATCTCTAAGGATAGAACATTCATTATTCTTAATAATAAATGAAAAACCATCCAAATCCAACATAGGAATAGAAACAATATTCCTCACAATAGAGGGAACGTAATAACAATTATTCAAAATAATAGTCTTGCCCGTAGGCATATGTAAACTAAATGATCTTACAGATATGGCCGCAACCCTTGCTCCATTACCCATACGTAGAATCACCTCATCTTTTTCAAGAGTCATACTTCCCTTTAGTCCTTGCAACGAATTGCAAATATGAGAACCACAGGCGGTATCTAATACCCAAGTAGAAATTTGACCTAGTGACATATTAACTTCGATCATGAACATGCCTGAATCAGAAGCGGTAGTCTTACTACCCTTCTTCTTCTTCTTCAATTCTGCAAGGTAAACCCTGCACTTCCTCTTCCAGTGCCCCAACTTGTTACAGTGAAAACAAACAGCTAAATTAGGACCAGTCAACTTGTGAGCATCTAGTATGCTCCGGAGTGATAGTGCAAAAGACATGACGAATATAGTAAATCTGTAAATGATAAACACATAACAACACTTAGCAAATATTCAATTTCATTTCAAAACACTATATGAATCGGTTCTTTATTCATAAGTGTCTCCCACTAGTTTATCTAACTTTTTCAACCCCCTAAGTGAAAATTAAGCAGTCATAATGCTAGTGGGAATAGGGATCCTACATTCCATCACACAACCTCGGCTGTGGCACGAAACGTCATGTGATGTTCAATAGGCAGGCAACTCTTGTAAATTACATATTATTTATTCCCTAATATAACTTTAGCCTCTTGAGTAATTGAGTCACGGCTGTGGCACGACAACCTCAATATTCTAAGTCAAGTCTAACCCAACATTTCGTACAATTGAATCAGTCTCCAACGGCCCACGGCTGTGGCAAGTACCGACCTTTAGATTTTAATTCAATGTACACATCTCTATGTAATAGACAAGTATTTCTTATTTCGAAATCAAAGCCCTCGGCTGTAGCACGAAACGACAATGATTCAAAAATAAGAACTACTTTCTACCATGTTGGAAGGCTTTGACCGACACAAGCCCGTTGTGTCATTGGCCAATTACTACTTGATATTATTTAATTTAGAGGGATTATATTACGTTACAATCATAATCATATTATAAAGAAATTCTTCCTTTTAAATTAAATATTTCAAATCAATAATCGATAATCAGATGATTCTCAGATCGGGTGGAGCATTGTCAAGAGGCGTCACTTAATAACCCTTTCTTACAGATACAAATCTATTGTTGACAGAATCATCCTTTCTCTCAATATTGAAAATTCATATTCAATTATGTGTTTCATAAACACAAGAATCTCATGATTGTATTCATAATATTATTGTTCAGGCAAGAAACGATTCATATTCTAGATTTTCTAGAGCACGCCTTATATTGATTTAAGTTCACCTAAATCTATCATCGCATGGTAAACATAAGCATATATCGCATATATAAAATCAAATAAACAAGTAAATGTAAAGTGCAATAAAGTAAATGTGTTTGGTTATGACCCCATCCTATGTGATCTTTATCAAGCTCATGATAAAGATCAAGGTCAATCTAATATGGTGATGGAAATAAATATAACTACTTATTACATAAGTCTTCTTCTTTGTTTAGACTTCTTGTATGCCTAGTCTTCTTTATTTGTATCACCTCCATTGGATAGCCTCCTTAGTCTTCAATTACATTACATGATTAAAAGTAAAACTAATCTAATGAACTTAAAAGAATAACTCGAGTTACATTCGAGATTTATGATTACAAAGATTGACGACATGCAAGTCGTATTTAAAACCAAAACCAAAACCATTACACTAAGGTCAAAAGACCATAACCATCCACCATGCTCATACAACACATAAAAGCATGTTAAAACACATCATCTGATCTTAACATATCATATTATCCATGATCTAATCATAAAAAGAAAATATGACAAAAATCAGAAAAATTAGAATCAAATCAGAAAAATAAGAATCACTGTTTACGGGCAGTAAACGACGTCAAACGCCTTATAGACGAGTCGTTGATAGCTTTTACTATCAGTTTTGTTCAGACGCTCGTTTACCTATGGAATAGGGTATTCGTTTGCGTAAATCGGATACCAGAGCCAATTCAGAATTCGTATCTAATATGATTCTCATAATTAGAACCAACATAAATCATGTATATATCAGTATATATACAGATTACATAATCATCTTATGATTATACAACTCACATGAATATCATATATTCAGAACCATACATATATAAGCATATTATATCAACATCAAATCATGGCGAATCACGTACATGCTCATATATCAAAAATAGTTAAACACATAAATGAATTAAAAACTTTTTGCAAGTAGCTCTGATGCCATTGAAGGGTTTTTAGCATATAAACGCAATGAAAATGTAAATTTAAATCTTAAAAAAAAACCGAAACCCTCCGCATGATCCATGCGAAATATAATATTTAATTCGTAGTTCAGTATGTTTACCTTAAGAAGCTTTGCGTTAATGGAAAGATGGAGGTCTTTAATGGCGATCCAAAAATGATGAACGGAGATCCTTAGCAGCTGCTCCTCAAGTGTGAAGCACTCCACCGGTATCCACCAAGAAAACGATGTAATGAAGGAGGAGGAGATGGAGAGAATTAGGGTTTTGTAAATCCTTTTTGGTTGAGGCAAAAATAGGGTCTATAATAGTATATTTATAGGCAAAATTTTCAGCTGAAAATTTTCCCATAGAAAATTATTATTATTAACCCTTTATTATTCTCATTAATAATTAAAACACCTTTTAATTATTAATCATTTGTCTAAACACTTTAGAAATAATTCTCTCACTTGATTTAATTTCCAAAAATTAAATTCTTAATTAATAATATTAAGAACTTTTTCTTAATTTATTTATAATCAATTAAATCTCATTTAATCAATTATTAAATTTGCCAATTAATTATTTATTTCATAAATAAATAATTATCAGTCATTATTAATTAATTTCTCCACCATTAAATCATTTTCTTTTATGGTGTGACCCTATAGGTTCAATATTAAGCCGGTAGTAGAAATAAATAATAATAAAACTATTTTATCATTATTTATATAAATTCTCTAATTCATTAAATATGATTAATTAATTAATCATATTTATTCTACATCGTGAGGGATACTTCTCAGCATATCGCGACTATCCGGATAATACGAATTCACTACTTAGAATACCAAGAACCTATTCAGTGAGTAGTTACCGTACAATTAATTCCTTCTACCCTGCAATGTCACGATTAAATACAAGGCACGGAACTTGTGTCAAGCCTATCTTATTTAATCACTTGCTTTCGCATTCACTATGCTTAGTTCTATTTAATGTAAATTAGAAACTCCTTTCTAATTTCATTCACTCTAGCCAGAGATTCCTGAACTAACATAAGTGGATCAGCATTGAACATTCTCTTCCTACACTGGAAGGGGTAGATCCTTTATTGATCATACACTATCTTCGTGTACAAATTCCTATACCCAGTAGAGCCTTTATAATTGTCCCTTGAGACTAAGAACTAAACCAAAGCATAGTTCAGTGTACACAAGATGACTATAATGACCTCAAGTCTAAGGATACTTGTACAACTATCACTATATGAACAACTGCTGACACGTCAGTGAACTCCATCAGTTGTTCAGCTGTGTGAGTCATGTTCAGTAAATTTATTCTATAATAAGCACCTACATACTAGCTATAGTGTCACCACACAAATGTCTATGAGAACAGACATCATTCATAATGAAGCAAGCATAGTATGTACCGATCTTTGCGGATTATTAATTACCAGTTAGTAATCCTACGACCAGGAACTATTTAAGTTTAGAGTTATCATCTTTTAGGTCTCATTATTATGATCTCATCACAATCCATAAAAAGCTTTACTCTAAACTGTGGTATATCTTATTTAAACATTTAAATAGATAGAGCCCGCAATAAAAACAAAACAAGTCTTTTATTAATATCAATGAAATCAAAACAGATTATATAAAAGTTATTCCTAAATCATCATACATGATTGGACTTAGGATATATCTCTTTCAGTTATGGCGTTTGGTCTCAAGAATGCAGGAGCCACCTATCAAAGGTTGGTAAATAAGATTTTCAAGGATCTTATTGGTAAGACTATGGAAGTTTATGTCGATGACATGGTAGTCAAGAGTCTAATGAAGACTGGTCATATAACCCATTTGAGGGAAGCTTTTGAGGTCCTGAGATACCATAAAATGATGGTAAATCCTACAAAGTGTGCTTTCGGAGTGGGATCTGGGAAGTTTTTAGGACTAAAGGTCTCCAAGAGATGAATCGAGGCCAATACTGATAAGATAGAGGCGATCTTGGATATGGAGCCACCAAAGACTACCAAAGATGTTCAAAAGCTCATTGGAAGGGTTGCTGCATTGGGGCGGTTCATCTCTAAATCTGGGGACAAGTTCTTGTCATTTTTCAAGTCCTTGAAAAAAGTTAAGGATTTTGTATGGACTGAGGAAAGCCAGAAGGCATTTGAAGAATTAAAGAAATATATGGCCCAGGCCCCGTTGTTGGCCAAGCCATCTCTGAATGAAACTCTATACTTGTACTTGGCCATTTCAGAGAATGCGTTGAGTGTTGTATTGGTTAAAGAGGAACTTCAAATCCAGAAACCCATATACTATGTTAGCAAAATCCTGCACGGAGCTGAGTTGAACAATTCAACCATTGAGAAGTTTGCTTTAGCCTTGGTAATGGCCTCAAGGAAGTTACGACCTTACTTCCAAGCTCATAAGATTGAAGTGTTAACAAATCAACCATTGAGGAATATTATTCATAGTCCCAAGGCTAGTGGGAGGTTGATTAAGTGGGCAATAGAGTTAGGAGAATTTGACATCAAGTTCAAGCCACGAACGCAATAAAAGCCCAGGCATTGGTCGACTTCATGGTGGAATGTACCATACCCAACCAAGAAGTCGGGGGGCAGGAAGATACTATACCTCCAAACACAGAAGGTGATAAAGGGGACAAAGAGAAGGATGTTAAGGAAAAGGAATATTGGGTTCTCTATTTTGATGGGGCATCAAAAACAAATTCTAATGGAGCAGGGCTCGTTTTGCAAAGCCCCGATGGATTTTTGATTGAATATGCTATGAAGCTAGACTTCCCAACTACGAATAATGAAGCAGAATATGAAGCCCTAATAGCTGGTCTCGGCCTAGCAGGGACACTGAGAGTCAAGAACTTAAAAGTCTGTGGGACTTGAAGTTGGTCATATCCCAGGTCAAGGGAGAGTTTGAGGCGAAAAATGATACAATGGCTAAGTATGTCCGCCTAGTAAGGGCTGTGATGACTCAATTTAATGAATGCCATGTTGAGCATATCCCAAGGGAGGAAAATGCTAAGGCAGATGCATTGTCAAAGTTTGCTTCATCTGAGATAGAGGAAAGTTCAGGAAGCGTATACTTCCGTGTTTTGAGAACACGGAGCATTGATGTTAAGCTTGTAGCTCCTATAGGGATGGGGACGTCATGGATAGATCCCATTAAGGCCCATATTCAAACTGGTTGGCTGCCAAACAATATGAATGAAGCACGAAAGTTGGTTGTTCGAGCACTGAGATACTCCTTGATCGATTGGATTTTGTACAAAAGATCTTATGTGGTTCCTTACTTAAGATGTCTCAGGCCCGATGAGGCACGCCTGGCTCTTGAAGAAGTACACGAAGGTATCTGTGGGCAACACTTGGGGGGCAGAGCACTGGCTCATAAGATAACCCGTTTAGGCTTCTATTGGCCAGAGATGATGGCCGATGCCAAAGAATATGTGAAGAAGTATGATCGTTGTCAAAAATATGCACCTGTTGTTCGACAACCCCCCGAGATGTTGACTTCCATCAACTCACCTATCCCATTTGCTATGTGGGGAATGGATATACTTGGGTCTTTCCCCATGGCCACGACACAAAGGAAATTCCTAATTATAGCCATTGATTATTTTACTAAGTGGATTGAAGCCAAGCCTTTGGCCAAGATCACAACTAAGAAGGTTGCTCAATTCCTGTGGGAAAATATCATGTGCCGATATGGAATTCCCTGTATCCTAGTCACCGATAATGGAACACAGTTCAACAATGAGGAATTTAAGAAATATTACGAAGAGAATGAGATTGAGTTGCGGTTTACCTCTGTAGCTCACCCGCAAGCCAATGGGCAAGCGGAAGTGGAAAATCGCATAATCTTGGATGGACTGAAGAAAAGGATCGAGAAATCAAGGAATAACTGGGTGGATAAAATACTCCCAATACTTTGGGCTTACAGAACTACTTGTAGAGTCACTACTGGAGCCACTCCTTTCATGTTGGCATATGGGGCAGAAGCGGTTGTTCCCGTGGAGATATCACATTCGTCTCCCAGGATCCAAGCCTTTAACGCTGAAGAAAATGAGGAAGGGCAAAGATTAGCCTTGGATCTAATTGATGAAATACGAGATGAGGCACATGCGAAGGTAGTGGAATATCATAAAAAAGTTTCGTTCTACTACAACCTAAGGGTTAAGGAAAGATTCTTCAGGCAAGGAGATTTGGTCCTTAAAAAAGTGGAAGCCTCTGGAGTAGGGCAGAAAGGAAAGCTCGCCCCAAATTGGGAAGGGCCATATAAGGTTAGGAGCGTTCAAGGGAGAGGAACTTATAAACTGGAGACCATGGAAGGAGAAGAAGTTCCTCGGACTTGGCATGCTCAAAACCTGAAAGTTTACTACCTATAGCCTATGCATGCTATAGTGGTAAAAAGGTTGAAAAGCACCTTGAAGCTTTGCTTGCTTAGGATTTCATGTGTTAATAAGACTATTGCTTTAGGTTCTAGTTCTACACAGAATTATGTAAGGGAAAAATCCCAAGAGTTTCCATAAACTTATTTTAGAACTATTTGGTTCATCTCATCCTAGAACTGTTTGGTCAATATTATATATAGTTGAGTTTGCTTATTTATTTTAAGTACAAGTACGAAAAAATGAGAGGGAAAGCTACAAAAAGGCAAGAAAACTATCTAACTCTCGTATATTGTGCAAGTACTTGGAAGAAATAAAAGGCAAATCAACAAGCTGGGAAATAGCATAAATAAACCCCGAAGGGTAATAAGTTCCGGATATAAATAAGTTCTGAATACAATAAGTTAAGAAAAACAACGAACATAAGAAAATCTACTCCTCCATATGGGAGCCTTCCTTCCCCTGCTCCTTCTTAACACCATCCTTCTCAGCATCCTTCGCGGGAGACGAAGGAGGAGAGGTGGTGCTAGGGTCCAAGATGCGATCATCAGGCTCAGGGGAGTTGAAGAGGGCATCCAAGCTATCCTCCGTCGCTGGCTGCTCAGGACTTATAAAGTCCTTAGGATCAACTAAGTCAGGATGCCTCTCCGAAACCGCCTTCACGGCCGCATCCCATCCCTGGGTAAACTACAGAGAAGAAAGACCCTCATGAATCTCCATGGGATTCTTAAATTTATCATAATCCATGTAATCATCAATGATGGTTTCCTTATCATTCCGAAGCTTAACCAGCTCGAAATTAGCCTTAGATAGCTCATCCCCCTTGGTCGCCAGCTTTTTCTCCAAAACCTCAGCCCTCTCTTTCCACTTCTTCATCTCCCTCTCGAACTCATCTGACTTCCCCTTCTAGGACCTAGCCTGATGGAGGGCTGCCTGGAAGTAGGTGTTGCTCTGCACAAAGAAACATGAGTTAACACAGGTTTATAAAAATAGAGAAGTTGGAACTAAAAAAATTAAAGGAAAGTTACCGCAGCTTGGGCTTGAGAACCCAGAAGCTCAATGGACTCAATGTCACTCCCCGTGATAATGTTAGTGAAGTCGTGGGGAGTGATGGAGTGATACGACCAGATCTTGGCATGTTTGGTGGATCCAACCACCGTATCACTTCTCCTAAAGCCCCAGTTGGGCCTAAAGGAGTGTGCCTTGAGTGGAGGATCTACATCATCCCCCAACTCCACCACCTGAGCATATGGCCTAAGGAAAGTAGGAGCATCAAGCTTGCTCCTGGGGTCTTTGTTCAGCTTGGCCCTCTTCTGGCAGCTAGATTCCCCCTCCTTAGGCCTATTTATATTGTTGATGGCCTCGCAAGCTGAAAGAAAAGGAAGAAAAATATCAAAAATATGGAAATAATAGAGTTGCAATAAAAGAAAGAATGGAATAGTTGTGTAGGTAGAGTTACCCTTATCACTGGCCTGAGAGAGACCAACCTTCTTAGGGAGAACTCCTCTAAAAGGGTCCAAGTATCTGTTTTCCCATCATCTGAAATAAGGGCTTGATAGGCCACCTCCTCCTCATCAGTTAGCCTAATGCTACCAGGACTACCATCTGACACTTTACAAAAAGGCCTACGGAAAAGCGTGGCCCAGTCACCCCCAGCCCAGGTCAGCCTAACAAACTCATCTCTCCATTTGGGGTTATTCTCAACTATAGAGTTACCATCGAAAATATGGGGAATTTTGGGTCATTGACGTATTAAAACCCAGCCCGGTTGAGACAAGGAACTGTTATAAAATTGGAAAATTTTCCTAAAGACAGCTACAGAAAGGGGAAAATTTTTCCTAAGACAAAGAACCATAAATCAAATAATATTCCTCCATGCGTAAGGAGGGAGCTGACATGCGTTGATTTTTACATCTGCGAGCAAACGAGGAATAAATTTGTGAAATGGGAACCTAAGACCTGCGGTCAGGGCTCCTCGATAAATAAACAAAGTATCGCCCTCCCAATTACATGTTCTATCCCCGGGGGTGGCTGGGGTAATCCTAAGGTGGGGTGGAAGTCTATACGTGGTGTTGAAAGCCTCAATTCTACCCTCAAACTCGTGAAAAGTGTTACCATGATTGTATGAATCTAAATCAGATAAAGAGGGATATTCATCGCCTCTAGAATTTATCATATCAATGAGAGAAGTATAGGGAGATTGGATTTGAATTGCAGTACCTCTCTTGGAAGTGTTCATCTTCCCCAGTCGAGCTAATCACGATCCGCCATTGATGTTCTTGGGATGAAGGCTTGAAACCCAGAAAAACTTGAAGATGGTGGAGCTACGGTGGCTTAGATCGCCAGAAATCGCCTTTCTAGACAGGAGTTTGAGAGAATTTTGAGAGAAGTTTGAGAAATGAGAAGTGAAATGAGGATTCTCACTTCTCACTTCTCTTTTATAGCCAAAATGCTCGGGATACGAAGCGCCTAAAGCCCATAAGGCAAGGCCTAATTTGAGAAAAGCCCACCAATAGGGAAGCTTCAGGGACATTCTAGAAGCAGGAATAGAAACTGAAAGGTCAAAAATTGACCAGAATTTTGAAGAAATTATTCGATCAGAGTCCAGATCAAAAAAAGATGTACTGTGATCGAAATTGCATTCGATCAAAAGGGTAAAAAATCACTAAGTTCGATCAGAGTCCTGATCGAAAAAGGGAAGCACTGCGATCGAAACTTCATTCGATCAAAGGTGTAAAAAATCACTTAGTTCAATCAGAAGTTGGGGGGCAAATGATATGGGCCTAAATATAGCCAAGAAAAATAATTAATGTTGGGTCAATTAAACTTGAGATGGTCCAGTAACGAAGCCAGATAACAAGGCCCAAAACCCTGAATATTAATTAATTTCATAATTAATTTATACGGGAGAAAACAGCTATCAAGATGAGTCCTAATAGGGACATACATCCTTGTGGATCAGCCTCCAAGGGACCTAATAGGATAAGGAATCAATTTCCTACTTCCTAGGATTCCAAAGTCCATGCTAATTCTGAGATTTCTCACCAAGTCTCCTAGATCTAGTCCAATTCAAGGACTC
Organism: Apium graveolens; assembly: GCF_009905375.1. Lineage (NCBI taxonomy): Eukaryota > Viridiplantae > Streptophyta > Magnoliopsida > Apiales > Apiaceae > Apium > Apium graveolens. The sequence goes on along the minus strand of NC_133647.1, from coordinate 46,487,269 downwards.
TCAACATCTATATAAGGGGCCTCTCCCCACAAATCAGAACTAAGTTTTTGGCTTGATTCTCTAATTCACAAAGATACGTAGGCATCTCGTAAAGGCAGAGTTAAGCTACGAAACACGAGAGCAGCCATTAAAGGCCTTGAGCTTCTGAACCTTAGTAATAAATACAACAATTAATATACCTTAGTTTTTAATCCATAACACATATCTTATATTTTTGTTTAATTAGGGTAAACCCACCTAATTCTCAATAAACTATAAATTGAAAATTTCAGGATTTGAAATTTATTCATATCTTATATTTGTTTAGTTAGGGTAAACCCATCGAGTTCTCGATAAACTACGAACCAATATTTCAGTACATCATCTAAAATTTCGAGCTTCAATTTGATCGATAAAAAAATCTTGAGCTTAACATGATTTGTTCGAGAGTATAAATTGAATTTGCTGATGACAAAATTGGGTCCTGGTTTGAATTGCAGAATTACGGTATTAGCGAGGTAGATATTGGTGCCTAAAGTATATTAGGAATTAGGATAGGTTATTCTATTAAAATTATTTTTATAAAAATATATAAATAAATAAGGGTAATTCGGTAAAATCAGCGTGTACCAAAAAATAGGTCTTGTATCAAAACTTTCAATATTTCATCTTTTATATAATAATAATTATTTTTATAAAAATATATAAATAAATAAGGGTAATTCGGTAAAATCAGCGTGTACCAAAAAAAAGGTATTATACCAAAACTTTCAGTATTTTGTCTTTTATATCTATACTATACTATAATTAACGAAATAGGGTATAATTTGGTTCAACGGTTATTCCCTAATTTTAGTAATTAAAAAAATAAATAAATAGTGTTATATATTCGTTAAACTACTAAACTGTTAAACTACTAGACACTTATCCTATTAAACTACAACCACAATTGATCATATTATTAAAAAATAAATAAATTATATTATATATCCGCTAAACTGCTAAATTGTTAAACTACTAGATAAAGTTTACTCATACAACTAAACTACGACCATAAATTATCCTATAATTTTAATTATAAATTTATAATTATTATATATTTATATAAATATTTTAACATTATAATATGACTTAATAAAAAAATGTTAACGGGAAGTCTCGTGCATCGCACGTGATTCAAGCTAGTATATATAATAGAATAACTACGGGTTCATTGAGATAATTTAATAATTGAAATTACTTAATTACCCCTCATAAATATGTATATAACCGGAATAGGGTATAATTTGGTTCAACGGTTATTCCCTAATTTTAGTTATTATAAATAATAAATAAATAGTGATATATATCCTTTAAACTACTAAATTTTTAAACTACTGGACACAGTCTACTTATCCTATTAAACTATAGCTTTCACTCTATAATTAACCTTGACGAAGGTTAAGGGGTGATAAACGCTCGCTTTAGAGTCCCGATTAGGACCGTTTAGTGTTAAACACCATTCAAATAGCCCCTACGAGGGCCTTAAGTGTGTATGCTCACACTAATAAGACGTTGTAAACGTGTAGGTCGCTCCACACTTCACGATAACGCGGCGATACCCATGAAAGGCTGATACCCGTGAAGGGTCGATACCCATAAAAGGCCGATACCCGAGAAGGGACAAAAGTACCCTGAGTCGCGAATTGACCATTATAATTTCCACAAAAACTCGAGCAGTATTCACGGAAGTTGGGGGCAAATGATATGGATAGAAAATACCTCTTAAAGACACATTAAATATCGCATTAATTACACTCGGGCTTCTTGTCCGAAAAGTCCAACACAGACCTGTCTGGTCCAAGCTTCATAACAGGCATATTTGGTCCGAAGTTTCGTAACAGGCCCATGACAGCCCAAACAGCCAAGGCCTACTAGCGGAGGTCGTCCAAGTCCACGAACACGAGCTGATCACAGACTAGACCCAATACGGCTGGAAGAGCAGAGACATGTGTTCTAAACAGACTCAAAGTCCTACACAGAAGGTTCTGGAACTCCTTCCTCAATAAGTCTCCTAATCACCATCTAAGTTGGAGACTTGTCCACCAAGTCTCCCAATAGAAGTATAACCCTAGACTCAACTCTATATAAAGCGATCTACCCCTCAACCTAGAACTACGTTTTAGCTTGATTCTCTACAGCATAGAGATACGTAGGCATCTTGCAAGGATCGATAGTCCCGAACGCAAGAGCAGCCATTAAAGCTCAAAGTTCACTAACCCTAGCATTAAATACTAAAGTACTCAGGTTTTTATTGCACAATATTTGGCGCCGTCTATGGAAAACTTACAACAACCATGGTGAACACATGGAGCAGAAACACTAGTGGGACAGATACTCATGTCCCATCGCGAACAATCGCATCAGTGATGAACATACCACTGCATTCAACTTATGCCTCCACCCAAGGAGGAACCCTAGTAGGGGTAACGGAGGCTCAGCCACAAGGGACGAATCCCCCGGCTCCTCAAGGGACGAATCCCCAACTTCAGAAGCTGCATGCACCTGTGAACTCTCAACCCCTTGGGTATGAGTACTCGACAATTGTGACTACTAACCCCCTTACGGGATGCTTCTATACCCTGAAGTTGGAGAGAGTGGACACTCTGATAGGAGTGAAGCACAAGGGCGGATGCCCCAATACATACGTGGCTTGGCTCCTATTCCAGAGGATCAAGAATTCTCTGGACCTTATATTGAAAGAGACTCCGAGTCATCGGATGATAATGTTGCTCCAAGAAGAAGGCGTGCTGGCAAAGAGCCGATGGCCGACACTGAACAACGCCCCAGGAGCACTCTAGGGATGAATCCCCAAGATGTTCAAGAGAGGATCAGGGCTTATAAAGCAGAGATCCAAAGGCTGAAATGATGCCTGGAGATACATCTGGCCCCAAGACCCCCACTCGCTCCAAGGCGGAGAAATCCTCCTCCAATCATAGACCTGGATGGTTCAATACCAAGAAGGGCAGTTGCCCCAAGGGCTGATCTAAGTGATCTTATTCCCCTAGAAGATCCTGATGATCCAAACCCACCATTCACTGATGAGATAATGAATGCTCACATTTTAAAGAAGTTCAAGATTCCTACCATCAAAGCATACGATGGTACTAGCGACCCCGCTAATCATGTTAGGACGTTCTCTAACACCCTGTTATTATAGCCTATGAACGACGCTATTAAGTTTCGGGCCCTCAAACCCTATCAGGCATAGCTCAAAGGTGGTACAGCCATCTGCCCCCAAACTCTATTGGATCATTTAAGGACTTGAGTCAAGCTTTTTTTAAGCGGTTCATAAGTGGCAGAGTGCACGAGAAGTGTTCAACATCTCTCATGGGTATAGTCCAAGGAGCAAAGGAGTCTCTGAGAGAGTATCTGAATCGATTTACGAAGGAGGCTTTGAAGGTCCTTGATCTTGATGATAAAGTAGCTATGGTAGCCCTGCAGCAAGGGACTAGAGACGAGTTCTTTAAGATGTCATTGGCTAAGCGCTCTCCCAAAAGCATGATACAACTCCAGGATAGAGCCGGGAAATATATTAAAGTGGAGGAGAGTATGAAGAAGATAGTTATGAATAATGAACCTACTGGGAACAAGAAGCGAAAGACAGATCAGGAGTACGATGCCAAGGACAAGTATCCACGAATTGGAAAAAACTCTGACTCCTCCTCTTCTAAGAAGAATCAACAACCAAGGTTCGCTGAATATGCAAGGTTGAATGCTCCAAGGAGCCAAATCCTTATGGAAATTGAAAAGGACAAAGACTTCAAATGGCCGAAGCCACTAAAGGGAGATCCCGAAAAAAGAGACAAGAGTCGATACTGTAGATTTCACAAAGATGTTGGTCATGACACTGACGATTATAGGCAACTCAAGGATGAGATTGAGTATTTGATCCAAAGGGGAAAGTTCGGACGTTTCATGAAGGGTGAAGAGGTTGGAGGCCAAAAGAGAGATAATGATCGAAGAGATGATGATCGAAGGGGTAACGACAGAGATCGCAACCCGCAGCCCCGAGGGCCAGTAATCAATATGATCTCAGGAGGACCTATAGTAGCTAGTACTACTAGGAACTCCCGAAAAGCTTACGCAAGAGAAGTTATGAGCATAGTTGGGGAGCCATCTAAGCGTTCCAAGTCAGAGATGACGCTTGAATTTGGTAACCCAGACCTTGAAGGTTTGAAATTTCCTCAGGATGATCCTATGGTTATCACTCCAATAATTGGAAATTATCCTGTTATGAGGGTCCTAGTGGACAATGGAGCTTCCGTGGACATTCTGTTTTATGACACATTCATAAGGATGGGCTATAATTATTCTCATCTAACTCCGTCCGACGCACCCATCTACGGGTTTAAGCATGTAGAATACAAAGTCGAAGGAGCAATACAACTTCCCGTAACTATCGGGGAAGAGCCTAGGGAGGCCACGCAGATGTTGAACTTTCAGGTTGTCAAGGCAGCCTCTACTTACAATGCTATCATGGGTAGAATAGGGATCCATGCTTTTAAGGCTGTGCCCTCAACCTACCACATGGTACTGATGTTCCCAACTAGAAATGGTATTGGAGAAGCAAGGGGAGATTAGAAGATGGCCCGCAGTTGCTATGTTGCAGCACTTAGGCCCGATGGACGGCATGTCCTCCCCATAGAAGACATGAATGTCCGAGAAAATGACGAACTGCGAGGAAAGCCAGCCGAGGACTTGGTCCCAATTCCTTTAGACCCCTTAGACCCAGAGAAGGTCATGTACATTGGGGCATCTCTGGACAAGCCCTTGAAGGGATGAATGACAACTTTTTTCCAAGAAAACAATGATGTATTTGCTTGGACAGCAGCTGATATGCCTGGGATTGACCCAAACCTTATAACTCATAGGTTGAACGTTGATCCAACTCGGAAGGTTGTAAAGCAAAAGAAGAGAACTTATGCCCCTGATAGGATGGAAGCCATTAAGAAGGAGGTCGAGAAGCTTTTAGAAGTTGGATTTATTGAGGAAGTGCAATTCCCTGAATGGTTGGCCAACCCCGTAATGGTTAAGAAGGCCAATGGAAAGTGGAGGATGTGCATTGACTTTACTGAATTGAATGATGCTTGTCCCAAGGACTGTTACCCTCTACCAAGGATTGATACTTTGATCGATGCCACTGCTGGACACAAGATGATAAGCTTCATGGATGGCTTCAGATAAGGATGACACCTCCAAGGTATCTTTCATACCTGACTTTGGTGTATTCTGTTATCTTGTTATGGTTTTTGGACTTAAGAATGCAGGAGCTACTTACCAAAGACTGGTAAACAAGATATTTTCCCATCTAATTGGGAAGACCATGGAGGTCTATGTTGATGACATGTTAGTCAAAAGCCTAAGCAAGGCCGATTATATTAGTCACCTCAGAGAGGCATTTGAAGTGCTGAGGCAACACAAGATGATGTTAAACCCAGGCAAGTGTGCTTTTGGCGTTGGGTCTGGAAAATTTTTGGGTCATATGGTCTCTACGAGGAGAATAGGGGCCAACCCCGATAAGATCAAAGCCATCCTAGATATAGAGCCACCACGTTCCATCAAGGATGTTCAGAAGCTGACGGGAAGAATTGTAGCTCTAGGGAGGTTCATCTCCAAGTCAAGAGACAAATGCCTGCCCTTTTTCAAAACCCTTAAGAAGGTGAAGAACTTTGAATGGACAACTGAGAGCCAAGAGGCCTTTGACTGAAGCCCCGTTATTGGCTAAACCAAGTCCGGAGGACACTCTTTATTTATACCTCGTGGTATCTGAACAACCCATGAGTGCAGTCCTCGTGAAGGAAGAGCAGAAGCTCCAGAAGCCTGTATATTATGTAAGCAAGGTGCTCCATGGAGCAGAATTGAATTACTCCACCACGGAGAAGTTCGCACTTTCTCTCATCACAGCCTCGAGGAAGTTGAGACCATACTTCCAGGCTCACAAGATCGAAATCCTAACGGACCAACCTTTGAGGAACATTCTTCACAGAACGAAGACCAGTGGAAGGCTCATCAAGTGGGCGATTGAGTTAGGAGTATTTGATATCAAATACAAGCCTCGAACGGCCATCAAGGCTCAGGCCTTAGCAGACTTCGTGGTCGAATGAACCATTAACGACCAAGAAGTCGAGGGGCAAGAGATAGTAACCCTAGAAGGAGGAAAGAAGGAGAAGGATGAAGAAATAACCTTGAAAGAGTATTAGGTTCTCCATTTTGACTGAGCATCCAAAATCTAGTGGTGTAGGCCTAGTCTTGTAAAGACCTGATGGGTTTATGGTTGAATATGCTTTGAAGTTAGACTTCCCGACTACGAATGACGAAGCAGAATATGAAGCATTTATAGATGGCTTAGGCTTGGCTAGAGCCGTGAGGCCAAAAACCTGAAGGTCTGCGAAGACTCAAGACTTGTAGTTGCTCAAATTAATGGGGAATTTGAGGCCAAGGATGATACTATGGCCAAGTACCTGAGAGTCGTAAAGGGAATACTGACTCAGTTCAATGAATGGTACGCTGAACATGTTTCGAGAGAGGGGAACACTACGGCGGATGCCTTGTCTCAGTTCACCTCATCTGAAATCGAGAATTATCCGAGAACTATTTACTTCCAGGTCTTGAAGACCCCTACTATTCATGTCATAAATCTGATAGCACCGGTTGGTGTGGAAAGTTGTCGGATAGACCCAATCAAGACCCACTTAGAAACTGGGTGGCTCCCCGACAATGCCCAGGAGGCACGCAAGCTGTCGGTTAGAGCATTGAGATATTCATTCATTGAAGGCCTTCTTTACAAAAGGTCCTTTGTTATTCTGTACTTGAAGTTCTTAAGACCTCTTGAAGCAGAGAAGGCACTTAAAGAAGCCCATGAAGGGATTTGTGGACAACACTTGGGCGGTAGGACCCTCGCTCATAAGATAACTTGGTTGGGATTCCACTGGCCAACTATGCTAGCCGATGTAAAGGCTTATGTGAAGAAATGTGACGGATGCTAGAGGCACGCTCCAATAGTACGACAACCCCCAGAGAGGCTTACATCGATCGGCACACCCATTGTTTTTGCAATGTGGGGAATGGACATACTTGGACCATTTCCTATATCATAGGGACAAAGGAAGTTCATTGTAGTAGCCATAGACTACTTTACAAAGGGATTGAGGCTAAGGCAATAGCCAAGATAACCACCAAGAAATTTGCCCAATTCTTCTGGGAGAATGTGATATGCCGATATAGAATCCCACGCATCCTTGTCACGGATAATGGGAAATAATTTGATAATGCAGAGTTTAGAGAGTACTGAGACGATAACAGCATAGAACTTCGCTTCACCTCGGTTGCACATCCTCAGGCAAACGGGCAAGCGGAAGTTGCTAACAGAATCATCATTGATGGACTTAAGAAGAGGGTTGAACGCTCGAGAAACACTTGGGTGGATGAGTTGCTTCCTATACTATGGGCATATCGTACCACCTGCAAAGTGACAACTGAACCTACCCCATTCATGCTGGCTTACGGAGTCGAGGCAGTGGTGCCCTTTGAAATCACACATGGATCCCCTAAGATCAAAGATTATGAATCAGAAACCAAGGAAAAAGGCATGAGGCTCGCTCTCGATCCCATTGGCGAGGTCAGAGATGAGGCCATCACCCGCAATGCAGAGCATCAACGAAGAGCCTCCCTCTATTTTAATAAAAGGGTTAAAGAAAGGTTCTTTTACCAAGGAGGCTTGATCTTAAGAAAGATTGAGGCTTCAGGAGTTGAAGAGAAAGAAAAGATAACCCCTAACTGGGAAAGGCCGTAAAAGGTCAAGAAAACATGAGGACGAGGAACCTACAAGTCGGAAACCCTGAGCGGTGACAAAGTGCCTCATACCTAGCGCATTTCGAAGCTGAAGGTATAATATGTTTAGGACATGAAAGACATGTTCCTAGTACTTAGTAGTAAATGGAGGTATAAGGTCGACCAATGTACGAGCATCCAATGAATAAAATTCCCGAAGGACCAAAGTACCGGAAATAAAAGACGAATATGAAATCAAATGACAAATGTAGGAGATCCTGAATGATCAGAAATCAAGTCATGATGAACAATTAGGTTACACACTGAAGATGTTCAAGTCCATGAAGGACCGTAAATAGATAAAAGCCACACATGGCAAACTAAGACATGCAAGGCCTAAACACTGAAGGATAATCTATAGTCCAAAATAAGATGATTGGCCAATAATGGAAACCTCAAAAACAACCCAAAGGCTAGGAAAGCCCCGCAAATTTACCATATCCGGGTAAGAGCTATGAACAGAGCTAATGGACATATTAACAGAGCGCTCCTCATCATCGTGGGTGTCCATCATCTTGAATAAATCTTCCGACTGTTGATAAATGCTAAGAGAGCTCTAGAAACCCAGTCCTGAAACTTTCTCTCAAGTTTCTTCATCAATGCCTCCAAGGCCATGTGCTCACTCCTTCACTTTGCACTCTTAGTGAAAGAAGCTGCGAAGTAGGTATTGCCCTAATAATAAAAAGATATTAGAAAGCTAACTTCACGAAATGTATATGGTTGACTAAAGTCTACATTATAAAATCCGGCCTACCAAAGAAGGCGGATCAGCCTCAAGAGAAGGCCTTTGACCAACTGGATATCCCTCGGAAAGGGCTCCAGTAGACCGGCCTCCAAGGGATGCCTTAAGCCAGCCAGACTCCTCCTTTAATTTGAAGTATTGAAAGTTCTAAAAAGAAGAGATGTACCAAATACAAGGCATGAACCCCGCACATCCCCGCCTTGGGAAGCTGTTCGCCTAATTGGAATAAATTTAACCAATGGAAAATAGGAGGGGTTAGGCCAACTTTAACAAGCTTCCTTTGAATTATGAGGACTCATCAAGAACACGAACATGATAGTTTATGTTCGAGGCCCATCGAGACATGTTGTCCAAGAAAGCAAAAATGTTTCCCCTTGACCGACCAGAGGAGGCCGAGTAGCCATCCATGAAGATCTTTGACCTTCTAAAGGGTCCTTAGATGAGGTCCCCACCCGGCAAGGCACTCCCTCGAATAAAAAAGAGAGAAGTCTAATCCACGAATTGATATTGAGAAGATTGAAGTTCAAGAACTTCCACGAAATAAGATCCCGAAGGGCCAATAAGCTTTAGACATTAAGGTTACGGCCGACCAGGGCCTCAAGGGCTTGGTCTCTATGACCAAACAAGAGTCCTTGAAGCTGACTCCTCCATATGGAGGGGTTAGGCTGACTAGGACGTCCTTGAAGGAACGTCTATAGACGTCCGGAACTAATAGGGATGATCCCTAAGAGAAGGTTCCAAGAAAACCATGAACTGGAGCCAAGGGATGCTCCTGGTGAAGACAAGAACTTCCACGGAAACAAGTTTCGTAAAGAACAGAACGTTAACGAGAATAAGTTTCATGAAGAGCAAGACGTTCACGGAGGTGAGATTCTAGCCTACCAAGAGTCAGTGACGCCTAGTCCTCCACAAGGAAAGATTAGGCCGACTAGAACCCTCACGGAGGGAAATAAATTTTGTGAAGAATAGAACATGCATGAGAACAAGTACATAACGCTCACTAGAAAAAGGGCCAAACATCCAAAAAGAGCAGAATTGGTTGACCAGGCCACATGAAGGCCTTATAGCCAACATGAACCCATGTAGGGTTGATCCAGATCCTCCTAAAGGTTTTCTGGTCTTGAAAATTCTTGAAACATTAGGCGCCCAACGAGAACAAGTTTCATAAAGACTAGAACGTCCATGAGAACAAGTTTCGCGAAGGCTAAAGAGTCCATGAGAACAAATTTCGTGAAGACTAGGACATCCATGAAAACAAGTTTTATGAAGAATAGAACGTTCACTAAAAGCTATCAGAAAAGCCTGTTTGAGGCTAAACACAAGTCGTTAGTGTTAACTAAGGGATGATTATGTTAATCACCATGATAAGCAAAACTAATGAAGATTAAGACAAGATTAGCTTTTCAGCTGAACTCACGAATACGAGAACAGAGCGTTCTCCTCTTAACAGATCAGACTATCCTGCAAGAGACTCTCAAGGTCCACTAAGACCACTCCCGGACGACCATCCCACACATGGGGGGCATATGGCCGACCAGAAGCATCCATATCAGAGCCATGACGGCGACAATTTATATGCGGGGAAGCTCCGGCCGACCAGCCAACAAATGGAGGCCTTTTGGCCTACCAGGAGCCTCCGTATCAGAGCCATGACGACCACAATTTGTATGAGGGGAAACTCCGGCCGACCATGTAACAAATGGAGGCCTTTTGGCCTACCAGGAACCTCCGTATCAGAGCCATGACGGCTACAATTTGCATGCGGGGAAGCTCTGGCCGACCGACCAATAAATGGAGGCCTTTTGGCCTATGAGGAGCCTCCGGATCAGAGCCATGACGGCCACAATTTCCATACGGGGAAACTCCGGCCAACCAGGCAATAAATGGAGGCCTTTTGGCCTACCAGGAGCCTCCGTATCAGAGTCTTGACGACCACAACTTCCATGCGGGGAACCTCCAGCCGACCAGGCAACAAATGGAGGCCTTTTGTCCTATCAGGAGCCTCCGTAACAGAGCCATGACGGCCACAACTTCCATGCGGGGAAGCTTTGGCCGACCAGGAAACAAATGGAGGCATTTTAGCCTACCAGGAGCCTCCGTATCAAAGCCATAACGGCCACAACTTCCATGCGTGGAAGCTCCGGCCGACCAGGAAACAAGTTGAGGCCTTTTGGCCTACTAGGAGCCTCCGTATCAGAGCCGTGACGGCCACAACTTCCATGCGGGGAAACCCCAGCCGACCAGCCCACAAGTTGGGGCCTTTTGGCCTGTCAAAAGCCTCCATGTCAGAGCCGTGACAGCCACAACTTCCATGCGGGGAAGCCCTGGCCGACCAGCCCACAAGTTGGGCCTGTTGGCCTACCAGGAGCCTCCGTAGCAGAGTCATGACAGCCACAACTTGCCTCCGTAGTGGCCTTGGCATACCATCCAACAAATTGAGGCCTTTCAGCCTATCAGAACTTCTGTGGGAGAGCTATGAGGCCTTCAGAAGATATTCCAAAGACCCACTTGAGAGGTCCTTAGGAAATTTCTCAAAAATGATAACTCTCAGCAGAACCTAGTTTCGTGAAGACTAGAACGTTTACGAGAACGAGTTGGTTGAAGTGTATAACATCCAACAAGAGAAGTTTGGACTAGTTTAATGAAGTATAAGACTTCCTATAAGGGAAAGTTTAGTAGAACATAGAGTGTTCAGCAAGAACGAGTTCAGAACGTCCACTGGGATGAGTACAGAACGTTCGCTGAAACAGCCATAGCAGAGCCCTGAGGAACTCAAAGGCAACCATAAAATTAATTCCATGGACAACCAAGAGAAATAAGGACATAAAAAGGTATGTAGAAACCTTGAACTCCTAGTGAGAAGCTCAAAAAAATGAGGGGCGGGAACCCCTGGGCAACCACCTTCAGGCCAATTAAGAAGTGGCCGACCAGGAGGTGGCCGACCAGGAGGGTCTCCTCCAAACTGGCCTAGCAGCCCTCAATTGGGGGCATGAAGCCGAGCAGAGCCTCCTGCCCCAAGAGGTTCTGCTCAACCCTGACGACCCCCATCGAAAATTTTAAAAAATTTCGAAAAAAATGGAAAAAAAAACAGAAAAATTTTGAATTTTTTTAATTTTTAGGATTTTAAGATTAAGCCCAGATTAGGGCCGATTAGTGAAATTAAGCCCCTATTAGGGCTGATTAATGTATATTAGGCATAATTAACCCAAATTAGGGATAATTAGTGATTTGTATGATGAAATTAGCCTAGATTAGGGTCGTTTAACCCATTGGCTCTTATATTTAGTGTGAATTAAGGATAATTAGCGTCTTATGCATACTGATTAGTCTTAATTAGCCCCGATTAGGGCAGATTAGCCTCGATTAAGGCCAATTAGTGCATTATAGCTTAAAATTAGGCTCTTTTAAGCCTAATTAGCAACTTGTACATGGAAATAAGCCCCGATTAGGGCCAGTTAGCAGCTTTCACTCTATAATTAACCTTGACGAAGGTTAAGGGGTGATAAACGCTCGCTTTATAGTCTCGATTAGGACCGTTTAGTGTTGAACATCATTCAAATAGCCCCTACGAGGACCTTAAGTGTGTATGCTCACACTAATAAGTTGTTGTAAATGTGTAGGTCGCTCCACACTTTACGATAACGCGCCGATACCCGTGAAGGGACGATACCCGTGAAGGGACGATACCCATGAAGGGACGATACCCGAGAAGGGCCAAAAGTAACCCGAGTTGCGAATAGACCATTATAACTTCCATGAAAACTCGAGCAGTATTCACGGAAGTTGGGGGCAAATGATATGGATAGAAAATACATCCTAAAGACACATTTGTTAAACGTTAAACATGCGCTAATAATTCACGCAAGTATACGCGTTTGCAAGTAATATAGAATCTTTTCTAGTTCGTTCCCACAGAGACTGGTGTTGGTTAACTATGTAATTTATGCACTTAAGCAATAATGTATGGTTATCATTTAATGCTAAGATGATAACAAATAGAGGTTGTTTATAACTAAAAATTAAACTAACAATTATAACTAAGAGAGTAAAGAGGGTTGTATATTATATGAGATAAACATGAGATTCTAACTTCATTAAATACTTCATTCAATAGCCTTATTGTTCTTAACCTTAGCATGCAATGGTGATGACACTAATCAGATAACATGAAACTGATAAACGCCAACTTTCGTTGCACGAATAACATATTACCAGACATCCACAAAAGAGATAGAAGCTGAATAGACACCAATTATATTGAGACTGGTTTAAGCATAAGTTATCTATCATGATTACATAGGGTAAATAGGATGGTTAAAATTACCTACGAATCATGCATAACAATAACACATGGACCTATGCTAGCATGGAAAGTTCTAAATCCTTAAATTCACTTTCACTTCATTAAGAATTAACACACTATCTTACAAGTTCGCGACTCTTATAAGAAGAATAAGCAGAATAAGCACAACCAATACTAGCTTATCATTCAATCACCACACACTAAGGCATATAAACAATTTAACTAAAGAAATCCATAAATAAATCCACTAGAACCCCACGATAATGATTAGACCATAATCGGACTCATCATCAACGTGGGTTCCAATAAAAGTATGGTATAACAAACATAGTCTTTATACTTAAATAACAAAACTAAGTACGAAACAAGATTAAAGGTTCACAAGTAAGAAAACTAGCATCCAAGTTACAACTTAAAATAAAGATTCACAAGTAAAAATAAGATCTTCTTCATCTTCATTGAATCGTGCTAAAACGGTCTTCTTACGGCTCTCCTTGCGCTCTGGTACGTCCCTTCTATGATAACATTCTTATTTGAATATATATAGCAACCCTAATCAATCTAGAAGTCTCCCAATTAGAATTCCATTAGAATCAGGATTCAAAACTTTCGCACCGGCGCGGGCGCGCTCCGTGGGTGCGCTGTCATTCTGGAATCCTGGCATGGCCGCGCGCTAACACAGTGCGGGCGCGCCGTTCTTAGGGGAAAACTCAGATTTTATCTTTTTCCTTTCTACTTCGAGCCGGCTTTTCACGAGCTTTTATTCCAACACTACCTTGACACCAAATTAGCACCAAAACAATGTTAATTTACCTGCTTACCTAGATATGCCTGAAATGTAAAAACACTAGAAAACACACTAAAACACTTAACAACTTGAGTACAAATATATCAACTCAAAGCTTATTAGAGCATAATAACGTGTCATAAATGCCACTCCACAACATTAAATGTCGCATTAATTACACTTGGGCTTCTTTTCTGAAAAGTCCAACACAGACCTGCCTGGTCTAAGCTTCATAGCAGGCCTGTTTGGTCCGAAGCTTCGTAACAGGCCCATGACAGCCCCAAACAGCCAAGGCCTACCAGCGGAGGTCGTTCAAGTCCACGAATATGAGTTGATCACGGACTAGACCCAATACGGCTAGAAGAGCAGAGACATGTGTTCAAAATGTTATCAAAGTCCTACACAGAAGGTTCTAGAACTCCTTCCTCAATAGGACTCCTAATCACCATCTAAGTTGGAGACTTGTCCACCAAGTCTCCCAACAGAAGTCTAACCCTAGACTCAACTCTATATAAAGGGCTCTACCTGTAACGATTTCGGGGTCAGGAATCTGGGTCGTCACGCAATCCTTCAATCATGTGTAACCTGCATTAACTCAATAATCCAATAATTCCATATAACAGACCCCCAATCTCACACACTCACAAGTTATAGCCTTAGAAACGATGTACAATAAGTATCATCTATTATTAAAACTCAAATGTACTTTATAAGATCTCAAACAATTATTCATAACCTCTACATGAAGTTACAATAATTACGACTGATATCTTATACCTATCTGATACTCTGGCACACCTGAGACAAAACTACCAGGGATCCTCCCCATGGCTGCAAGCAACTAAGTCCCACACCGGCATACTGGTTATCCGTTGTGTTGTGTTATTTAAAAGAAAGCAAGAGTGAGCTATAATGCCCAGCATAATAATGTATAGTGTGAAAATGACTGTATGATAAACTCATGTAAAATATCATATATGATAATTACGTTTTATTCAAAAATAGTTTTCCTTGGTGACACACACCTTCTCATGAAAAAACTTCTTTAGTGGATTTTATTATCCTGCGAATACCTTAATGGTAAACCCAACACCTAGGCTTGGGTTACGGTATTGTATCACAATTCCAATTGGAAGAATAGGACATTCGTTGGAGCCACCGCATACGATGATCAGTCGTACTACAGAAATAGTAACTTTTTCTACATGTAGATGGACGATTCCCTTTTATTATCGGTTATCACCCTGGCCACATTTGGGCCTTTTCTGTGTCTGTCCCTCTCAGGTACACACTTCGCGTCTATCCCTCTCAAGACATGGTTTTGCTCCCATCCCTCTCAGGTATGCATACTCCACATGTTCATCAGTATATAAAATATTTTCTCATGTGGTAGTAAATTGGTAGTCTCCCCAGTCCATGAAGTACTGGAGTCTACTCTTCCTTGTCCTTGTAAGAATCCCATCATATATATGGAACTTATATTGTTCCCCAAGCATATTGCTTGTTGATAGGTACACTAGGATATATACGTATATATATGTACTTCCGAGAATTTTCGGAGGAAGTACTAAGGATGTGAGTTGATCGTTGTCAACATATTTGTTATATAAGGGGGAGTTTCTTTTGACACTATATTCAAAATATTTAAAATAAGTCGAGATAATATTCTCCGACGTTCTGAAATTATTCGAATGATTTTTTCGAAAATCAGAAAGTATTTTAAATCAGGATCTATGAATTTTTAAAATCATAAATAAACCCTTTAATGAATAATAAATAATTAAATGATAATTGATAAATAATTAACCTCGGATGAGTTTACTCTTTAAAAAAATATTTAAAATACTATTCCTCAACTAGTTTATGTCTACGCAATCAATAACCTTTAATGTTTAATCGGGTTTGAAATAAATAATCGTTGGAGTATACTTCTCCCATAATAAAGGAATAGGTATATAATATTTATTATTTGAATAATAAAATATAGTTGATGGAATATGATCGTTTGGAAATCGTTTTAATAAAAGTTCGAGGTATTTTAATGTTTCGTAAGTGGACGTTGAGTCCCTTTAAAACGTATTACTATGGACTTGTAATCGTCCTATAATATCACCGGAATGATTCCCGGGTTTTCATCTTAAAATCTCGACCGACTCTCGGTCTTATAATTATACGTCACGCTTAAAGCGGAATTAAATATTTGACGATATATACTTATCATACAATATCGCTACATTATGCGAAAAATTCAAATATTGTGTATCATGGAAAGCATGGTATTTATGCAATGATAATAAAACCATCCTTTCACAACACAACAGTAAATGGAGTTGGGTTCATAAACTTGCCTGGGTATCTCGAGGTGGAGGATGCTCTAGGTCCCGCTCGGAAATCTATAATCATAACATAATTCACTTCGTTAGGTCCCATTCTAATTTACGATTACCCGCACTCATGCGCTAATTATTATGCACCCTCTCAACTTATTTTATCCTTATTATTCTTTTAAATCCTTATTTACATCATGGTCGCTTCATTTTTCAAAGAATCTTAAGTTCATTTTCATTTTCGTCGTCGGCTCCGCTTATGGATTCTATGGTTTCTAATCGCGCGGTCTCGGCTCCAATATTTTTATAAAACTGAAAAATCATTATTTTCACTTGATATTTTTATAGAAGTTAGGAAACTCAATATGATACTCTCTGTAAAAATTTCATGATTTATGAACACTTTTAAGTTGATCCTTTATATTTTCAAAATTCATGATTCGTAGTAGTTTTTGTCGCATAAATCACTTTTAGTAAAATGGTTATAACTTTTGATCCGTAAATCGGAATAAAGCGATTCAAGCGCCTAAAAGATCCTTATAATATTTTATATCATAATCAAGGGTTATATTTCAATGAACTACAGTTTACATCTTCGGGAGTTTCTGCAGAAACTTAAAGTTACGTTTTGTTCGTTTTAACGAGATTACGTTTATGATCGGAGTTTCGTTTACGCCTTAAATCTTTATACTACCACCAACAATCACCATATCATCATCAACACACTAACTGCTCTCAAGAAAATCATGTTCTTGAGACAACAACAATCAACCTTAAATCTACTTAACTAAACATCAAGATCTTAACAATATCACCACTAAAACTAGGTTTATAACTACATACTAAAAGGATCTTGAATTTGAATCTTAAATAAATTTGGATCAAAGATTTTTCCCTTTCTTGAAAGCTTGAGATGTGTTCTTGAGGATGGTGGAGTCTGGGGAGTGCTTCGTATGGTTTTTGGAACCTAAAACCACCATTGAAATCAAGAAACCAAAGAAGAGTTACTATTCATACTATTCACTAGCAACTTTCTTGATTTTTATTTCACCCATCAAACCTTGATAAAAAGAGATCAAATAATTATCTTACCTTAGTTAGGTTGTTAAGAAGCTTGATAATTAATGGGAGGATTTATCCATGGCTAGAACTTGAAGATTTGATTTTGATTTCTTAGTTTTAAGAAGAAGGGCCGAATGGGAGGTTTTAGAGAGAAAAGGAGAGTTTTTATGCTTGCTTCTTGATTGCTTCTTGGTTACTTCTTGGTTGCTTCTTGGAAATGAGGTTGTGATAGCTTGTGATATCTTATATTGATTGATATCTTCTAGTTTAGATCCTAGGATTTTATTCTTGTTGCCAAATCCATGGACATGAAAACTAGCTAGCCTTGTAGTTTGTAAGCTAATCTACTTAACTTAGCCCTTTAGCTCACTATTTTCTTAGCCTTGGTTGATCATCCTATCTCTAGCTCACTATTTGATAAAGTAACCATGGTTACTTTACCATGGTTAGTTAGTGCGTTACGTTTATTTAATCGTTTGCGCGTTCGCTCGGTCGTTTAAACATTTTCGAAATACTTTCTCGTAAATGGTTCGCGACGTAATTCCTTTCGTATTTATTCCTTCTATTTTGAATTATTTTACTTGTATATAAATCCGTAGGGTTTTAAATTTGTAATTATATTATGATTCCCGTAATCCTCGATGATTCGTAAATATGGTCATTTTTCAAAGTTCGTTTTTTTCGAAAACTAATAGCGTTTACATACACTCATTTGGTACGTATAATCATGTTATCAATTCCGAAACTCATTTTCTCATGCACAACATAGTGTGGGCTAAAAGGTTTTTCCCCGTCCGTCAGGGTTATTATTCATTAAATATTTTACAAGGTCTCAAAAATTCAAGTTATTATATTACTATTCATAAAGGTCTTTTACCGATGTCAAAAATTTGGGTTCTTACAGTCTTCCCCCTTAAAAGGATTCCATCCCGGAATCGGTTCAGAAACAGGTAGGGATATGCTTCTCGCATGACAACCTCGAGTTCTCACGTTGACCTTGCAGTATTTGATCTCTTCGTAAAATCTCCACTCATCCATCCAATATATTTCCGGGTACTCGTCCTTGTAGTCTTATGACCTCTACACATTATTCGACATAAGCTAAGTCTGGATACGAGTTTATTAGCTCATTTTCAATCATATGTTTGGTTTTGACAGTTAAATTTCCCAACCTCGATTTGTGGTACTCGTTATAAACTTGGCGACCGATCGATGATGGTGCTAATTTGTAAGCCAACTTTCTTAGTCCTTTAAAGATTTCAATTGGTCCAATAAATCTTGGGTTCAACATTTCTTTCCCTTTCGAATCTCATCACTCCCTTATCGGGAGGTACTATCAACAATACTTGGTTCGCTACTTCGTACTTTCTGTCTTTATAGTTCTGGTCCGCATATCTCTATTGTTCATTCTGGGCTGCCACTTCTAGGAATTCCTTTGGTCTGTTGACTCAACTATGGTCCGGTATCCTCCGCTTACCAATTTCTTCCCAACCTAAGAGAGAACGATTCTTTCTTCCGTACAAAGCTTTGTAGACGTTCCAATGCACGCATAATAACTCGTTATTGTCGATGATTCGATTAACGTCAACTGGTTGCTTCATTTCCCTTAAAATCTATAATATGGATGATTAGTGCATCTTATTTAGAATCATCCTTCAACTTATTTGTTTCCCCCCTCCATCGCTCCAACTAGTGCTAGAGTTTCGTTCCTTAACGTTTTCCCATTTTGGGCGCATCATCTCTTTCGATTATTTTATGTAAGAAGTTCTCGTCACATTTCTACACGCTCACTGTTGTGAATATCTTGTGTACTTGATGATCACTTAAACAAAACATCTAAGTAGATTTTACTTAGTGAAATAATGTAGCACTCGACGGATAAGAATTATAGTCCCGACGGATAACTCATTATAGTCCCGACGGATGATTAACTTATTATCCATCGAGTGAGTAGCTTATGTAATAATAAGTTTGTAGCACAGTGATGTATGCACCTTTGTATAGAATCTGTAGTAGCATATAAGTCATGTTGACTTTAACTAGATATGCAGAATTTTTTGATTAATTGTACATAAGTAATGTCTAGTAATTCTGTATAAGTGAAATGAAGTCAAATGCCAAAATAGCTACCGACGGATGATTAACAAAGCCTTCGACGGATGATCAAATGACTATCAACGGATGTTTAACATAGCAGTCGACGGATGATCAATTAAGTCATCGACGGATGATCTGAAAGTCGACGGATGATCATATCAAGAATTCAAACATCAGTTGAACAGTGAAAGCTAACACACAGCCGTCGAGTTGGATACAAACACATTGTGGAAGCCCATTAACTGGGTAATAGAGGACGAAAAGCAGCAAAGATTAAGACTGTTGGATTTTATATTTGTTCAGTCTTTTTGACTTTGTAATCTTGGTATTATATAAACCAAGAGAGTAGCAAATAAAAAAATAACTGAGAGAAAGTTGAGAAACACAAAAATAGAGAAATCTTTGTAAGCTTAATCTTTAGCATTTCCTGTATTCTCAGTAGTTCTATTTTGTAAGCAGCTGTGAGCATTTCTGCACACAGAGTCCTCTCGATATATTATATATATCTCTGGTGGAATTGTTTAAATCCACCAGAAAGTTTTTAAAGAGACTTGTTTTTAATTACTTGTGATTTGATTCATTTGAGTTTATATTCCGCATTGTGCTAATCAAAACAAATATATCAATAATCGAGTTGAACATTTTCATTTCAAGAAAAAGGTTCAAGAATTCCATTCAACCCCCCTTCTGTAATTCTTGCTACATTGTCAAGGGACTAACAATTGGTATCCGAGCAAGCTCTTAATCTACAAAGAGTTTGAAGATCAAAACAATTCAGCAAGATGAACAAGAAAGATGTTGGAGTCAAGATTCCTTTTCTTGATAAAGATAATTACCATCATTGGAAGGTAAAGATGCATCTTCACATGCTTTCCCAAGATGAGGCCTATGTGGACTGCATAGAAAGAGGTCCTCATGTTCCAATGAGAGCTGCAACAGGAAACGAGCCATCTCTTCCAAAGCCAAGGCATGAATGGTCTAATCCTGACATTGAACAAGTCAGGAAAGATAAAAAGGCCATGAACATTCTGTTCAATGGTGTTGATGCAGACATGTTTGATAACATCATCAACTGCAAAACTGCCAAGGAAGTTTGGGACACAATACAGATAATTTGTGATGGCACTGAGCAAGTAAGAGAAAATAAAATGCAGCTCCTGATTCAGCAATATGAGCATTTTCACAATGAAGAAAGTGAGTCACTCACTGACATTTTTAGTAGATTCCAAAAACTACTAAATGCTCTTAAGTTGCATGGAAGAGTCTATCAGACTAAAGACTCCAATCTGAAATTTCTCAGATCTCTTCCAAAGGAATGGAAACCAATGACAGTCTCATTGAGAAACTCACAAGATTATAAGGAGTTTACTTTGGAGAGACTGTATGGCATTCTGAAAACCTATGAGCTTGAGATAGAGCAGGATGAAAGAATGGAGAGAGGAAAGAAGAAAGAAGGATCCATTGCACTAGTTGCTGATCTGGAAAAGGAGAAGGAAGTGAAGATGGAAGCTGTGGAATCAACTTCAAAGGTCTGTGAAAGCAAGGGTAAGGGGCTAGCTGCAGAAAATGAAGATTCATTGAGCCAAGATGACATGGAGGACATTGATGATCACCTAGCATTCCTTTCAAGAAGATTTGCCAAGCTCAAGTTCAAAAAGAACTTTGGAGCAGCCAAGCCAAATAAAAACATGGTGGATAAGTCAAAATTCAAATGTTTCAAATGTGGCTTGGCAGGGCATTTTGCAAATGAGTGTAGAAAGTCAAAATCCAGCAAGAAAAGGTTTAAGTCTGTAGATTACAAGCAAAAATACTTTGATCTACTCAAGCAAAAGGAAATGGCTTTTATTACACAAGAGAGTGACTGGGCAGCTGATGGTTTGGATGAAGATGAAGATGTCAGCTATGTCAATCTAGCCCTAATGGCCAAGTCTGATGAAACAGAGACAAGTTCCTCAAGCAATCAGGTAATCACTACAAACCTTGCACATTTATCTAAAGTTGAGTATAGTGATGCAATAAATGACATGTCTACAGAATTGTATCATTTGCGTTTACACTTAAGTCTCTCACTAAGGAAAATGCTAAAATCAAAGAAAACAACTTGTTTTTAAGTGAAAGGAATAATGTGCTTGAGTCTCAATTTGTTGAGTTTGAGAAACTAAAAATTGAGTGTAGGATTGCCAAGGAGGAATTAACTGAGTCCTTGAAAAAGGAAGAAATTTTGAAGAAGCAGCTCGATCGTGAACAAGAGGTGATTAAAGCATGGAAAACATCCAGAGATGTTCATGCTCAAATCACCAAGGTTCAAGGAATTGAGTCTTTTTGTGATGAAGCCTGGAAAAAGAATAAGGAGAAACTAGAACCTATTTTGGTAGATGGGTTGCTGATAGATGTAGACTCGGCGGATGATGAGGACTATCCGTCGGATAACAAAAAGTGTTATCCGTCGAATGATAAAAATCCTCATCCGTCGGCTGTAAGCAAACCCATTAGCAAAGCCAAATTAATCAAGCTAAATGATAAGTATGGGTCTGTTTCCAAGAACTTTGTTTCAGGAGAGTCAAGTCAAGCTAAGAAAGGGAAAAAGGCTAATGTTGGTCACATGACTGTCAAACAGTTAAGTGACAGACTTGAGAAAATAGAGGTAAAAACAGAGAATAAAAAGAAAAACAATAGGAATGGTAAAGTAGGGATTAACAAATACAATAACTACACACCTGATAAATATGCTCCTAGAAAGATCTGTGTCAAGTGTGGTAGTATAAATCATTTGTCTGTTAATTGCAAATCTGCCATGCCCACTCCCATGTCCGTTCAACCTCAATTTCCTAACATAAATGCCATGTCTCCCATGCCTGTTAATACTATGCCTACACATAATATGAATGCACAGTTTGCTAATATGCCATTTGCACCTAATCCATATTATGCTGCATACAATATGCCTCAAATGCCATTTAGCATGCCTTACTGGAATAACATGGTTGCACCAAGCATGCCATTTCCTGTTAGCCATAACATGCATGATAATTCTGTTGCATCTAGTGGTTTTAAAGGCCCAACCCAAATGACTAAGGAAGAATCTGAAATTCCTAAGTCAAATGAGTTAAGACCTAAGAAATAGAAGAAGAAAGCTAACAAGGAAAGACCCAAGGAAACTTGGGTACCAAAATCAACTTGATTTGATTTTGATGTGTGCAGGGAAATAGAAGGAATCTTTGGTACTTGGTATTGGATTTTTAAACGCAGCGGGGCGTGGCAAAACACTTTTACACATACAAAATCCAAATAAAAGCATATAAATCGTGAATAAAAATTCGAGGGATCGAATCTAACCTTTTTAAAATAATTCGGAGACAACGATCAGAGATCCTTAGCAGTTGCTCATCAAGTATGAAACACTCCACCGGTATCCACCAAGAAAACGATGTTAAGGAGGAGGAAGGAGGTGGAGAGAATTGGGTTTTCCAAACTTTTTGGGTTTTGTGTGGGTTAGAATAAAATTAGGGTCTATAATAGTGTATTTATAGGCAAAATTTTCAGCTGAAATTTTCCCATAAATAATATTATTATTATCCCATTTATTATTCTCATTAATAATTAAAACACCTTTTAATTATTAATCATTTTTCTAAACACTTTAGAAATAATTCTCTCTCTTGATTTAATTTCCAAAAATTAAATCCTTTAATTAATAATGTTAAGAACTTTTCTTAATTAATTTATAATCAATTAAATCTCATTTAATCAATTATTAAATTTGCCAATTAATTATTTATTTCACAAATAAATAATTATTAGCGGCTGGTGGTAAACAATCTGGTGTGATGGAAATTAATGTTGACAGCAAAGGGGGGTTGTCTGAGATGCAGGAGGTGTCAAATGGACAATCAGAAATGAAGGGTGAAGAAGTGATCCTTGGAAAGTCCCTAGATCATGAAGAACCAACTGGGAAGATGTGCAGAAAAGTTGATAAGGAGTTAAATCCCTTAGAAGCAAGAAGAGAGGGTCCGCAAGCTATGAGTATGAAGAAAAGTAGTAATAAATTTCACAGAATTGAAGAAATGGAGGAGCTGGCTGATCATAGGTTGAGTTTACTAAGGAGTATCCAGGCTAAACAACAAGAGAAAGGTTTTGTTAATACTTCTGGTTGGAAGGCCAAGGTCAGGCTAGATAGTATTGAACAACCACTTGATTTAAAACTTCCTAAGTTCGAAGGAGCAGAAACCTCTGAATGTTTACAGAATGGTGAGCACCAGTTGGCTGGTTTTGGGCCTTTTGGCATGGAAAACATGACAGATGAATTTCCATTTGAGGAGGAAAATACACATGCTTCTTTGGAAATGTATACAGAAGAACCTACTATGATGAAGAATCAGAGGAGGACCAAGAGTGCTGGCCAGAACAAGATTTCATTTTAGCAGCACTAAGAGGGGACAACTCAAAGACACCTAATCTCTTCCAATCCATACTTTGCACAACGAGTGGATTAAAGCCAAATTTAAAAAACAAATCAAACAATATCCTTAAAGATGAGGACAAGCCAAAGCTTGTTCATTATGACAAAGGTGAAGAAAGACAAGGTGTGGTTGAAGAAAAATCTTCAGTTTTGCTTACCAACAGGAGAGAAGAATTAACAGCTGCCAATTCTTTTGATTTGGAAAACTCTAGCCATTTTGCCAAGAGCAGCTTGATTATCTTTGATCGAGGTGGTCTTGTGCAGGAAGAACACTGAAAAGGTGTTAATGTGATGTTGAAAGACATGGTCAACATTACAAAAGTTAAGCTAGAGGAAGTTGTACTAAAATACTCTGCTTGTGGCCAACCTGAACAGTGGCCAGGGCACCCCAAGATTGTGGTTCAGGTTGAAATTTCAGATGGAATACTAGGCAGACTAGGTAAATTTGGAAGAGAATTGAGATTGAAATTTGCAGTTCATAAGGCCTCAAGGAAAAGGATTCCAATCACCATATTTGATCCAGGAGGTCCATATTGCTTGTATGAGGCCAACTTTGCAAGTAGAATAGATCTACTAAATGTTAGATCAACCATGAGGACATGGTACACTTTGAAGGTGGAAGGATTGTCAGGAATCCAATACTATTATGTATCACAGTAGTATTACTAGTAGCAAGTAGCTAAAGTATTAGTGGTAGCAGTAGTATGGCAGGGTATTATAGTCTTTTGACTAAGTCTTAGTAGTGCTTAGTATAAATAGACTAACAGCCTTGTAATCCATCATGTATGATCAAATATTCAGAAAATGGAAATCAGTTTTCCACCAATCTCTCTCTCTCTAGAATTCTGTTATTCTCTCTCTGTCTAACTGTTTCTCTCTCTCTCTCTAGAAATCTCTCATTTCTGTGCTTGTTTCTCATCTAATCTATGCTATTCTAGCCTCTATCTCTCTGTTTTCTTACTTGTTTCACTGTTATCTACCTTATAAACCCTAGAAAATCACAAAAATATACAAAAATTAGAAAGTCAAATTGTCATGGCATGGCATGACACAGGGGTAGCAAAATTCAAGGGCATATAACTAGAGGCTTTCAGTATGGGTTAAATGGCGTTTTGGTCACTCAAGTGACCACTAACTTTCACTTGGGTCATCGAACTCAAAAAGCTGTCAGTCAACTGATCGTACTCATAAAAATTTTCAATCAAGTCACTACCCGTTAGTGTCGTTAAGTTTTGGACGGAAAGCTGAATCATCAAGTGACATGGCTTCCACGTCATGTGACCGTTGTACCCGCCCAGACCATTTAAAACCCATAAATTAAAACCCATAACCCATAATCACTACTTCTCTTCTTCTTCAGTTTATTTTCTTGCAATTAGGGTTCTTCCTTTTACCCTTCTTTCTACCATGTCCACTTCCAAAAGCTCCACAGCCTCAGCCCCATCTGTGAACAATTCATTTGACTCGTATAGAATCCATAAAAACAACTTCGGTGTCGATCATGGATATGATAATATTAAATGTAAGTGTGATATTGTATCACCCCTTGAAGAAGCTTGGAAAGAAGGTACTCAAGATCCGGGTCGGAGGTTTTTTGGCTGCAAGAACTATAGGGATCCCTGCAAGAAGTGCAATTTTTTTTTGTGGGCTGATCCACCCTACACTGACAGAGCCCGAGAAGTTATACATAGATTGAAGGAAAAATTGAAGATGAAAGATGTCGAATTGGCTAAAATCAAGCAAGAGTTGAGTTTTGTAGAAAGGAAAATGTTAGTAATTGATGAAGAGCGTATGGCAATGCAAAAAAAGATGGACGACGTAACAGAAATGGTGAAGGAAAAAGCTCATTTCAGAACGAAGAAGATGCTATGCTTTGTTATCTTAGTTTGTTTTGTGGTTATGTTCTTTAAGTAATGTTAATGATGTAATATTTATGTCAGAATTAGTGAATGTAATGTTATGGATGTTATTGTTTATGTTTTTATGAATGAAATGTTTATGTTTATGTGATAGTATAACATTGAGATGTTCGAAATAAACACAGTGCCAAAGTTATATATTAAGACCAGAAGATTAATCCATAGTGCGTACATAGAGTTATACTACATAAATAGTAGTTCAATGTCACAAATGACAAGAGTTTAAAGTACTCAAATGGTTCTAACTTTGGCATAAGTAATTCATCTACTTTTTTCTTGGGTGTGGCAGTCCTGCTACTCTCTTTCTTGGAGTTGATTTTTTCACTTGTCCCACTGCACTTGTTGGAGGTTTGTTGCCAACTGGTGGATTAGTCACAGTTGGAGTGGTCATGGGTGGAGTGCTAACAGGTGGAGTGTTGTCGGTTCTCATTTGTCCCATATGCTTCCTCAACCCCGGATTTGGCATCTACAATATAAATAAAAAATGTATTAAACAAACCATTGATATAAACTTATGTTAAACATTTATCAACATAAACTGATGTAACTTACAAATTTCATAAAACTGCTGGTAGTTTCCTTAGGCTATGATTTCTGGATTGAGGCCTCCAATTCATCGAGTCCTTGTGTTTGTTCCTGTTCTCTCAAGATCTCATCCATCATATCATTTTCACCTGTTGTTTCCTCTCTCCCATGCCTCTCCAGTTCTTCCATAACTTCATCTTCTGCAGTTTGTTCATTCTTTGTCTTCTTTCCCCTGTTCCTCTTCTTTGAATTCTCTGGGAACTTATCTTTATTTGGACATTTACCCATTTTGTGGCCAGCTTCTCTGCACAGACCACAATGCATAACTCTACCCTCATAGCTAACTCTTACCTTCTTACCACTGGACACAACACCCTCCCAACCCTCTCTCCTTCTCATCTTTTTGGGTCTGCCTTTTAGTTTTTTTTTAATTAGTGGAGGTAACACCAAGTCACCCTCCACATCTTCCCAAAAATCTTCCCCCCTTATCACATCCAAACAGTATGAATAAGTCTGCATATATGTTTTCTTTAAATAATATGAGTGAACATAATCAATGGGATTCTTTCTAGCCTCTTGAATTGCAGTAACACCATGACAACAGGGTATACCTAACAAATCCCAGACTCTACAAGAACAGGACCTTCTTTGCAGATTAACTGAACAAGATATGCCCCTACCCTTTACAACATAAGTCTCCCTACCATCCCACAGAATAGTAAGCCCACATGATTCCTTAATTGCTTCATCTAAAATTTGTTTAGCTTTTGGAATAATAACAATATCTTGTCTTGACATTCTATCTCTTTTTTGATGAACTCTTGTCATAAGCATGTCATGGATCTCTATAAGCATATCAATAATAGGCATATATCTTGCTTTCAAAATCCATGAGTTAAAACACTCACTTATATTATTTTCAGTGGAATCAGTCAATGAGTGTGTCTTAAAGAAAGCCTTGGACCACATACCTGCTTCTAAGTCACTCATCTTCTCAAAAGCACCTTTAGAGGCTTGCTCAAGTGCCTTCATTGCTTTCTTATGGGCCTGGGGGTGAGTTGCTGTTGATGCTTCAAAAAATGCACTCATGACCAAATTACTTGGATGTTTGCTCTTCAAGTTGGCAGATAGGTGTCTGGTGCAAAATCTATGCTCCACTTGTGGTAACAATTCCCTGATTGCCTTGTCCAGCCCCTGACATATAAACAATACATGATTTAGATCAAAATGAAAATTAATTGAAAGTTGTACAAGTTGGGAAATAAGTACCTTTTGTTGGTCAGAAATGCGTGTCTTCCTGTGTCCATCTTCAAAATCAAGATCAGTTATTAACAGCTCCAGAAACCACTTCCATGACTCATAGTTTTCACTTTCAACTACTGCCATTGCTACAGGGTAAATACAATTTTCTGCATCTCTCCCTACTGCAGAAAGCAATTGGCCACCAGTCACTGTCTTCAAGAAGCACCCATCAAGGCCTAGAACTGGTCTGCAAGAATTTTTCCATCCATTCTTCAAGGCTGCATAACACACATATATTCTTCTAAATCTGTTTGCATCTCCTTCTTGCAACCTTGTAGTAGAGATCTTAACTGTGTTGTCTTTGTTACTCCTTAAAACCTCACCTGCAAATTTCCTAATTTTGGCATAATGTTCTTTCATTTTCTCCTCAATACCACAAAGAGCTTGCTTCCTGACTCTGGAGCATTTAGAATCACACACATCTACCTTGAGTACCCTTTTAAACTCTTCCTGCATCTCTCCAATTTTCCAGTTTGGATTTTTCCTAATTTTATCCCCATACAGATCTACAAGATACTTGGTAGTGACTAGCTTATTTTTATAATTCCACACACAGTTATGCTCATCTGTTATTGACTTTAAGTGCCACACATCCTTTTCTTTATTATAACTTACCCACATTCTAAAAGGACACCCATGTGCACACCCAACTTGGACCCTTTTTAAGTCATCATGTAGGAACTTGTAGGGTCTACCATTAGCCATTGAACAGGACCTCACAGCTTGCTTAAAATCACTCTTACTACCAAATACCATCCCAGCTTTAAATTTAATATTGTTGGCAGATGTGTTAACATTAAAGACCCCATCTACACACTTCATTTTCTGTTTATCTGGGGGAGGGTTAGCAAAACAGAACTCTTCATCACTCTCCTCACTACTAGGATAAAAACCCTCATCTGATCCAGTAGAATCATCATATTCCATCCCTGACATTTCATGTAAATTAGTTTCCCTCTCCAATTCATCCATTTTTCTTTTTTCTTCTCTACAAGCTTTCCTAATTTCTACATACTCATCATCACTACATTTATAATTATCTATTTCTTCATCAGATTCAGGGGCAGGACTCACATGATACACATAAAGCACAATATTATAAGCACATTCCTTACTTAATTCAATCAATATTGGCTTACTTTCAGCATTCAGTACATAAATCTTCAATGCAGGAGTTCTAAAATAAAGGGAATCATACTCACCAACAACAGCACCAAATGTGGTCTTTAAATCATTAATACCAAGGTTTTCAAAGTCGATTTCCTTATAAACCTTTTTGACATTACTTGTGTAGGAGGAATACGGAACATGAACAAAATAACCTCCATAATAGACTGTCACATTGTACAAGTTTTTCCTGTTAAATATAAACAAATTAAGAACCCTAATTGCAAATATGACCATATAAAATCATATATTCAAAGCAAGAATATTTAGCCCTAATTAACTGTAAAAAGTTCAGATATAACATTACTTACGTTGCTTCTTTATCGGTGGTCTGATTTGCATCTTCAAAATTTGATTCAGCTTCGTTATCCTTCTCCGTTTCATTGTTATCTCCATCAGATGCAAACAGGTAATCGGTATCATTGCTATCGATATCATCGACTGGTTGAGTTAAACGAACCTCAACACCCGATCGAGTTCGAACCATTCTTGTGATTAGGGTTTAGATCGTAAAGAGGGGGATTTAATTTTGGGATAAGGGTTTTAATTTTGGGATAAAAGTTAAAAGGGTCGTGGGTTTTAATTGGGTCGGGTTTAATTTGTTGGGTGGTTTTAGGATTGGGCGGGTCAATTATCTGATGTGGCATCCGACTTGTACATATTTAACGGAAAACCGTTTATAGTCAACGAGATTTAACGTTCGTGAAATTTTTAACGTGTGCCATGATTAAGTTGAACATTATTATTTCTTCAGTGACCTCATTGACAGCTTTTTGAGTTCGATGACCCAAGTGAAAGTTAGTGGTCACTCAAGTGACCAAAACGCCATTTAACCCCTTTCAGAATAGTGTAAACATACGGTTGTAGACCAAAGTCATTGTTCAGTATATCTAGATCTATTATTAATTTATTCTTTCTTAATAAAGAAATCATTCATCTATCAATCGTCTCATACATTTATGATTGTACCTGGCAGACATTAAAGGCCTTTGCATATTTGGTATTCCCGAACTCTATTATTTCATTACCTTCTGAAGCAACATCGAAGTTAGGAGCTGAACCGCTGGAACATGGGATTATTACATCTGTTACTCAAGGTGTAATGCAAGGTAGTACTCTGCACTTACTTTAGTAAGTCCTTATCATGATTTTTTCCCGCAGCTCTTCTATATCATTTTGTCGATAACTAGATTATGATCAAAATCAAATACCATCATGCCTGTCATATGTGTTATCTACTTCACTTATTTAATAATTTATTATACTTGAAGGTTATGCGTGTTTTTAACTGTTAATTGAGCGTGAATACTTTACTGTTCTTGCAATAAAAAACCACGTGGAGAGGTCATTGAGTTGTTCATCTCCTTGTACATCAAAGAAGAATATTCTGTACTTCTCTTTCTACCTAAAGAAATTCTGAAACTGGTGGTAGAAGCTTTACAGAGTATTGCTAGATTTCATCTGAAAAGAAAACAGAAAAGCATTGTAATTACATAATATACTGAAGGACACTAACTTAACCAATCACCTTAATTTTGTCATCTGTTCATATTAAGCGAATGTTTGCAGCATTTGTTAGTGTTGTCCTATTAACTAAAGCTTCCTCTGTCCTCTTGGCAAGAAAAAAAGCTTCCTCTGTCCTAAAAAAGATGTCACATACACTTTTCAAGCAAACTGAGTTTTGCTCTTTTCTGCAATCTTGGGGCTCACACATTCTTATAAAAATACTTTCCCCCGTCAAGACACCTTTCTTTTTGATAGATCCAGAGTTTGCAGTCCATGTCATGATGAGTATATCAACTCTTTAGGTATATAGTGAGTGAACCAAAGGGCTTGGCACGGAGTCAACTTTCTCTCTCCTTACCAAGAGGATGAAGTTACAAAATGTTTTTACTTGCTGCAAGAAAGATTAAAGAGTGTTAAAGTTTATTCAGTTGCATTAATATATACTCTGCAAGTCTTCAAATATTTTCCTGTGTAGAAGATGTGTACTGGAGTACACTAAACGTTCAAATAACCAACCACTATGTTTGCAGTTACTGGACTTGTAATCAATACCTTGTGCATATCCACACATTCAGACCCTTTTAACACCAGTAAAAATAAGATTAAGGAAGGGGGCGGGTGTTTTCCGTCTTATTGCACTCTTACGAAATCTGTAAACAAATAAAATATTGAGTTTGTAAACGTGATAAAGCAATAGTGCATTAATTAGTCGTTACTCATTATCTTACTTTGTTTTTTATCTATTTCCTATCAGTGGATGATTATTTTCACTGCCTGGATCGAGGGCGTGCTGCTACTTCCAAGTTGTCTGACTTTCTCAGGAAGAATCTACATCTGCAAACTCCAAATAATCCATCGAAAGCCGGGTAATGTTAAATTGTATGAGAGAATCTAAGAAATTTGGAAACTGTAGATGCTTTCCAGTTGTTGCTGCTTAATGCCAAGAATTAGTAATACATGGGAAACTTTATAAACACCATGAAACATGTGCTATATGTTAGACCAGGGGTTATTACGGGATATTTGGTTGATTCCAATGTATTCATATACTGTTAGCATCTCAGGTATACAAACCAAAATGACAGAACTTGACTGAGAGTGATGATGCCTTGTAGTTTAACAGTTGCTTGATTTCCCTCTGAAAGATTAGTATGTCTCACACACAGTGCTAACCCTGGCCAGGCAAAAGAACAATGTGTGAAGGTTTGTAAAACGGACTTTTTTGGCATTTCTGTTCAATTTGCTCTTTTCCTTTGCTGGGGAGGAATAGTTAGAAGATTGAATAAATATTGAAGGATGTAGAATGAAATATGAATGTAATGAGAAAAAATATAAGAACAAAAGATAGAATATTGAAAAAAAATTGAGATTACCGACTATTAGGTGGTTTATGAAAAAATAGTTTAAATATAATTGGTTTAGTATTTTTATAGAATGTGTAGGTTAACTATAAAAAGAAATCTTATGGAAATACACAAAGCGGTTTATTTTTTTTCCTGACTTTTATATCGAAAAAAGTAGTTAAATATACTTATACGATAGACTAAATGATTGATTTAGTTTTTCTTTCCGGACTTGCATATCGGAAATAAGTTGTCATAACCGTAAATATTGGCGACAAGAAAATTAATAAACGAATCAACAAATATGGAGATGTATTACATACTAGTTTCTTGTTATATTTCTTTTGTGTAATTTTCAATATTTTGTTTGAATATTTATATAATGTGTAGTCATGTATCATAGAGTAGGTCAATTAATTGCAATTAATACATAATTAAAATGAATTACCCCCTATGTACACCACAAGTTACCATTCAATATCCTCTTCCTCTAGTTCTAGTCCTTCATAATGCAGGTCTGGTGATGAAATTGATAGGTTCATAGTTGAGTTGAAATTTGAGTTGAGCTCACAAGCTAGAATTTATTTATCAGGTTCGACTATGCTAGAGCTCGTTAAGTTAAACGAGTTAAGCTGAGCATATGTCGATTTGGACTAAATTAGGTTCGGAACACAAAAATCCGAGTTGACAAGGTTTCGAACTTGTATATTGTTATACTGAATCGTTACTGAATTTTATTTTATTATTTACAAAATTCAAATTTAAGTTTGATTTTTATTTTTTATATTTGTTAACTTTTAAATTGATGAGGTTAAATCGGCTCGATTAGATTGCGAGTAAATTAGACTTTAACCTATACTTAAATGAGGCTTGAGTTTGGTCAGAGATTTTGAGTTTAATTTAACGTAAAAATTTATTACGATTATTTTCATGTATCTTTTAGATGATAAACTGAATTTTTATTTGAACCTTGGTCTATATAAGAACATAAATTGAACTTTATGGTACCTAAAAATCAATCCTGACAGTTGTTATTCTAGAGTTCTGGATGGCTCCCCCGACTACATGATATAAGTACAGAAATTGTTAGCTTGCCATAATTTTTAATCACGCTTAACTGCTTGCACCTGCTTTTGACGGTTGTTTACTTTAGTTGGTTTTATGCTTAGTTTTCTTGTACTTGTATTTCTATTTTTTTTTTATGTTTATTTACAATTTTAAGTTTGAGGATGACCTGAGTATTAAGTTACTACTAATTTTTGTGGAGTTGCACATTAGACGCATTCAACAGGTAATCAATGGAGGAGTTAATGGTGATTAACAATTAATGAAACATAAGTTACATGCCTCTTGTTTCAGAGTCAGATTTAGACAAAGACTTGAGTCTCGCTAAAAACTTAACCTTCTTGTCCCAAGTTGACCCTTCTGTCCTCCTCTTCTTCCCTCCACTTCTAACCGGCGATCCATGTGAATTTTCTGGCGACTCTATCAAACTCTCCGGGGACCCGGAATTGTAGTCGAATTCCGGTCCACCCTCCACCGCCTCCACGTCTCCACCCAGTATTTTGGCCTGCATTGCCAACACCACTCCTTTGATTGCTACGTCAGCATCACGTCTGTTCCTCAACAAGACCTCTCCTACTTGAGCTGGCACGAGGGCCCCACCGGACCTAATACAACTCTCCACTACATCAAACAGTGGGTGAGTCTCCACTCCCAAGTAGTTTTTTGTCAGTGTCTTGAAAGCATGCATATTACAAGTGCCTAAGCTAACATGTACATCCATTCGCCCACATCTAACAAGAGCAGGATCAACATTATCTCTATAATTTGTAGTAAACACGATTATCCTCTCTTCTCCGCAACATGACCATAGTCCGTCTGTGAAATTTAACAAGCCAGATAAAGTTACTCGGCCATTGTCGTCACTGTCCTGCATGTTTGCCTGGCGGCATTTATTTGATGACAATTTTGCTTTTTTCGAATTCCTGTCTCCGGTTAGATCAGTAGAACAATCGATATCTTCGATGACGATAATTGAACGATTTGTAGTCTGAATTAACAAAGATCTAAGCTCCGAATTATCTGATACTTTGCTCAATTCAAGATCATACACATCATAACACAGATAATTTGCCATAGCAGCAATGAGGCTTGATTTTCCTGATCCGGGTGGACCATGCAACAAATAACCCCGCTTCCATGCACGACCAATTTTATGATAAAATTCTTTCCCTTGTGAAAACGCAGTCAAGTCCTCCGTTATGTGTTTTTTGAGCTCAGGCTCTAAAGCCAGGGTCTCAAATGTAGAAGGATGACGGAACGGGACAGCAGACCACCCTGACTCGAACGAGCCAGCATGTCCACTGTTAGTGAAGAGCCTCCTCTCCCGTGATACTCTCTCGAACTCCTCAGCACGTGAGGTCACGTGTTGAAGATAAGGTAACAAAATTACAATGCGGTGGCGCTTAGGTAACTTGAGGGTGAAGCTACGCTTCTCATCCACCGAATCTTGCACGGTCTCGATATTGTGCGTCCACGACAACCGATGGCCAGAAAATGTGTCATGGACAGTGTGGTTGGGCGCGACAGTGAAGGTAATGCGGTTGGAGGATTTGGAGCGAGAAAGGGAAAGGCGACGACAAGTGGTGGAGGGATTAACAGAATTGAGATAGAGGTTTACATGGCGGTAGAGTTCGTTAACGTCTACATTGCAATAGCCATTGAATTCGGGAATTTCGAAAGTTGAGTAAGGGCTGAACAGGTCTTGAAGAGATTCATAGAAAGAGTGTAGGAGGGAGATAATTTGAGTGGGTAAGATGTTTTGTAACACTGTGAGGAGGCCTAAGAAAGACCACATCTGTGATAAAATCTCCATCTTTGTTGCCTGTGAATTTAAATTTTCCTTAGTTTGTGTGGGTGGATCGATCTCTCTCTATATATATGGTTTCAGGGTTGAAGGATTTTGTTAGCCTATCTTCACTTACATTTTACATATATATATAGGGCGATGTTAGAGTCTTGGAGGAGACAAGTGTAATTAATTAAATTTGAGATGAGAAAAGATATGTTTTAGGAATTGGAAAGAAAAAGAAGTAACAAAAGCTAAAGATAAAAGACTAAGAAAATTTGTGTCGTGTGCTTTATTCGCATGAACAAAAGCATATCTATCAGTGTTTGTAATATGCCACCTTTAGTTAATTTGTTAAAGGTTAACACTTAAGTCAAATAATGCATTTCCACTTCTATTTGAAAGAGGATTTTTTTACTCGGTATGTGAAAGAGGCGTTTGCTTATTCCTAATTTTAAAACGTTATTTTTGTTTATATTTTACCTCTCAAACATCTTCAATCATCACCCCCATTGCATTGTGTATTAGCTAAAAAAAATATAGCACTCTAATCATGATTCCTATTAGCAAGAAATTAAATATCCATTATTCCAATTCTTTTATACACGTTTTTATATCTTATTTTAACCTAACTCTCCACATTAGTACATACATATATACATATATTATATTCTATTTATATTTAATGCATGTGTTAAAATTGTTACTTCATATTAATATTTTAACTTTATATAATATTAAGTATCAAAATATGATTTTCTTATTAATCAGATTTATTAATATTTTAATAGACATTGAATATTTATAAAAGTTCTAATAATCTAATCTTATATAATAAAATAGAATATGATATGAATATATAATTTTATAATATATATATATATAGGTATACTATTTCTAACATTTATAAGTATCTTATTATAATTATATATATTCAATATTTTTTCATTATATATATATATTATATTTACTTGTATTTAATTAAATATTAACTAAATTTATTTTAATATGTGAAATTTCAATATATATAAAATAATTTGAAAATGTATATAACATAATATTTTTGAATATAAATCAATTTACAGATTCAACAAAATTTTAGATGATGATAATTTAACTAACTAATTTATCTAATATAGTTGGATATGCTCTACATATCCAAGACTAATATGTTGGAATAATCTTAAACTTGTCATATCTTTTATTATCGTGTGTTTTATTTGTTATGCATTAGTAGAGGCTGAACAGGTCTATGGTCGTTAGCTTGATTGTAGGAGTTTGTTAAGTATCTGTTTAGATCGATCCTATTCTGTAGCCACGATTCATGTGATCGTTTGCTTTATTATCCTTGTAACTTTCATTCTACATTATATAGAAAAACGCTTTCACAGGCATATTGCTTTCCCAGCTAAACATACAAACAGGTTATACATATATATTCATTTATATTTGTCTACACTTGGTATCAGAGCGGGAGTTCTGGGTGGACGTGAAAGAGGATGGAGGGCAACAAGGGCAAGTCGGGGTTAGGCTTGAGCTATCCAATGTTGGCTAGAAGCAACTACACGGCATGGGCACTCAAGATGAAGGTATATCTGAAGGCACAAGGTGTGTGGAATGCTATTGAAGCACAGGACCCAAAGGAGAAGGATCCAAAGGTTGCAGTTGATGACAAAACTGATAAAGTGGCTCTGGCCATGATCTATCAGGCTATTCCAGAAGAAATTCTTCTGGCTATCGCAGAAAAGGAGACAGCGAAAGATGCATGGGAGGCAATCAAAACTCTTTGCCAAGGAGCCGAAAAGGTGAAGAAGGCCAGGATACAAACACTGAAGTCAGAGTTTGAGGCATTAAGCATGGGAGACGATGAAACGATCGATGATTTCCATATGAAAATAAATGGAATCGTGACAAACATAAGAGCCCTTGGAGAAGAATTGAGCGAAGCATATACGGTGAAAAAATTCCTGAGGGCAGTACCTGCAAAATTTTTGCACATTACATCCACTTTGGAGCAGTTTGGCGATCTTGAAACCATGACCATGGAGGAAGTTGTGGGATCTTTGAAGGCGTACGAAGAACGTGTGAAGGGAAAGACAGAAACGAAGGAAAGCAATCTATTATTGACAGAAGCAGAATGGGCCAAACGTGAGAAAAATGAGGGAAAATTACTTTTGACACGAGAAGAATGGCTCAGAAGAAATAAAGAAGGTTCATCTGGTGTTAGAAGTCGAGGAGGGCGAGATAAGTCGAGTGTAAAATGTTATAATTGTGGTATATATGGCCACATTGCTGTGGATTGTCGAAAGCCAAAGAAGAATAAAGATTTTAGACAGGAGGCGAACATGGCTGAAATAGAAGACGACGAGCCAGCCCTGTTATTGGCTAAAAGTGTGAAAGAAGAGCAAAAGGTGCTGTTCACAGACAAGAGTACATTTATGAAATCTATGCTTTCCAGAAATGAAACAAAGACAGGGGATTCAAACTTGTGGTATCTCGACAATGGTGCGAGTAACCATATGACAGGCTTTAAAGGGAAATTCACTGAACTGGATGAAAGTGTTACAGGGCAGGTGCATTTCGGAGATGGCTCCACTGTAAAGATTGAGGGCAAAGGGACTGTCACGATGTTGTGCAAGAACGGAGAGGAAAAATCATTAGTTAATGTTTACTATATCCCAAGTTTATGCAATAATATCATAAGCTTGGGACAAATGTCTGAAACGGGGAATAGAGTAATGATAAAGGGAGATTTTTTGTGGATTTATGATGAACAAGAACGGCTCTTGATGAAGGTGAAACGTTCTCCAAATCGTCTATATAAGATAATTATAGAAACCGGCAAACGAGAGTGTTTGATGTCTAGAGTGGACCAGCTATCTCGCTTATGGCATGTTCGTCTCGGACACGTGAATTACAAAGCGATGCACTTGATGTCTAAGGAGAAGATGGTGAGAGGTATGCCAAGGATAAACCAGCCAAGCAACGTGTGTGATGGGTGTCTGATGACAAAGCAGACGAAAAAGAAATTTCCAGCCAAGGCAAGTTATGAAGCTGACAAAGCTCTTGACTTAATTCATGGGGATCTTTGTGGTCCAATCACTCCAGAAACAGCGTCGGGCTTCAGGTATTTCTTTCTATTGGTTGACGATTATAGTCGATATATGTGGGTTTATTTTCTGAAAAGGAAGGATGAAGCCTTTAGGTACTTTAAGATTTTTCGAGCACAAGTTGAAAAGGGAGCTAGCAGTTGTATCAGGGTGTTCAGAACTGATAGGGGGGGTGAATTCACCTCAAATGAATTCAAGGAATACTGTGAAAAGGCTGGGATAGAACGACAATACACCACACCATATACGCCACAGCAAAACGGCGTGGTTGAACGTCGAAACAGGACGGTGGTAGAGATGGCCAGGAGCTGTTTGAAAGAGGCTAAGCTACCTACTAAGTTGTGGGGTGAAGCTGTTAGACACGCGGTATACATTCTCAATAGAGTTCCAACTCGTGCTCTCACTGGACAGACACCATACGAAGCTTGGTACGAACAAAAGCCAAATTTGAGTTATGTTCGAGTGTTTGGTTGCCTGGCATACATGAGAACACCTGGGAACAACATGCAAAAATTGGAAGATCGCAGCAAGAAGGTTGTCAACCTTGGAAAAGAACCAGGTACTAAAGGCTACCGTCTCTATGACCCTGAAAATAATCGTATCCATTGCAGTCGTGATGTAACATTTGAAGAGACAAAGTCGTGGGCATGGAACGAGAATGACAGTGAAGAAGAATTGTCTGAGCAGTTCACAGTCTTGAATGAGGACGAAGAAGGTACTGAACATGACACTTACTCCTCTGACTTGAATGAAGAAAACGAAGGTTACGCTTCTCAGTCACCACTTGCTCAGTCATCATCTGTTCAGTCACCACCTACTCAGACACCACCTGCCAATCGACTCAATCGTGAAGATTACGATGATAGCACAGAGCCAAAGAAGACTAGGCTTCTCAGAGAGATTTATGATGCTTCAGAAGAAATAGAGACAAGTGAAGAATTGTATCTTATGGGAGTTGATGAACCAACTAATTTCAAGCAAGCAGCTTCTGATCAGAATTGGATGCAAGCAATGAAGCAGGAAATGGAATCTATTGAAGAAAACCAAACCTGGGAATTAACAGCGATGCCACCTGGTCAGAAACTCATTGGTTTGAAATGGATTTATAAGCTAAAGAAAGATGCGGATGGGAATGTCATTAAGCACAAGGCACGTCTTGTGGCAAAGGGCTATGTTCAAGAGAAAGGGGTTGATTATGATGAAGTTTATGCTCCTGTTACACGCCTAGAAACTGTGAGACTGTTGCTCGCTTTATCAGCAAAGAATAAGTGGACTGTTCACCACCTCGATGTAAAAACGGCGTTTTTGAATGGAGATATTAAGGAGAATGTATATGTGTCTCAGCCGGAAGGATTCGAGAAGGCAGGCAAGGGACATCTCGTGTACAAGTTAAGGAAAGCATTGTATGGTCTTCGCCAAGCTCCCCGCGCCTGGTATGCAAAACTGAGTTCCTGTCTTGAAAGTTTGGGTTTTGTTCGATGTCCTCATGAGCCAGCTGTGTACACAAAGAAGGAGCAAGGAGAAACACTGCTAATTGCTGTGTACGTGGATGATATACTTATCACGGGATCAAATGCTCAGATGATTGAAACTTTCAAGGAAGAGATGGGTCAGAAATTTCAGATGAGTGACCTAGGAAAATTGAGTTACTATTTGGGTATTGAAGTGGAGCAAAATGGGGAAAGCATTGTCTTGAAACAATCTGGATACGCTCGGAAGATTCTTGAGAAAGCAGGCATGTCTGAGTGTAATCCTACAAGCTACCCTATGGATCCAAAGGAACAATACACTCGGGATGAAGGAGGTGAAGCAGTTGATGCAACCATGTTTAAAAGCTTGATAGGTGGGCTATGTTACTTGGTCCATACAAGACCAGACATTGCCTATAGTGTGGGGATAGTAAGTCGTTATATGGAGAGACCTACTAAACTGCATCTCAACGCTGTTAAACGAATTCTAAGATACGTGAAAGGCACGATACAGTTTGGCTTAGTATATTCTGAAGACAGTGGTAATAATGTGTTAACAGGCTTCTCAGATAGCGATATGGCAGGACAAGTGGATGACAGACGTAGCACAGGTGGAATGGTGTTTTACTTAAACGAGAGTGTTATCACTTGGGTATCACAGAAACAGCGAGTCGTGGCTTTGTCATCATGTGAGGCCGAATTCATGGCTGCTACAGCTGCAGCATGTCAAGCCATTTGGTTACGAAATGTGCTGAGTCAGTTTACTTCCAATTTCATAGGTCTAGTTGTGATATGCATAGATAATCGTTCGGCAATAAATCTTGCTAAGAATCCTATGTTTCATGGACGAAGCAAGCACATAGATGTGCGCTATCACTTCATCAGGGAGTGTGTGGAACGAGGCGAAGTAGTTCTTCGACATGTAACCAGCAATGAGCAGAAGGCAGATATCATGACGAAGGCTCTGGCAAAGATCAAGTTCATAAACATGAGAAAACTTCTGGGGGTCAAAGAATTAGACAGACATGTTTGAGCTTATGTTGCTAGCAGTCAAGTTCAAGATTAAGGGGGAGAGTGTTGGAATAATCTTAAACTTGTCATATCTTTTATTATCGTGTGTTTTATTTGTTATGCATTAGTAGAGGCTGAACAGGTCTATGGTCGTTAGCTTGATTGTAGGAGTTTGTTAAGTATCTGTTTAGATCGATCCTATTCTGTAGCCACGATTCATGTGATCGTTTGCTTTATTATCCTTGTAACTTTCATTCTACATTATATAGAAAAACGCTTTCACAGGCATATTGCTTTCCCAGCTAAACATACAAACAGGTTATACATATATATTCATTTATATTTGTCTACATAATAACCATGTTAGTTATCTAAAATAGCAAAAAATATATATTTTCTAAAATTTGTTGACATAGTAAAATATTGTATTCAAAATAGTATTAAGTATATAAGTGTAAAGTGAACTTTGTGTACGTACTTTGTATCACTTGTAATATTATATTTTAAAAACTCTCATCTTGTGTACTAACCCTTTAAATATTTTTACAAGTTATGCACGCCGTTAAATTTGGTCACCTCCGTTAATTTTTTTGTAAGGGCATGTCTATCAGTTAAATCACAATATAAACCAGATTCAATATATAAAACTACATTTGGCAAATATATATATATGTATATATATATATAAAACTATAAGAAAATATTTTATTAAATAAATAAATTTTACTAAAACTTAAACTACAAATATTTACTATTACTCACAAATCTCTGAATCATAAATCATCTAAACAATCAATTCAAACCACCGCTGATAAAAGATCTCCGCTGTTTGAATCAATGCATAAACATGTACTTATGTTTCTATATATATAGAAATTATATATCCTTCCCCGAATAACAAAAGCAGAAAAAATAGTACTAAATAAATTAGTTTATCATTTTTTTATAATTTTAATATTTTATTCTTCGATGCAAATTAAGTTGTCGAGTTTAGAAAAATGTCTCTCAAATAATATTGTCATGAATAGTTGCAATATGATGTTAGTTAAATTTTTTATTGCAAATATATAATAAAAAAAATATATTTCAAGTTAAACAATAACATGAATTAAATGAATTAATTAATGT
This sequence comes from Apium graveolens, assembly GCF_009905375.1. Taxonomy (NCBI): domain Eukaryota; kingdom Viridiplantae; phylum Streptophyta; class Magnoliopsida; order Apiales; family Apiaceae; genus Apium; species Apium graveolens. Next base: position 46,446,310 of record NC_133647.1, on the reverse strand, counting down.
GGGTTATAAATTATATTATTAAAAAAATGTATTGATCCCAAATTGTGTCCAAATTAAAATATAATTGACACATCTTCTATTTCTTTATCAGGCTTCAGCACCAAAAAGTTTCGATTATCATTTTGTAGTACAACTACAAAATAACCATCACTTTAATACAAAATGGAGGTAATATATATTGTTAGTCGCCGCGCTCATTTTATTACTTCCTATTCTATATGGTCCATTGCATCATTGACTTTTATTCACATATGGTATTATATGGTATTGTATATGATAATTTTGTGTATATCTTTAAATTTATTGAACAGTAGTAATAAGTTTGATTAGATAATTATTCCAATTTGATTCCATTTATTCATGCATTTTTTTCATAGCATAAAATTAAATTGCTATTAAGTAAACACATAGTGAGTTAATATTTAACGATGAAAATGAAACATTCTAGATCAGAATTGAAAATTGGGGATTGAGCCCGAGTTGAAAATGTATTTAGCATCAATTGTTACAATCATGCATTTGATAAATCCATATAATACTTAAACATACAACAAACATTCCGCAATCCAACATGTACTTATAGTACTAAAGTTTTCTTTTTTATTCTTGTGTGTATATGAAAATTGAACGCTTAGATGTTACGCAATTCATCAATGTTCTTGATCCTTATAATGAAGATAATAATGTTCTGGCATATTCTTTTATTCTCAAACAATACTCTAACTTGATAGTAAAAGTTTGTAATATTTATATTTTTAATAATGAATAGATAAACAAATACTTTTCATTTAGCCTATAATTTTCATTTTTTTTATAATGAATGGATAAACAACAATAATTATTGTGAGAAATAATCATAGAAAAACACTAATACGTAAAATTTCGTAAAAAATATAAATCCCAAATTTTGACCAAAGTGCTTATGCAAGACAATTGAAACAACTCCCCTCTATTAGGAATCACACCAAAAAAATTGATTTTTCATTTTCTACCACAAATACAACTATATCATATCACTTCAATCATAAATGAAGATAATATGGTTATTGAGATTGCTTATTGTGTTACTTCCTCATATTATTATCAGATGAAATTTTTGCTTATATTTCTTTCTCAATATTTTTTAAATTAAAATAAAATCAAAATAAAATTTTTTATTAACAGCTTCTTGGCATCGTCTGTTTTACAACTGAAATGATATAATAGAGAATATACAATAATTTTAAAATTGGAACTAAATCAAAAAAAATAATATGTATTGACAGTTTCTCGGTGTCTTCTTCGATGAAGTATCGTGTTCTACACTAAAAAGGTATAATAAAAGATATACAATAATTTTTAAAAACGTATGTAAAATTTTGATATAAAGTATAAGTATAAATATGTCTATTTCATAAAAACAACTGAATTAAAAAAGAATGTGAAATTAATAGTGCACAGTTTTGATTATTAAATTTTATAAAAATCTGATCAAATTAAATATCTACTTATATTTCATTCTTAATAATTTTGAAATTGGAATAAAATCAAAAGAGGATTTTTATTAACAGTTTCTCGGCATCGTCGAGTTTGCAACAAAAAAGTATAATAGAGGATATGTTAGGTCACACACACACTGTAGAGGGGGGTGAATACAGTGTATAGTACAATCAAATCGAACTTTAATAACTCAAGTAACAGAAAACAAACTTTATTGAAACAATAAACTCTGTTACAGTATGGAACTGTTCTCTCTCAGTGATGAACAAATATCACGAGAGCTGCTAGGGTTACAATGAATATTCTTCTCGATTGTGATAACACTTATAGTGTAAACCCTATGTCTGTGTTTATATACTACACAGTTACAAGATAATCGCTAATTGATATGAAATATAATTCTGCTTCCTAAAATATATCAATCAGATATCTTTTCTTCCAAGTATTCTATTCTTCATAGAATTCATTCTTCATGCATATCTGTTCTTATGTTTGTCTCGATCTTCTTTCCTTTAACCAGCTGCCTTCCTTATCTGAACATCCTTCAGTACTTAAGTTCTGATATCCATCTTCTGATGATTATCCCCTGATAATTTAAGTACTGATATCCTTAAGTCCTGACTTCCAGTAAGTACTGATTTATCCTGTTTAAGTAAGATCTGAAAACTAAACATAAATCACATTAGCCATGACATTATCAAATATATCTAACAATCTCCCCCAACTTGTAAATTAGCATAATATACAAGTTTAACAAATATTTGATGATGTCAAAAACATTAAGTACAAATGCATGACAATTTGACTAGATAACTACAACTTACAGTCCTTAAAGCTTTACCAATCTTTAACTTCTGATAACAACTTCAGTCTGTATTCATATCAAAATTTAAGCAGTTGTAGATCTTGACTTGGCTTCATCTTCTGATCTCTCTGATGTCAGGAGTTGTTCTGAGATAGTTCTTCAACAAACATCTCTCAGCATATTTGAGTTCATCAATCATCCTCCTTTTAGCATCTTTAAGTTCTGCAGTATCTTCACCAATTTGAAAGATTGCATCCCTGAGATCATTAATTTTAGCTTTCTTTATATCCTGATCCAGTCTGATCAAATATGCCTTGTCAGACTCAAGATTGAATTCCACAGCCCTGTAACCCAGAAATGTAGTTATAATCTTGGCAGTGTTTGGCTTCATCTCAACAATATCACCCTTGTGATCTCTGTACTTTGGAAGATATGAGCTGTCAGACTTAACAGAATAAAGCTTTTTCTGTTTCTGAATTTGACTCTTCAAAAAGTTTGCAGCACTTTCTGTTATTTTGTCATTCACTTGAAGTAAGAATAATACATGTTCCAGCTCTTCAAAATACTTCAGTGGAATGACATTTTCCCTTATATGATAAATCCTACCATCTGTCATGAAGTACAACAAGATGTGTTCTTTCAAGTAGGTATGGTAAACCATTTGTACAGATTCTAGTTGATTCAATCACTCAGGATTTGCTCCAATACCTGGTTCACTTAAGGAAGTTGGATCATTGGTTGTGTTATGTATTCTTCTTTCATCAGCACTTCCCAATCCAGTTTTATCTCTTGCTTCCTTTCCAGTAACCACTCTTGCTTCAAAACCACTTGCAGCAGTCTTCAAAGGTTGAGTCTGTTTGGCTTTAGTGAATCCTGATAGGAGTATCTTTGAAGGTTTAACATGAGCAATGTCAGAGGTTTCCTTTTATTTATCTTCTGATATCAAGTTAACTTGAGCTATGTTAGAGGTTACTTGCTTCTTTGAGATATCAGAACTAACTATCTCTTGACTCTGAACAACTTGAGCCATGTCAGAGGTTGTCTTAGAAACTTTTCTTGAAGTCAGAGCAAGATCAGCATCTTCATAAGTAATTTCTTCATTCACAGGAGACACATAAACCTTGATAGGTTCACCAACTTTCTCTTTGCCCTTGGACCTTGGATCTATCTGCAGTTGTGATTTAGCCATGATTGCTTCAGGATTTGTCCTTTCTTTTATCACAATGCCTTTGAGTTTTGGAAGTTTCTTTCTACCAGAAGCCTCAGATTTAGATTTGACTTTTTCTGATTTAAGTCTGGCTTCTTCTTCCATCAGACTCTCCAAGTCCAATCCTGGATATTCCTTAAGAAATAACTGTCTTGACATTTCTTCATCAAGGTCTAAAAGTTCATCAGAACTTATCCTTTTACCAGTAGCAGAAGTAATTCTTTTTCCAGCATCAGAACTTGTCCTGTGACTTGTGATTTCAGCTTTTCTTGATGAGAAACCTCTACCTTGACTATGACCTCCACCCATTCCAGAGTTTCCTTGGTCATCTTTTTCATCATCCTTCCCCTTCAGTGTCTTATCAGTTTTGCATTTGGACTTAATTACTTTCCCCCCCTTTTTGGCATCAGCAGGTAAGAGAAAAGAGACAAGCAATTCCACTGAGGCTTGGATTTCATTAAGTTGAGATTGCTGAGAAGCTTGATTTTTCAAAATATCATCAATCTGAGATTGTTGTTTCTCTTAAGTCTTCTCAATATAAGCAACTCTGTCAAAGGTAGGTTGGAAGAATTTTTTCTTGTCAAGTTTCTGAACTTGTTCTTGCTTGATTAATTCTTCCTGAATTTTATGTAACTCTGCATGAGTAGTGGAATGGAGACCTTGTATATGTTTAGTACTCAATGTAGTGACTCGAAACTGTGTTTTGAAATCATCAGTAATTAACATCTCATCAGCTTTTGTCAAGTGCTCAGCAAGATTCTTTGCAGATGGAACACAGGTAACTGAGTTCCATTCCTTAGTCCACTCCTGTCCTGAAGGAGTTTCACTCCAAGGCACTGGTGCTTCTCTTGTAACAAACTTCTTAACTAGTTCAGATTTATGAACAGTTTGTTGAGGTGCATGTCCTAAAGGACCTGCTTCATCAGCATCTGCATTTAAAGCAGCATCACCAGTATCATCAGCATTTGCAGCATCAGAACTTACAGAATCAGCATCTTCTGATAAAACAACAGTATGAGAAGCAATTGAGGCTTCAACATCATCCTCTAAGTGTTGATCTGGTTCCATGTTCTGATCAACAGCCATATCCTGATGCTCACCTATATTATGATCATCATCATCTAGATGCAGAGAAGGTGTAGTAGATAATTCTGGAGTTTGAGTAGCATCAGTAACATGTGTTGTTGATGGATTAATTTCTGTTGGAGCTTCTAAGTAAAGTACCTCAGGCACAACCAGGTTCTGAATATCAATTTCAGCACTTGTGCCTGGATCAACAGGAGATACAGATGGTGTGTTGGCCTTTTCTGTATCAGCTTCATGAGTTGGAGTCAATGGAGAAACAGTGGCTTCAGCAGATTTTGGTTCTTGTGAGATCAGAGATTCCTGATCTCCTTCCTTAGCTGCTGCTTCCTCATCATCTGAAACTGACCTTTTAGCTCTCTGTTTCTTGTATCTCTTTGAAGGTGGGGATTCCCTGGGAGGTTCAGCAGAAGTCATTCTTCTAAGCCTTTTGAGAAGCTTAGATCCCCCAATTCCAGAATCCTTCTGAGAAGGAACTTTCTCAGCTTCTTTAACAACAGGTTCTGATAAAGAAACTTGTTCCTCACTATCAGACTCATCTCTCAGAACAATCCTTCTTCTCTTTTGTGGTGTTTGAGAAACAGTCTTTGTCCTTTTGGGCTTGGAAGATGAAGGCTTTACAGTAGGTGCTGAGGATGAAGGTTGAGTTGTCTGTGAAGTTGAGAGATATGATTTGAGATATGTTCTGAGGGAAGGTTGAGGAATTGATGTATGAGTGGTATGTTCTTATGGTTGCTGTGGTGTTTGGGTTGTGGTGGTGGGTTGGACATCAGGATAAACAGACCTATAGGTTTGAGGATCAGCATTTACCAAGATCTGTTTTACAGACTGAGGAATCTGTAAAGGTCTAACCACCTTTTTCTTAAGGTCAGCATTTATCAAGTCATTAAAGGCTCGTTTTGCAATTTTGAAAGGTGGAGTTAAGTCAGTGGTAGGTTGGGATTCATCAGCACAACATAAAGTATATATAAGCTGATAAAATCTAGCAAAGTAGACAACATTCCTATCTTCTGTCATCCTATCTCCAATAAAACCTATCACAACATTTGCAAAATCAAAATGAGTTTGGTTAATAATAGCATACCCGATGTGCTGACTCATTATAGGAATGGCATCAAAGTTGGAACACTTATTCCCGAAGGCTTTAGTGATGCAGTTGAAGAAGAAGCTCCATTCCTTTCTGATATGAGCCCGTTTCAACTGTCCAAGCCTAGCCAAACTCTGCTCATACCCCAAACTTGCCATTAACTCTTGTAGAGTTGATTCCTCCGGTGTTGAGAAAATACAGCCTTCTGGTAAGTGTAAGGCCTTGCGTAGTGTACCAGGAGTTACCACATGTTCAGAATCATCCACTTCAAAAATAATACCGGGAGTACCAGTTGTACCACCATTATCAAAATGCCCAGTCCGCCAAAACGTCAGAACTTGTTGGCTTGAAAAGACTGAAGGTTGGGTCAATGCATACCCAATTTCACTATGTGCAAGAAGATCTTGCACAAAATACAACTCAGACGGAGCTTCAGCATGATCGAGAATTGCAGCATAGTTATTTGGAACGAACTTAGCTCCATCAATGATCAAATCCTTAGGTGCCATGAGAATAATTGAAATTTAAGATTTACCTGTTAGGTGTTTGATAAAATGTCTGTATGAAAAACCAACGTCAGGAGATGAGAGAGAGTAAAAGCAAAGAAAGAGAGATAAAGTGTAAAAGTAAATAAAAGATTGTATAATCTTCTCTCTTTCTTACTTATACTTGGTAAAAAAAAATATAACCGTTGGACACCTGTCAGACATGCAGCAATAATGAATAGTTAATGGGCACGGGAAAACAGTAATCATTACTTACCCACTTGCAGTTTTTCAAGGAAAAACCGTTCCACTTACCCAGTAATTCCATGAATTGAGGTAGATCAGTTTTAATTCAAAATTTAAACTGTTCCCACTTATTCAATTATTGTCACTACAACACCAATATTCTGAAGAAAAAAAATTGAGTGTGAGAATGACCAAAATAAATCAAATAAACAAGTACTGATATTTTAAGATCAGAACTTAATTTAAATCAAAAATGAAATGGTCATCAGAATATAAATATATCAGGATTTATCAGTGCATTTAAATTACAAAAATCTCAGAGACAAAAACTTGCAAAAAGTAAAAATTCCATTAATATATTTAGAGAATACATTCATGAAATTTAAATTACATCAGAGCATTACAAGATTGTCCTAAACTTCTAAACCTAACATCAACAACCTTAGTCCTAGCTCAAGAAGTAGGGCAAGGCTGACGATGAAGAAAAATAGGAAGAAGAAAATAAATTATTTCTTCTTCCTACTCTCTACAAAAAGAATAGCGAGTCTGATGATTCGCTCTTGCTGGCGGAGAGCTTCTAGCTTTGTTTCCTCCAATCGCTCCAGATGGCGATGGTAGTCCATGTAAAAGAACAGGAGGTGGGTGAGAACCTCCTGGGGAACCGAGTCCCAAATCTCATCAGGAATGGCAGTGACGTGTCATTCCTGCTGCCAGGCTTCACAGCTCAGCTCCATGTTGAAGGTTTCATAGTTCAAAAACATGTTGTAGTTGACCATGGTTTTGTTGGTATGAAGAAAATGAAGGTGAGTATGTGAGAAAAGAACTGATCTGTAGGCTGTTGTGAAGTGTTTGTTTATATAGGCAAGAGAATGTCAGGAGACGCAAGGAAATTGAATGCTGACATGTAGAAATAATTCTACCTCGTCTCCCTAGACTTGGAAGAAGAAAAACAGTCATTGGAAAGGTAAAACTAGGTTTAATGCGCACAAGAAACAAGTAAAAATTATTGTGCATGTACGTGTACCACTATATCTAATTATATTGACTGTTAATATTCCGCCCAAACATATTC